>NC_052625.1:145428918-145770168 GCF_016161935.1 Mauremys reevesii | reverse complement strand
GGGGCAGTTGGGGCAGGGGCCCCAGGAGGGAGCAGTCAGGGGACAAGGAGCGGGGTTGGGGTTCTGATGGGGGCAGTCGGGATGGGAAGTGGGAGGGAGTGGATGGGGGCTAGGGCAGGGCTCTCCCCTCTTTTTTGATTGTTGAAATATGGTAACCCTAGACAAGCGGGGAGCCGGGGGGCGCATGGGGGCTGACGCCACATATATCCACTGGAGTCTGCAGGAGCCCCCGGGGGGGAGGGGCAGGGGGGCGCAGCTGCTCCCGCTAGCGGCGGCGCTGCCTTTGCAGGGCTGCTGCCCCCCTGCACCGCACCGGCTCCTCCATGGCTGAGGCTCACTGCTGCCACAAGCGGGACGCTCTGGCTCTCCGGTGCCTCCAGAAGGCGGCTCCTCTCTGCCGAGCTGCTGCAGCGGCCCAAGCGCGGCAAAGCCAGTGAATGGACTCGGGGCGGGGGCCACCTGGGTGGGGTGGGGAGAGGAGGGCTAACGGGGGGACTGTGCACCCTCCAGGGGAGTTCAGGGGGCAGGGAGGGGGGAACCTGGTCTGGGAAGCAGCCCCTGGGCAGGATGGCCCCTGGGGTCTATGAAGGCTCATTGGGATTTGCCCCTCAATGAACTGATGTGCAAGGGGGGGTCGCGCAAGGTGGAGGTTTCGTATAGGGTGCAAAATATCCTTGCACCGGCCTTGCCCCAGGGGGTGAGTGCACCCCAGGTTAAGAACCACTGCACTAAACTGATAAGATCTGCATTTTAATTTAATTTTAATGAAGCTTCTTAAACATTTTTAAAAACTTGTTTACTTTACATACAACAATAGTTTGTAGACTTAGAGAGAGAGAGAGACCTTCTAAAAACATTAAAATGTATTACCGGCACGCGAAACCTTAAATTAGAGTGAATAAATGAAGATTCGGCACACCACTTCTGAAAGGCTGCTGACCCCTGATATAGCATATACTGTGTGGGCTGACACAGGGTGGGCTAGATAAAAACTTATTTCTTAAATTCTGAGTAGTAGAGTTCAAGTGTCACTAATTTTAAACTGCTTTTGTGAAGAAAGTTACTACTCTGATTTTAACAATATCAGTCTAGTTAGCTGTGGATCAGCAGAAGGCACAGCTCCCAAAACTGCTAATTTTCCTTCTGTTAAATGCAAAAAATTTGGCAGTGTCACAGGTAAGTGTTTGAATTTCCTGGGACATGTGTGGCTGCTGAGTCTTCCTCCCATCCCAAACAACTGAGATATTTCCAACACTTCAGCCTCCTTACTGAGGCTGCTTGTGGGTGGTTAGTGGATAGGTCCCATCCTGGAGAGGGACAGGAAGGGGACGGGCTGGTCCTATCAGGAAGCAATGGGGGTGAAGCAAGGCATCAGACCACATGGCACCATGGAGAACCCAGACCAGAACAGTGATCAGAGTCCAGCTTACTCTATGCTCAGTTTTGGCCCAGGCTGCTGCTTCCTGTACAGACAGCCATCAGGAAGAGGAAGGTGGCTCTGACAACATGTGACAATTAGGCATCACAGCCCAGCCCAAACCATGGCACGCCCCAGCAGGCATGGGAGACACACTATAGTGACGGCTGGCAAGGAACTGAGACCGGGATCCACCACTTGGAGCACATGCAAGTGTGTGCATGGGGCTGAGAATTTATCACATTCCCCTACCCTGATCTCCCCACCAGGGCAGGGCCTCCTCACATACTTGCTCATGCTCAAAATGGTGGATTCCAGTCTCAGCTCTTCAACAGCTGGTGCTGCATTGTCTCCCCTGGACATTACTCTGGGGCAGGGCACCTCATTGCTGCACATTGTCAATGCTTTCCCCCTCTCTCCACTGGCTGGCCAGCCAGCCAGAAAGCAGCAGTGACACCCTGAGCCAAATCTGAGCATGGAGCGAACCTGGCCCTGTTCCAAGCACCAGGCCAGGCTGGGCCAGCCGGCCAGTTGTACCATGTGGTGAAACACCCCTTCTGGCCTGCTGCCTGCGCCCATCCCCCGGGACCAGCCCACCACCTCCCCATACTCCTCTGGGATGGGACCAGACAACTAACCACAAATTAGCCCAATACTGTGATTTTTTTACAACAGTGGGGAGGAAGAGGTGGGAATGTCTGCTTCCACCTCCCCACTGTTGGAAAAGTCATGATATTAGGCTAATTTCACAATTTCTATGAAACTGTGATTTACACAGGGCCTTAGTTATAGGACACTACCACTAGATGCAAACATAAGAGGCAAGGCAACTTAAGGAAATGGATGGCTGTGTTAAGCACTTAAATTCTTAATTGATTTATGAGGAAACGACGACTGACTAGGAAGCATGATGAAAGGCTTAATCTTTGTGAAACTACATGGCTAACTCACTATACCTTAATTCCCAGAACGACCATCTGTCTGGCATGGTTTACATGAATTCTTGCTTGAATTTCCATTGCCACTTGATTGAATCAAAGTGTGGAAAGCTATAAACTTCAGATATCCATGGCGAGAACTGAGAAGAGAAATCTATAGATCTTGTGAAAGTTTTTGTCAAGTCTTATACTAAAAGGAAAATGAGCAAACCTGCTTCAGTACAGAAAAAAAAACCTTCCAATCGCACACCCCTTAAGCTGTCACCTTACCACCCTATCCTAGAACCCACACAGAATATCATTAAATAGTTACAACCCATACTCGATGGGGACCACATCCTGAAAGAAATCTTTCCTAAACCCTCCTTCTGGCCTTCAAACAACCCCCCCAACCTCTCCAAGCTCTTCATTAGAAGAAAACTCCCCACAGACCAGGACACACCAACTCAAAGCAGCACCAGACCCTGCTATAACAACAGATGCAAAGCTTGCTGACATCTCCACTGCCGCAATGCTCAATACCCCTTCAACACACCTTTCAACATCCATGGGTCCTACACATGACTATCCCAAAATGTGGTGTACCTCATCCAGTGCACTAAATGCCCCAATAACAACAACTATGTGGGTGAAACCAGACAATCATTATGCATTGAAATGAATTCACATAGAAAAATGATAAAAGACAAAAACACCCTATTGCATGTGGGCAAACCCTTTTCATAAAACGATCACTCCATATCTGACTTCTCAGTCCTCGTCCTCAAAGGAAAGCTGCATAATACCTTCAGAAGATGAGCCTGGGCACTTAAATTCATAACTTTGCTAGACACTAACAATCGTAGTCTTAATAAAGACACTGGATTTATAGCTTATTACAACAACCTGTAACCCACTAACAGCCCCTTTTTGTGCTATGACTGCATGGGTGTCAAAAGGCCACTTTACTTTGAATGGTCTCAGAAAATGCAATGACTACTTATGCTAAATAATCTGTTCCATCTTGTATTTAACAGTGATGGCTTTACTACACTTAAAACATTACAAGGATTCTCCCACCAGCATAGGTAATCCACCTCTCTGAGCCATGGTAGTTACGTTGATAGAAGAATCCTTCCATTGACCTAGCGCTGACTACACAGGGACTTGCATCAGTATAGCTATATCTCACAAAGATGTGAAAAATCCATACCCTGAGAGACATAGCTATACTGACCTAAGTTCCTAGTGTAGACCGAGTCTAAGTACCTTTCCCAGACCTGCAGAAATGCTCTGTGTAACTCAAAAGCTCAACAGAAGTTGGTCCAATAACAGATATTACCTCACCCACTTCGTCTGTCTAATGTCCTGGGACCAACATGGCTACACCACCACGGCAAACTAAAAGGAACACTCGGGCCTGGTCCACACTAGGACTTTAATTCGAATTTAGCAGCGTTAATTTGAATTAACCGTGCACCCGTCCACACCACGAAGCTATTTAATTCGACATAGAGGGCTCTTTAGTTCGACTTCTGTACTCCTCCCCAACGAGGGGAGTAGCGCTAAATTTGACATGGCCATGTCGAATTAGGCTAGGTGTGGACGGAAATTGACCTTAGTAGCTCCGGGAGCTATCCCACAGTGCACCACTCTGACGCTCTGGACAGCAGTCCGAGCTTGGATGCTCTGACCAGCCACACAGGAAATGCCCCAGGAGGGAGAACCTCTCTCAGTACCAGCGCTCACACAGCGAACGGGAGGACAGGTGGCGTCAAGAGGACCAGCAGGCGACTCAAACGCTGCTTGGACTAATGAGGGAGCAAACGGACACGCTCCGGCGCCTTGTGGATGTTCTGCAGGACTGCAGGCAGGAGGACAGAGCCCCCCTGCAGTGTATCTGCAACCGCCCTCCCCCGCCACAAAGTCCCATACCCCCCTCACCCAAAATAACCAGAAGGAGGGGCGCCAGGGGCCGTGAAAATTGTCACTGCACCCTAGCAGAGTGCTCAAGTACCCAAAAGCTCTCATACCCTAAATTTTGAGAAGTCCTTCCCTTCCTGGCTCACCCAAGCCCAAATCCCAGTTTCATCCCCTAACTGTCTAGTTAATTATTAAAAATACTTTGCTGTTAATTACTGTTTCCGTCATGTTTTTTTACAGATGACTGTTTTTGATGGGGGGGGGGGGGAAGGGGGTTGGTAATTGCATAGGACGGTCACCTTTACCAGGGTACAGACACGGGGGCAGGATCAGCAGCAGGTCACACACACAGTGCAGTCAGTAGGTACCCTGGTCAGTATGGGAGGTGGTTTCCAGGTTCTGTGTGGGTGAGGGGGGACGTGACTTTGTAGCGGGGGAGGGCGGTTACAGATCTTATGCAGCGGTCCTTGTCCTGGACCGCAGAGTCACGCAGCAGAGGAATCTGTATCCGTCCTCCTCCGCCACAAGGTCACATAGCCCCCGCACACAGAATCCAAAAAAGGAGGGATGGCAGGCTCCGTTGAAACAACCAGTCCGGCACTGCGGACCGCTCTAGGAGCAGGAGCCTATCATTCCTTGAGTTTAGAGGCGGTCTTTACATCACTGCACACCCTACGCAGCACAGTATGCGTCCCAGTTTCAACCTTTTAACGCAAAGTCATTAATAAAGAAACGTTTGTTAAGTAACAATGGAACATGTATTTTATTTTTACACGTGTGTTGGAAGTGGGGGAAACGGGGTGAACGGGGTATGTAACTGCAGAGGATAGTCAACAGTAACTGGGTAAAGAAACAGGGGTAGGTTCAGCTTCTCTGTAAAGAAACTGAATAGTCACAGGTCACGCTGCTCGCTGGTACTTGAAGAGTTCCTTGTCGCTGTCCAAGGCGCCTGTATAGGGCTTCATGAGCCAGGGCATTAGCGGGTAGGCTGGGTCCCCGAGGATCACTATAGGCATCTGCACATCCCCAACAGTTATTTTGTGGTCCGGGAAGAAACTACCTTCCTGCAGGTGTCTAAACAGACCACAGTTCCTGAAAACACGCGTGTCATGAATCTTGCCTGGCCACCTGACGTTGATGTTGGTAAAACGTCCCCTATGGTCCACCAGTGCTTGCAGCACCATTGAAAAGTAGCCCGATTTCTCAGCAGCTGACTGTGGAAGAGGTGGATGATAAGGTGCGAGGAGGTGAAAACGGCCATAACTGCAGCGGGCTCCATGCTCGCAGTGCTGTGGCGTCCGCGCTGTCACTGACCAGAAAAGTGCATGAACAGATTGCCCGCAGGCGCTTTCGGGGAGGGAGGGCGTGATTGATGGTTCAATGATGACAGTTACCCAAAACCACCCTCAACACATTTGTTCCCCCAGCAGGCATTGGGGGCTCTACCCAGCATTCCAATGGGCAGCGGGGACTGCGGGAACTGTGGGATAGCTTCCCACAGTGCACCGCTTCCAAAGTCAACACTGGCCCCGTTAGTGTGGACTCACAAAGTCGAATTAGTGTCCTTAGTGTGGATACACAAATTCGACTTCGTAAGGTCGATTCCACAAATTCAAATTAAGTTGAATCGAACTACTCTTGTAGTGTAGACATACCCTCGGTAATAAAAACCTTACAAAAATAATCAACCTGTCCAACTCTTTGAAATTATTGGAGCCAACCCACCACTTCCTTTTTGGTTAGAAAGTGAAATATAGGGCTGGCCTACACAGGGAATTTACATTGGCATAGCTACGTCATTTGGGGTATACAAAATCCAAATCCCTGAGAGATGTACTATGCTGACATAAACACCAGTGTGGACAGCGCTAAGTTGTCAGAAAAATTCTTCTACCAACCTAGCTAACACCTACGCTAAAGAGAGAACCTCTTCCATCAGCGCAGGTAGTGTCTACACTGAAGTGCTGCAGCTGCGCCACTGCAGCAGTTTAAGTGTAGACATGCCCTTAGAAGTATCAGCTATCTGTTTCTCTAGTTATACTGTACTTTGGAGATGAAAACTCACTCTAGTAAAACTCACTCTAGTAAAAGGAAAATTTTCTCCTGTTAGGTACAAGTGACCACTCTTCAGCTGTACTCAAAGAGTGTAATGCAAAGTTCCTGGCTGGCTCGGCTGCACTTTTGGGGGGAGGGATAGTTCAGTGGTTTGAGCATTGACCTGCTAAACCCAGGGTTGTGAATTCAATCCTTGACGGGGCCATTTAGGGATTGGGGCAAAAATCTGTCTGGGGATTGGTCCTGCTTTGAGCAGGGGGTTGGACTAGATGACCTCCTGAGGTCCCTTCCAACTCTGATATTCTATGATTCTATGATTATTAATATGCAGAAATCGTAAAGGATTTAAACCATTTACTCTACTATTCAGTACAAATATGTTTTGTCTCTTTGTTCTCATATTTACATATGTAAATAAGAAAAAGTACTACAAAAAAACTGCATATTTAGAATATTTACTGCAATAATCACATTTCCAGGTTCCATTTGTGGTAGAAAGGCACTTAAAGAAAGAGGCGTGTTTACCACAAGAAAAAAATATTTGTTTCACAATAGTTTACTTGAAATATACACATGTGGCAATTAAATACACTCTCATAAAATCGTTACTGAAGTTGAAGTATATCATCAAATTTTGTGGACATATAGAAGACCCTCATCATTTTTCAATATATTTCGGGGGAGGGGGTGTTAAAATAAAACTGTTTTTTGTACATACAATTATATCATAAGATTATATTTCAGGGAAGACGGTAGTTTTACAGTCAAGGAGGAATCAGAGTATGTTAAATATGGCAACTATCATCTGTACTACTGGGATCTGGAGAGAAAAAAGACCCTAGGCATCAGAGTACAGCAGTTAAATATTGTAACAATGCACATAAATGGATTTAACATCCCCATCTGTACATCTTCATATAATGAAATACTGACAGTCTCAATTTTGCTATACAAGGTTTGTTCCAAGAGTTTGCTACATATCTGCAGCAGTCATCAAACAATAGATTAGACAAGAAAAAGAGAATTAGGGACCAGAGTTCATGAGATGCCAATCACCTCCTAAAACAGGGGTGGGAACTGAATGATCTTAGCATGTTGTAGGATACAGTCAGGCCCTTGTCTGAACCCTCTCTCTTGTTCTCTTGCCTAAACTATTATTTTAATACTGTTGCAGGAATGAAGCAAAATCCTGGAGCAAATTTCTGGAATGTGGCAAAATTGTGACTATTTATATTTAATTATATGAAAATTTACAGATGTTGACTTTTTGGTAAACCCATTTATCTACATACTTATAATATCCATGTTTAATAGTTATATTTGCTTTTATGAAAATAACTACCCTTATACTGATCACATCCTTTTAGTCTAATTTAGATATGTACTAGAGACCCAACTCAAGAAAAAAAATCCATGGAAAAAATGCACTGTTTAGTAAATAGCTTTTCTTTAACTACTCTCCAAGATAGCTGGGCTCATGAAAATAAAAAAATAGATTTTAAAAATTGGACATTTCTGTGGATTTAAAAATCAGAGGGAAGTTTAAAATTTCAGCTAGAACAAAACATACTGAATTGGGCAAAAGAGGCACAGAATTCCTAATGAAAGAAAATTAAGGTAATTTGCGAGTCTTATGCAATGCCAGGAATCTCCTCCCAGCTGACCTTATTCACCTCCCATGTCACTATTGATTTCAAAGTGATACCAGTGATTAAGCTGGGCCTCTCTCTTTCTGCCAGTGGAAGAAATGTGAAGGAAAAAAAAAAGATCAACTTACAAAGAACGACTGAGAAACACTATATTCTAATTATATATTGAAAAAAATACATCCAGTCATTAAACATTATTTCACTAACACAAGTTTATCAAATAAGAATGGAGGGAAGCAGAGGAAGAAAATGAACACAGGCATACTAGTTTACACTTCAGTCTGTTTATTTTTTTTAATGTTATGATATTTCATTAATTACATAACATGCATAAAAACATGTTATTTTGTTACAAGAATGCAGTGGTATGCTAAACTGTGCCAAATTCACCACTGGCCTCAGTTGGGCACTTAAGTTAGTTCATTGTGACTAAAAAGGAGCAAGCATTTAACATGACCCCAACACCTTTCATGAATTTGAAAGTCAAAAAGGTTAAGCATAAGAACAGCCATACTGGGTCAGACCAAAGGTCTGTCTAGCCCAGTATGCTGTCTTCCGTTCCGACAGTGGCCAATACCAGGTGCCCCAGAGAGAATAAACAGAAGAGGTAATCATCGAGTGATCCATCCCCTGTTGCCCATTCCCAGCTTCTGGCAAACAGAGGCTAGGGACATCATCACTGTCCATCCTGGCTAATAGCCATTGATGAACCTATCCACCATGAATTTTATCTAGTTCTTTTTTTAAGCAGATATCAAGACATGCAGTGCAATCCTTAGTGTAAAAGGTGGAATAACTCTCACCGAGACAGGATTAGCAGTTGATGAACTGCTATGCTAACATTATACTGATTATGCAACACATCATTTACTATCATTAAAAAAGTGGGTATAGTAGATAGGAGAATGTGACAATTTTAAGGAAATGAGTGGGGACTTACATCTCTTACTTATGGCCTCTAAAATAGGTTGAAAACATCTAGCTGAAACATCTAGCTAGTTAGCTGAAACATTTTTCCGCCTAAAAGTGCACTGTCCAATTAGAATAGCAGAGCTGAGAGATTAGTTTTCACCAAAAATTTCATAAGAGTTTTAACTACAAGGAAATATTGCACATACCTGACAGCTTATTGATATTACAGACCACAGTGGTCTCATAAATCATGTCAATAACCCATGAATTACATCAGCTTCAAATCAAACTTGACATAAGATACTGTAGTGGAACAGTTTCAAAGAAGCAATTATGTTCTACTTGGTTAATAATCCACATGTTAAGGTGACCACGTCATAAAAGATCCCAAGATTTGGAATACAGTGCAGAGATTTAAAATAAATTTATGTTCTCATTACTCATCCATGACATGAAAAAAAAATTAAAAACGAAGTCCAACTATAAGATTTGTTAAAGTAATATTAAGATCATGACAAAGCCCCAAAATCACTGCTGAAATCCATGACATAACAGTGTCCACTGTTACAGGTGAGGCCCTAGCCACAACTGTCAAGTGTCTACAAACTTTGGGGATAATGTTTTAACTTGGCATGACAAAGATTATCTCCCTGGACAATATTTTTAAAACTTAGGCCCCCAATACTAACTGGAGCACCATTGTACTAGGTGCTGTACAAATACATTTTAAGATACAGCTCCCAAACCAAAGAGTTCAAAGTCTGTAAGACCAAAAGCTGACTAAGGGAAGCAGGATACAGCATACAAGCAAACTGGTTAGGAAAGTTACCAGTAAATATTCTGTTAATTGTGGCTCTTTCATCCACTTCTTGTTAGCACCTGTCATTTGCAACATGCCAGTAGCAAAGAATATTCTACTATTCTTTATAAACTGAAAAAAATTACTTCTGAAGCTGAATAGACTGTAGATAAAAGTTTAATTTCCATACCATACATTCACTGTGTATAAAACAAAGCACCTTCAACCATATCCATTCATCTCTCCTACCTTTTCTGAGCATCTCTTTCTGAAGTCATCAAACTTGATTAATTATCCCCTAATTGCGATACTACTATTTTTCATGCCTTTTTCACTGATCTGCATGACATGGGACATCGCTTTCTTATTATTGCTGGTGAATACAAATGAAATTCTCCATCCTGTTTTGGATAAGACAGCACCCCCCCTTCAGAAGTTAATTCCAACACAAGTGATCCAATCTTATACGGTAGATTGGAGTCCTGTTCCCTCCCTCTGCTCGTCCTCTTCCCCCGAGTCCCCACTCCCTAGTTAGGCCGGAAGCCAGAGCTGGGCCTGGTCACCCTATCCCGAGGCAACACGTGGGGGGAGGGATGCGGGGTCACATGCCCCCTCCCCAGATTTCTGCCAGGGTTCACACCAGAATGTGGCCAGCAGCAGGCTTTTGGCACTGTGCAGAAGGGAAGGGATGACCTGGCTCGTGTTTTTCCGCACAGTGTTGAAAGGTAGCTAGCACCTCCAGACTGCTACTGGCCACCGATATAACTCAGCTGCCTCCTGTTCCCTGGCTACAGCGCGGGCAGGAAGGGATTAAGCTCTATGGATGCATTGTGCACCAGGGCCCAGGGGACCTGGCTGCAGGGGCTTCAGCGAACCCAGCCAGAGAAATGGCTCAGCAGGAAAAGGTGCCTAGGAGATGGAGCAGTTCCGTGCTCCCTGGGGGCAGGACCAAGGGTAGGAGGGGGCAGGTGAAGAGGGTGCTAAGCCCTTGTTCAGGGGGCTGCTGTGGAGCCTGCAGGGTCAGGGCACGAACAGGCTGGAAATCACTTCCCCCCCCCACTCCATTCCAAAGCTTAGCTGAGGGGCAGAGAGGTTTCCCCATGCCAGCACTGTGTGGGGCTTTGGCACATGCAGGGCTTGGCTCCTCCTGGCCAGCGCCCTGGGCTGGAGGGTCTTGGGCTTTCCCAGGGTACCAGCCCAGCCAGAGGCAGTGGGGGAAGGAAGGAGCCTGGCAGCCAGGCTGTTGGTGAGCTGAGCACTCCAACCAGGGACTGGTTCGCTGCACAGCGCTGAGAGCGGGACATGCCCCGCCTAGGGGGGTATGGAGGAACAGCGGGGTTTGGGGGTGAAGGGGCAAAGCAGGGAGAGGACATTGAGAGAGAGAGCATGTAAAGGGTCGATGGGTGGGCAGCAGAGGCGACATGTAGCTGGATGCTGCCTGGCGCCTGCCCGCACTCACCAGTCACTGCAGCTCACAGAGTGCAGGCAGTGCCAGAAATGGGGTGGGGGACAGGGCCCTGCTGGCCGAGAGCTAGTGTGCTGCAGAGACTGTGCTGAGGAAACAGCAGGGGGAGTGGCCACCCCCACACACTACAGCTTTGCCCTGCCACCAGCCGTGCATACCTACCCCCATACCACTGGACCCCCCCATACACTCACGGCTGGTGGGTGGGTGGGCAGCTGCTGAGCAGGGATCCGGCCAGCAGCAGTACCCGCCAGTACTGATGGTGGGGAGGGGGGAGGAAGACAGAAAATATGGGACAATTTGCCTGTTTTTAAGAAAAAGTTGGGACACCTGCAGGAGGGCTTAAATACAGGACTGTCCTTTTAAAAATGGGACATCTGGTCATCCTAATTATAATCCAGGATTGTTTTCCAATTAAATTTCAGTGTATGCCCTCAGCATTTACTTAGATTAAATTTTACTGCAATATTCCCAACCAAGCCTTTGTAGGGCTTCTTGAGATTAGGGTACCTAGATGTAACAAGAATGTGTGTTAGAACTAGATAAGTAGGTTATAAGTAGACCATCTCACAGCACCCTTTTTGCTATGTTGGTTTAATTCTTTTCTTATAAAATGTTTTCATCTTACTTTCTAACACAAATAATTCAGGATATCTGCAACAAGATAATGTTTGAATATCTTATTTGAGGTAGGCAATATTGTTGGCTCATACTTACTATTTTTTTTAAAGTATTTCAAATGAAAATCAGCTTACCATTCTCTTCTAAGGTCATTCAAATTCTGGCTTGCACTTCGTACTGCAAGAGGTTCACAATCTTTCATGAAAACTAGAACTAAGATTTGGGCAAACCCCAGTTTTGGCAAAACTCCAATGCAAAAAAAACCCACTTGGTGAATGTTCAAACCCATAAAATGCTCACCAAGCCCCCCCAAAAATTGGGAACTGTTTTATACAGCTCTTTGGGCAGAAAAAGTTAATGTTTGTTATGTTACCATAGTAGACGCAACTGGCTGGCTTAGTTGGGAAGCAGTGCCAGTTCTCCCTCATCTTTGCCTTCTACAAGTTTACAAAATCTATGTTGATTTTAAGTTTCAAAATTCTTTAATTTAAAGGCAGACCAGCCAATGGCATGGCAATAGTGCACTTAAAGAATCTTGGGTTTGGATAAGATCCTGTTTCTCTCATGCTCTCAGAAGGTAGAGGTCAGATGTATCATACCATAACCCCCGCCTGCGTAATGTGGCACTTAGTCCCCACTAATGACACCTAGGCCAGCTAAAAATTGATGAGTCTGCCACAGCCTTGGCTAAGAAGCATGTGGCTTTTAGTTCATGCAGAAGAGCCGGGGTGGGCAAACTTTGTGGCCCGAGGGTATAGAAATTGTATGGTGGGCCATGAACGCTCATGAAATTGAGGGAGGGGGTGAGGGCTCCAGTGAGGGATGCAGGCTCTGGGGTGCAGAAGGGTGGGACTGAGGGGTTCAGAGAGTGGGAGGGAGATCAGGTTGGGGAGCAGGCTTCAGGCAGCACTTACCTCAAGCAGCTTCCGGAAACAGCAGCAGCAGCATGTCCCCCCTCTGGCTCCTACACGGAGGCACAGCCGGGCAGCTCTGCGCGCTGCCCGTCCACAGGTGCTGCCCCTGCAGCTCCCATTGGCCCCATTGGCTGGCCAATGGGAGCTGCAGGGGAGGCGCTTGGGGCGAGGGTGGCGTGCGGAGCCCCTGTCAGCCCCTACACATAGGAGCCTGAGTAGGGACGTACCGCTGCTTCTGGGAGCCATGCAGAGCAAGCCCCCGACCCCGCTCCCCAGCAGGACCTTGAGGGCCAGATGAAAACATCTGAAGGGCCAGATGCGGCCCTTGTGCTGTAGTTTGCCCAACCCTGCAGTAAAGGCTCATACACTAAGTTTCAGAGGTGCCAGGTTGAATCCCGCCTGCTAATGATGATGGTCTGTTGGCATTACAATATGAGCCCACTTGTTGAGAGAGAGAGAGAGAGAGAGACACAGACACACACCCTTTTCTGTTAGTGATCAGGCTCTATTAGCAGAAAAAAAAAGAAAGCAGAAGGCCCTCCCAAATAAATCCCTAAGCTTTTATGACACTTGAATTCCAAGAAGGCTATCTGCCAGCCTAAACAGACTAGTATTTTTGTTTGTTTTAAATATAAATTATATATTAGTTGAAAATCTCTCTGACTCTTGTTTTCCCTTATTGGTGGGGGAAAAAATATGCATGTCCTCCTCCATTACCAACCTATATGATCTCAGTTACCATGAACTTAAAACAAACTACAGATCCATAATAAAATATTTACATCCACTATTTTGCAAGTTTTAATTAACATTTAATTCTGAAATCGTGAAATATTTGATTTTGATATTAGTCATTATGTATGTACCACACTTAAACCATTATCAAAACTATAAATGACAAATGCCTTATATGCATTGTTTTTGTAGCCATGTCAGTCCCAGAATATTGGAGACACAAGGTTGGTCCAATAAAAATATTACCTCACCCACCTTGTCTCTCTAAATGCTTTATAGTGAGAGACTTAAAAAAAGCTCAATCTAATTCATTTATCCAAGAGCAAGTTAAGAGGTCATTGGGGAGAGATTTCTGATAGTAAATGTCTCCTTAATTTAAGAGAAAAGGTATAACAAGATCTAATGTTTGGAACCTGAAGCTACGCAAATTCAGGCAAGAAATAACGTACAATTTTTAACGCTAAGGGGAATTACCCTTAGAACAATTTACATAGGGATGTTGTGGATTCTCCATTACCTGAAGCCCTTAAATCTAGACTTGATGTCTTTCTAAAAAGCTATGATCCAACTCAAACAGAAGTTATGGTTCTGATGAAAAAATTACTGGGTGAGGTTCAATAGCCTGTGTTATGCAAGAGATCAGACTAGATTATTATAATGTTTCCTGCTGACTTTAAAAATCAATTATCTATGTAATTCAGTACTTTTCATTAAAATCCATTATTCTAAAAGATCTTCAGTTCCTTGCAGCTAGTTCCAAACTTTTGTTATGTAAAAAGTGTAAAATATTGACCTAATTTAGAGCTACACAACAAAACTAATATGAACCAAACTGTCTCTTAGAAGTCTATAAAATTTTATTTTTATTTCATGTACAAATTGTTTTTGTTTTGTTGAGCTAACCATTAAATTCAAGTCACATTATCAACTTAATATACACATTTGGCAGTCTCTAACAAACCAAAATGTAATCAGTCATGTATTAAGCACAACAGTTCGCAATCTGACCTTACAGTAACAAAAAACAGATGCACGTTGTTCTGAATATTTGTCTTAATTTATTGCTACAAAGTTTTTAAAAAAAAATACAAAAATAGTTTCCTCCAGCTTCTTACTGATAGTCAGGCTTTTATTTAACCTTTTAAAACTTAAATGTCATACAAACAGTCTGAAAAGTTCTTTTGTAAAGGTTCACCATCCAATCCCATTGATTAAGGACTGAGAAAGGAGAATGCCAGGGAAATCTTGACTTGACATTCCTGATGTTGCAAAAAGATCTCTCTTCATAAAAGTGTTGTTGAAGCTGTATTGGTCCCAGGATATGAGAGAGACAAGGTAGGTGAGGTCATATCTTTCATCAACAGACACTGGTCCAATAAAAAACAGAGAAGCTTTCGAGCTACGTGGAGCTCTTCTTTAGGTCTGGGCAGCTGGTCTCTTTCACCAACAGAAGTCGGTCCAATAAAAGATATTACCTTACCCACTTTGTCTCTATCTTCTTAAAAAACAATGAACCCATGTGAATGGAGACTGGCTAAATCAGTAGCATCCCCAATGAAATCAGTGAAGTTAAATTGCTATAAAACTGAATCTGATTCTACTCTTGGACAAACTTATTTTTAAGTTGGGAGTGGCAACATGAACTGTTTTAGCTTACATTCCCATTAACTTTTTGTATTTGCATATTCCAACAGGGCTAGATGATAGATTGTCAATTCTATTTTGTCCAAAGGTGAGATAATTTTCAGATTAATTTTTATTGCCACTAGGAACAGCCAAAGCACCATAATATCAGACTCAGAATGCAATCCTTTAATTTTTTGCTTGACTTTTTCTTCTGTATCTTGATGGATTCTCTTCCAATTTTTTCTTCCTGGGACTGGTTTTCTTCCTATAATTTTTCACCCACTTATTTTTTTCCTTCTAAAACACACTTCCTTCATAACAATGTTTGGGTTTTGTGGCCTCTTTTTATTCTCTTCTTTCCCTATATTTCCCTTCCCCATTCTTGGTCCTCCCTCTCCTCCATCTCTATACACTTGGCCTTTCGGGGATGAGGCTTGGCCCTGTTATTTTTCTAAACAGGTGTTGAGTATTTTGGAAAGTGAAATGAGAGTCAATTTGCAGGCATAACCCTCCAAATGCAGGTGAGTGACACGCATGCATAAATATCTGATTTTTAAAAGGACACAAATACGTGTAAGTGCATACTAACACGTCCCTACCCCTCTCCAGGAAAAATATTCATGTTCACATTTGCAACTTGATCAAGGCCTCTTGCTCATTAACAAATACAGTATTTCCTTTTCCAAAGGGTCCTCCTTTGCACAGCATTTAACAGTTCCTTTGCCTCTTCACTCAAGGGGACAACGTTATATTTACTTACAAAGGCCATTAGCGGAGACATTTATAAAATATTAACATTGACATATTTGGCACCTTTCCCATATTTACTTGGATTGAGGTAAAATTTTAAATTTTAAACTTATTCTTCTATGGTCTGTAAGTGCCTACTGTGAATCTCTCAGTTGAAATAATTGTAAAGCAGGAGAAAATCATTTTAAAAGAAAATGTTAGATTTAATGCTCCAGTTTCATTACTGGTATAACTGCACTGAGTAAGGGATGGATATAGATCAGTATTTTAATATTGATTCTAAATTAGATCACAGAAGTATGAATGTAGTATCAATTCCACTGACATTTTTTTGTTACAGTATAGCACAGATAATTGGAGACAGACTTTTTTATTTTCAGTACTTTTATTCATATACACTATTTGGCAAGGTACTTTAAACACTATAAATCAAAGAATCAGAGCTCTTTTCCAAGAACATATTGCCAAATGTATTCTGTAGCTGAATTCTCATTCTTGGAGATTGCAGAGCATACATACAAACATAATATTTCATTTAAAAACTGAGCTAGTGATATTTGGATCCCTCTTTTATACTTAAGGCGAAGAGCAGAACATGAACCAAATCCTTCACTGATCTTAAGCTAAACACTGAACAGAATTTAGCTTAGGGCAGGTCTACACTACAGTATACAGTATACTTATATCAGTATAACTACTTTGCTCAAGGGTGTGAAAAATCCATACCTCTGTGCAACATAGTTATATGACCTAACCCCCCGTGTAGACAGCGCCATGTCAATGCTACCGCTGTTCAGGAAGCTGGATTAACTATGACAATGGGAAAAGCTCTATCATCACTGTAGTAGCATCTTCACTAACTTGCTACAGTGGCACTGCACATTGTACATGAAGGCAGGCTCTCATAAGCATAACCAAATTCCAGCTCTTCCCAAAACAGCTAATGACCACTTCAGGTTTCAATGAATAAGATGTATGGTTATGATAAAGATAATTTTTTGTCAGAGTCATATATTTATGGTAGATTGTACAAGTAATTCTAAGCAAAAAGCATTTCTACATTGTTTCATAAATGTCAATCTGATCTTGCACACCTAACAAACTGATTTAAATATATTATTTATTTTAAAACATTTTTGCTGTTAACAAGCATGTTATCTCTGGAGACATAAATCCACAGTTTGAGATCTGCAAAACTAAGCATCTCTGATGGTATCTTCTAGAGATTGAGCACTGAGTCCCATTGGGTAGACAGAAAGCCCCTAGAACCCCACAAGATTGGATCCCTAATCCATGAACTGTTGGAACTCATTTACAAAACTTTTCTTAAACATTACATGAATATATAATCCCTATTCCATGATGAGAGATCTTTGAGCTATAATGTATCTTAATTTAAATGATCTTTAGATAGGGTTTTTCCTCAAAAAACAGCAAACAAAAAAGATTTAAAGCAAAAAAAAATCCATTTAAAAAATTTTTTTTTAAATCATTGATTTTTATCTACCCTGGACAATATACATATTAATACTTGGCAAAAACAATTATGTAGAGTCCCATCATATACTTAACTCATTATGAGAAAATACAATTTACAGCTACGAGGGAAAAAGAGTCATCTGAAATAAATGTCATCTACACAAGATACTGCTGTGTACTAGCCTTGAAAATTATGCTGTTTAAGCCTGTTGCCATTTCCAAGAATGTCATATTTATTAGTTATTCACAAAAAGGAAAAAGCTGCTAGGATGCAGCTTCCTGCATTTGAAGATATAAGATATAGCATGCCGATTGTTGTAACATATCTTGCTAGCTTTACTGTGAAAACAGTCCCACAGTGAGTAAAATTAGAAGCCTGATTAAAGGAGACACTACGCAAAATGTTTTAGACAGCATTTTGGAATACCAAACAATGTAGCGAGACAAGGGGTGAGGTAATATCTTTTACTGGACCAACTTCTGTTGGTGAAAGAGACAAGCTTTAGAGATACACAGAGCTCTTTTTCAAATCTCAGTGAAACAAAGTACATATTGTACTTGGAGCATATACAGTATTACAATTCCATGGAATTTTAAAAAGTTAGCTACATATTTAAGACAAGCCCATATGGTGACCTTCATGGGTATTGTTTCCAATTACAGTGCTTCCTTTATTTAACTGTGCCTATTAAATTTCTACAATGATGAAAATTTCCAAACCCAAGTCCCTACATCCATATTTAAGCATCTAAATAAACATGATTTGATTTTCAGGCACTACTAACCAGCGTCCGATTGAACTGAAGATATAGATATAGAGTCCAGATTCTTCAAGAAATTCATTTACATTAAGTTAAAGAAAAAAAAGTGGAATAATAGATATGTAAAATTATGGTGAGAGTGAGCATCCCTCACTCAGTGCCAGTCATTACTAAAATAACCAAAGAATCTTCCCTTCCGTCTTCAAACTTGCAACAGTCAGATCAACACTGAAGAAACCCACACTAGATACATCAGTTCTAGTTAACCACCAATCAGTATCAAACCTCAGAGAAGGTTAAAGCAGAGACAATAGCTAGGGCACTACCAAATTCATGGACGTGAAAAACGCATCATGGACCGTGAAATCTGGTCTGCCCCTGTGAAATTTGGACTTTTATGTGCTTTTGCCCTATATCATACAGATTTCATGGGGGAAACCAGGGTTTCTCAAATTGGGGGTCCTGACCCAAAAGGGAGTTGCAGGGGGTTGCAGTATTGCCACCCTTAGTTCTGCACTGCCTTCAGACCTAAGTGGCTGGAGAGCTGCAGCTGTTGGCCAGATGCCCAGCTCTGAAGGCAGCACCCCACAAGCAGCAGTGCAGAACTAAGGGTGGCAATACCATACTATGCCACCCTTTACTTCTGCACTGCTGCCTTCAGAGTGGGGTGGACGGAGCATGGTGGCTGCTGACTGAGGGCCAAGCTCTGCAGGAAGCAGCAGAGAAGTAAGAGTGGCAATACCTTACCATCCCATCCTTATTTCTGCGCTGGTGCTGGCGATGGCTCTGCCTTCAAAGTTGGGCTCCCGGTCAGCAGCCACCACTCTCCAGATGCCACCCCCCCACACAACTCCTTTTTGGATCAGGACCCGTGCAATTACAACTCAGTGAAATTTAGGATTTAAATAGCTGAAACCATGATATTTATGATTTTTAAAATCCTATGACTGTGAAATTGACCAAAACAGTCCATGAATTTGGTAGGGCCCTAACAATAGCCAAAGGCCAACTATAAACTCACCTAAATTAACCTAATATCCTTGACCTGGCACAACCTCGAACCAGGCTAGGACATGGGATAGAAACCAATTTTGCGGCACTGATAGATGATATCCTGCTGTTAATGGATGGTGGGCAGGCATCCATTCTCATCCTGATAGGCCTCTCTGCAGTATTTGACACTGTGGACCATAAGATACTACCTTTGGAGAGGTGGCATGGGTTCAAGGAACTGCACTAAAATGGTTTAAGTTCTCTCCACAGGGACACACCCAAAGGATTGTACTGTGAAACTGCACTTACACCACTGGACACATCACTTGTAGAACTCCACAAAGATCAGTTGTCTCCCCAGCTATCAGGCGAACTGGTAAGATGACAGGGACTCACGTGTCAGCAATGTGCAGATAATGTACAGCTCCACTTCTCCATCATATACAATTACACCACTACTAGCAAAATGTTCCAGTGCTTAGACAAAATCAGTTTATGATTGAAAAACAACTCATTGAAGCTGATCCCAAGCAAGACAGAGGTAATGCTTGGGAATGGGGTGCAGCAAAAGAAAGCACTTTGAGGAGTTTTCAGCCACAGTACAGTCTCCTTTGGTTGAAGACACATACCAACAATTGATCAACTCAGTCTGTAGTTTGGGAGTGCTCCTAGATTCTTCATGATAAATTCTCATGTAGTAGCATCCAGAAGCAGAGAGCAGCTTTCCACTATCTGGGGTTGGGTAGGAGACCCTACCCAACCATTGTGGCAGACAATGACCCAGCCTCAATTATATACACCTTTGTTACCTCCCATCTGGGCAACACTATGCAGTGTATCTGGGCATGAAGCCATCAGCCTTTGGCAAACTCTTCCTAGTAGAGAATGCTGCAGCATGTCTTCTCAATATTACAGGCTACTGCAAGCACATTGAACCCGTCTTCTATTCTCTACACTGGATTTCTATAAAATATTAATTCAAGCTCAAGATCTCTGTTCTACTCTTTAGGGCACGCAATGACCTAGACCCACGATATCTAAAAGATTGCCAAAAGATCCAAGATGAAGACCATAGTCAACAACTCTACCCCTCAGCCATGATAGAATTTTCTAGCATAAGGTTAAAGCTCATCTGTGCAGGAGACAACAGTTTGCTCGGGAGCCAGCCCAAGACTGTGCAATGAACTCCCACAGAAACTTAAGTTCACCACAAACCTCACCAGCTTCCACTCCAAGTGCAAGTAGGGTGACCAGGTGTCTGGTTGCCAACCACCTGCCCCAGCCCAGTGAAAGTGAGTGAGGGTTGGATAAAGCAAGCCACCGAGGGAGGGGGAAATGTAGTGAGCGGGGGGAAGGGCCTTGGGCGGGGGTGGAGCCTGGGGAAGGGGTGGGACTAGGGTGTTCAGTTTTGTGCAATTAGAAAGTTGGCAATCCTAAGTGCAAGGCACATTTCTTTGATCTTGCCTTCTAACACATAGCAAGGTGTACACCTACCAAAACAGTACATTACACAATTTTCCTTCTGGGAAGAAGGGAATTGAAAGTATGAACCACATCTGTTAGATGTTGGTCATGTCACAATGCACTAATGGAAGAGCTCAGAAACTACAGAAATGAGGAAGTTATAAGAATTTATATAAAATATAAAGAATAGCGTGCTTACCTTGTGAAATTCTGGAAAAGGCTTATTATTCTTCCTGGTACAATTACATTAAAGCAGTGGTCCCCAACCTTTTTCGTCTGGCGAGTGCCAGACGAGCCACGGAGGATGCTCATCCGCGGTGGATGAGCATCCGCCGAAATTCCGCCAGCAAGCGGCAACGTCAATAGGCATCGCTGCTGAAATGCTGCCGACAAGCAGCGTCATCCAGAGTCGTCGCCGCCGAAATACCGCCGAAAATTGGCGGTGGCACCTCTGGATGACGCAGCTTGTCGGCGGCATTTTGGCAGATGCTCATCTGCCGGCCAGTACACAGGCGCACTTAGACGCCCTGGCAGGCGCCATGGCACCCACAGGCACCGCGTTGGGAACCCCTGCATTAAAGTTATAAACCTCATTTCAGATATTTTATTGACTTTTTTTTGTAGCTGATATGCTAAAATAGTATTTAATGTTCTGATCTGGTTTCCAAGTTATTTTGTTACTTGGTGATACTGAAAATTGATGTTATCTACAAAAAGACATATTAAGAGAGCACTAACTTAGTCCCATTTTTTGACAAAATACCCTTTATTACAAAAAGGACTTAATTCCACTTATGCTTAATACCTTTATAGGTATTATGCTATGAAATTGAGTCAGGATTCATTGCATTAGTTACATACAATTTAAGTTAAATATATTTTGCATAATATTAAAAAAGATTCATGTGGGTGTATGTGCCATCTCTTATAAAACATTAATCCAACAAACATGATACATTAAGAACAGAACAGAGTATGACACTTTTTCAGGATCTGTTTGCAGCAGTACTTCTCCACATCCTCACTGGATACAGAGGAAAACCTATGCATGAGATCTTCCCCCATTACATGTTTTATGTAAACTAGAGGTAAAGTCCATTCAGAACTATATTTATAGCTTTATATGAGCTGAATGTCTGTTTAGAGGTTTGAGGTGTATGTCACAAGGAAAGCCAAAAGTAGGGGAGCAACTTTAGTTGTGTATGCTCTATTTAGCATTCCAGACAGATATAAGTCTGTGATTATTAAGCTGTACTTTGCTAGATAATAAATATCATCAGTTTCTCGCTACAAATACTAGAAATCTGCTGTAACCTATATTCTGGATACTAGATTTATATTTCATAACAATAAAATTAAGAATGAAGAGATTTTTATTAACAGAGGACATGGCATCAGAAAAGATATAGCCTACGTCTACTCTTATGGTGGCATGTAGAATATAGACACTGCATGCTCGGCTAGCTAGGGTGACCAGATGTCCCGATTTTATAGGGGCAGTCCCGATTTTGGGGTCTTTTTCTTATATAGGCTCCTATTATACCCCCACCCCATCCCGATTTTTCACATTTGCTGTCTGGTCACCCTACAGCTAGTGCAGGTATAAATAGCAGTGTAGACAGAGAGACACTGCTTAAGCAAATATGTGCCCTGTGCACCTGTGGTACCCCCAGAGCACCCTACACGCCCAAGCAGTGCCTCCCAGATCTACACTGCTATTTTTAGCAGTATAGCATCCCACTACCTTTCCCTGCCACAGTGAAAGGCTCCAGCAGTAGGGAAAAGGCAGCAGGGAAAAGCTCTGCCAGAGCCTTTCACTGTGGCACACTGCTGCATACTGCTGTGACAACTGTGGACACAGCCCGCCAGGCGTGTAGCTACATATGCAGTGCCCACATAAGTGTAGCCATAGCGATTTTTTTTTGGCATTAAAATTACTAGTGAACTGCAAAACAAAAAGCTAATTAATTAAGGGTGTTTATTCCTCCGAATTAAAGATAAATAATTTTTATTTATTTCCTTTACATTTGAAAAGGTGGAGTTCAATTCTTATTTCTCATTTTTAGTTTTTCCACATTCATGGTCATGCAATTATTCCCCAGGAAAAGAATACTTTGGGCATTTCAAAAACAAAGAACAAACCAACCAAAAAACCAGAGAACCCACCAGCAACAATGTTGTTCTCTCAAAAGCAAGTACATTTTTCTTAGGCCTCGCAGAAGAGCCACTACAAAACCTAGGACTATCAGCAAAGTTAAATGCTGTAAAAACAATGAAGGAATAGACATGTCTGCAAAGCTGAGCTCCAGATTCAGGCCCCAGAGACCAATTTATGTCTGAGGCTCTTCAGCTATAAAGGTCTGTTTCCCTCTGGGTTGGGGTTGGTTTATACATCAGAAATTATCCAAAAACAGTTGAAAGAATCAGCATAAGAAACAGAATTGGTCACAACAGTTTACACATTCACCACAAAAGCAACATTTATTTGTTCAAGTGCTAGGCCTTCAATTTTTAATCTATATCCTGTCAGGTGGAAGACCTAACTAAACAGAGACATATTCTGGAAGTAAGATTGAGTGCTAAGCACTCATGTTTATGTTGCATGTGAAGCCAAATGAGAAATTTCTTATCTGATCGTTTTCTCTGTTAGCAGCTTCTCAACAAATTCATTACTAATGGGGAGGGCTCCTTATGTCACGGAGGTCGATGAAGTCATGGATTCAGTGACTTTCCACAACCTCCGTGACTTCTGCAGCAGCCAACGTGGCTGACCCCAGAGCCATCCAAGCAGCAGCCGATGCGGCTAACCCTGGAGACTGCCTGAGCAGCGGTCACAGGAGCAGCAGGAGCAGTTGCTGCTCGGCAGCCCCCAGCAGCTGATGCTGCTGGCCCCAGGGCACCCCTCCAGCATCAGGCCTCCCAGTGCACTCGCTCCCAAGCAGCAGGCATACTGCCGCTAAGATTTAGTCAGGGGTATTTATGGTAGAAGAAGAACAGGAGTATTTGTGGCACCTTAAAGACTAACAAATTTATTTTAGCATGAGCTTTCGTGAGCTGCAGCTCACTTCTTCAGATGCATAGAATGGAACACACAGACAGATAGAAGAGTTATGGATAGGTCACTGGCATGAATTTTTGTTTATTGCCTGTGACCGGTCCATGACTTTTACTAAAAATATACATAACTAAGTCATAGCTTTACTAATGGATCCATGCCTCCACCTATGGAATTAAGAGGTGGTACAAAGTTGTTGCAGGAGGCACCAAGGCTATGCTCCACCCTTCAGCTCAGGCCTCCAGAAGAGTTCTTCCACAAGAGAAGAAACACTCCAGCAACAGATTTTTAGCACTAAGCCATTAGATATAATGTATTAACCTTAAGACAATGTATGTCTAAGTCTTCCTTTAGAGAAAATGTTCCATTTATATTCTGGTCATTTACTAGATCAGCAGAAGGGTTTGAATTAGAAGAGAAGTTGCTAACAGAAAGAAAATTATGTTAGAAATTTCTCAATCCATTGCATAGTTTCTCTCCTCCTTCATTACTAATGGGAAGTAGCAAGCAGTGAATCCCAGAACTACGGGAGGAAAGGATAAGAAGAGTTTAATTATTATGGTAGAATAATAGGCAGGTGTGACAGAGCGATTCTGGCGGGACCCAACTGAGAGTGCCAAATCAGGCCCAATTGCTTAAACAGGGCAGTTACAGCCCTAGGCTGGGGTTTTTCCACCTCTAAGGCAAACCAAACCAGCCAGACAAAAAGGACTTTGGTCTCACCCCACTGGCTAACCACAAGTCACACAAGCAATTTCCTTAGACACTCCAGTCTCCCAGTATCACCACCAGTGCACTCGTCCTGGGGATAAATGGTTATGAAAACCAACACCCCAATAAAAGAAAAAGGTTCCCTCGATCCCAAAGGACCAAGCCCCAGACCCAGGTCAATATACACATCAGATCTTACCCACAAATCACGCTGTTGCCAATCCTTTAGAATCTAAAATCTAAAGGTTTATTTACAAAGGGAAAAAGGTAGAGAAGAGAGGTAGAATTGGTTAAATGCAATCAATTACATACAGTAATGGCAAAGTTCTTAGTTCAGGCTTGCAGCAGTGCTGGGGTAAACTGCAGGTTTAGATTAAGTCTCTGGAATACATCCCCCACCGGGATGGGTCGTTCAGTCCCCTGTGTAAAGCTTCAGTTTGTAGCAAAGTCCCTCCAGAGGTCAGAAGCAGGATTGAAGACAAGATGGAGATGAGGCATTAGGCTTATATAGACTTTTCCAGGTGTAAGAATCCCTTTGTCTTCACTGTGGAATTTTACAGCAAAATGGAGCCTTGAGTCACATGAGCCAGTCCCTGCATACTTTGCTGAGTCACAAGGCGTGTCTGCCTTCTCTCCATGGGTCCATTGTGTCCTTAATGGTCCTTAATGGGCCATCAAACAGGCTAGGCAGAGATAACACCAGCTTGTCTGGGAGGCTTAGCACAAACTTGAAATACTGCCAGCATAGAGCCAACATTCATAACTTCAACTAAAAATGATACAGACATACAGACAGCATAATTATAACCAGCAACCCGGAACCTGGTCTTAGACACCTTATATGACCCCCTTTACTTAGGATTTGGTGCCACTACAGGACCTTGGTTGCAACCCATGTTCTATATGGTCCCCATTTATATCAATAACGAAATTGATGCAGGAAGGGATGACAAAACATCGCTGACTGCATCCCAAGAGCCCCCTTTCCTTGGGTCTGTCTCACTACAGCTAGTGTTGGGCTAGAGGCCGTCCCAGTGTATAACCGAAATGGTTTATCAAAATCATGTTCAATAACATGAATGGATCTCTTTACAAACTTAAGGTATAACTTGGTTAGCTTTTGCAGCATGGTTCCTGTATGTTTCATGTGATCTTGCCAAGAGCTAAAGAAAACAGCTACTTTATCCATACCAGTTCTGGCCAATATTTTGAACCCAAATAACATTAAACCAATGTAGATATAGAGGTTGTTCATAGTACAGGAATCTTGGCATTTAGCCATGAAAGCAATATGGTAGTGTGCCTCAGTTTCCCCTTTCATACAGCACATCAGGTTTGGAATGTATTTTCCCCTGTGAAAAGTTCCAACACTGTTTACATGCATTAACTGTGAAACATCAGTATAGCAAGGCCCTTTAACATAAAGTGTGTTTTCATGTATTCCTTTCAACATGTTTAAGGGATTTTCCAAAAGATTAGGCACATTGTACATTGTTACAGTTCTTGGCCATAGCAACACATTAGTTACAAAAATTAGCATTAGCAATAACAACAAATTCATTGCAAGTGTCCATTTACAATCATGTTTGTCATGCCACACCCTTGGCTCAATACCATTGGAATTTGGGCATTTTAGGGTTAACCTGTGGGTTCCCTTTGCAAAATTCAGTCTTCTCTTTCCTTCTTGTTCTTCCGGACTAAACCCTGATTTCTCTTGCTTAACAGAGATCACAGGCTGATGGGGTGGGCCCTCTGTGCTAACAGCTATTAGCAAGTCTTTCTTCTCCTGCCAGCCAAGTAATTCGCATCAACACAGACACTGCTTAACTTCTTAGCTGCTATGGATTCCACGGCTGGACTTTGTCTTACAGAGATACCACACAAATCCAAAGAGTCTGAGGGTGAGAGCTGGCTTGCTCTCCCTGCCTCCTCAAGCATTTAGCCATACAACTGTTCTGCCCTGAAACACCAGTAACTGAATCTGTCCTCAGATCCTGAAGCACAGACTGCTCACTTACAGATTCAGCATGGAGACATTCCTGTCCCAACAGCATTGTCTCCCCACCAACAAGCTGGCCACACACAGCCAGGTGGTTATAGGGCTGCTCAACTTCCTTAACAGCTTCTACTCCACCTGAGACCTTTTCAAAGCTGCCCACACTGGATCTCTCAAAAGGAAAGTCAGTGGATCCATTCACAACAGAAAATTTCTGGCTGTTAGGAACTGAAACTTTCTTGATTAAATCACTTTTACACCCTTCAGTTGCAGTAAACTGCTTGCACAGGCTACCATGAGGATTCCTTTCCTAGGAGCTTCTCTACGCAGCCATTCACCCCTCTCAGAAATTCTGCCATTCCCCTCTTCACCTAGTTCTTGCTCTAAAGGAACACTTACCTGAGCAACCACAGATGCTACAGACTTTCTAGATAACAGGTCAGAAGTAGTCTCCTTCCCTTGGCCATGAACAAGTTCAGGAATCTTTTCCTTCTTGCTACAAGTTGTCAAACTGTCAGTCGGTAACACAATTAAATCACCTTTATGCTCTCCTTGTGCCCTGGCTGTATCACCCTGATCAGACAGAGTTGCTGCACCCTTTTCCAACCACACATTAGCAACTGGCAAACTACAAGCACCAGAATTGTCTGTTCTCTGGGATTTTGCTATGACACTAACTGGATGCAACCTAGTCACAGTGCCATTCCCCCCAGCAGACACAAACTCAGGACCATTCCCTTCCTGGGCTTTAGCTGTATTTACAACCAACTTCGAGACAACTGAATCACCCTCAACCATTACAGGCTGACAGGCACCTTCTGTCTGCTCCACAGACACAGAAGAGCCGGAGACACATTCTCCTTTACCAGACACACAGCTTGGGATTTTACTTCCTTGTCCCAGCACACAGGGCTGTTCACAGACAACTGCTTGGAGACTGGAGTAGCTTCCTTTATAGGCAAGTCAATACTCCTGACAGACACAGGCACATTCCCTCCACTGTCACATTTCTCCACACAGGAAACAGGTAAGGGATATGGACACTCATCTTCCACTATCCCTCCCTTCCCAAATTGCTGATTAGACAAAGCCATCAGCTCACAAGGCTGCCTAGTCTCCTGCAAACTTTCCCTACCAGGCACATTGCCTCTCCCAACAGATAAGCTGCTGCTCTTTTCACTACACTGAGCTACTTTTAGCAAATCACAGTTACCCATTTCAGGTTTACTTCTACAAGCTGCACTAGCCACCAATCCATTACCCATTACAAATTTACCCTCTCCTTCCTCAGTTAGGGATTTAACCTGACCATCTACTTTAATCTGCTCCTGAGAAACATTTTCCTCACCAATGAGATCTTTCTGCTCTTGATCTAACTCCAGATTCACTTCTGAGACATCAGACAGACATTCAGAAACTTCATTCCCAGACAAACTGCTTTCTTGTACAGACAAACAGATATTTCTCCCCAGGTTAGAACTCCCATCTCCCCAGCCATAGCAAAACTGGTTAAACACAGAAAACTGCCCAGAGTAACCCCATATATCAACACAGTTATAAACTGGACTTTCAAGAGGATACAGTTTCTGCCGTTCTTCCCTTGCTTTTTTGACTTGGAGCTGGAGTCTAGCAGTTTCTTGTTGTATTTTGTGAGTCTCCTGCTGCACCTTGCGAGTCTCCTCCTCAGCAGCCAGCACCTCCAGACGTTTCTTCTCTCTCAGCAGCCTCTCTCTTTCTCTCAGCTGCCTCTCTCTTTCTCTCAGCCGCCTCTCTCTTTCTCTCAGCCGCCTCTCTCTTTCTCTCAGCCGCCTCTTTCTCCAGCTGGGCCAAGACTTGCTTCTCTTCCATTCGAATTTTTGCCAGTTCTTGCTCATAATCAAACTGCAGGCTGTCTCTCAAGGCTTGCAGTTTCCTTGCTTTTTGTCTCATGGTCACTGATCTTTAACCAACCAAACTCTCAATCCCACATTTAAATTTTGGATAGCGTGGGGTTCTGACCCAAAGCTTAATTGACCTGGTTCTGTGGATCCTAGCACGACTACGCCACTGTGACAGAGCGATTCTGGCGGGACCCAACTGAGAGTGCCAAATCAGGCCCAATTGCTTAAACAGGGCAGTTACAGCCCTAGGCTGGGGTTTTTCCACCTCTAAGGCAAACCAAACCAGCCAGACAAAAGGACTTTGGTCTCACCCCACTGGCTAACCACAAGTCACACAAGCAATTTCCTTAGACACTCCAGTCTCCCAGTATCACCACCAGTGCACTCGTCCTGGGGATAAATGGTTA
The DNA here is from genome assembly GCF_016161935.1 of Mauremys reevesii. Taxonomy (NCBI): domain Eukaryota; kingdom Metazoa; phylum Chordata; order Testudines; family Geoemydidae; genus Mauremys; species Mauremys reevesii. Next base: position 145,741,639 of record NC_052625.1, on the reverse strand, counting down.
TGAAAACCAACACCCCAATAAAAGAAAAAGGTTCCCTCGATCCCAAAGGACCAAGCCCCAGACCCAGGTCAATATACACATCAGATCTTACCCACAAATCACGCGGTTGCCAATCCTTTAGAATCTAAAATCTAAAGGTTTATTTACAAAGGGAAAAAGGTAGAGAAGAGAGGTAGAATTGGTTAAATGCAATCAATTACATACAGTAATGGCAAAGTTCTTAGTTCAGGCTTGCAGCAGTGCTGGGGTAAACTGCAGGTTTAGATTAAGTCTCTGGAATACATCCCCCACCGGGATGGGTCGTTCAGTCCCCTGTGTAAAGCTTCAGTTTGTAGCAAAGTCCCTCCAGAGGTCAGAAGCAGGATTGAAGACAAGATGGAGATGAGGCATTAGGCTTATATAGACTTTTCCAGGTGTAAGAATCCCTTTGTCTTCACTGTGGAATTTTACAGCAAAATGGAGCCTTGAGTCACATGAGCCAGTCCCTGCATACTTTGCTGAGTCACAAGGCGTGTCTGCCTTCTCTCCATGGGTCCATTGTGTCCTTAATGGTCCTTAATGGGCCATCAAACAGGCTAGGCAGAGATAACACCAGCTTGTCTGGGAGGCTTCCCCCAGAAGCACAGCACAAACTTGAAATACTGCCAGCATAGAGCCAACATTCATAACTTCAACTAAAAATGATACAGACATACAGACAGCATAATTATAACCAGCAACCCGGAACCTGGTCTTAGACACCTTATATGACCCCCTTTACTTAGGATTTGGTGCCACTACAGGACCTTGGTTGCAACCCATGTTCTATATGGTCCCCATTTATATCAATAACGTCACAGCAGGACTGGGAGTTCCCTCCATAGAAAGCAAGAACTTTACAAATTAAGGACTGATGTGGGAATCAATGCAGTAGTACCTTCTACCAAAGGATGACTTTGTAGAGGAATGGAAACCTACTTTGCAAATCTTCCTCATGACGCCCATATACTTTTCGTCCAGTGCCTCTAGGAACTTCTGTTAATAGTTTCATTCATGCCTAACATGCCAATTGGTGCAGGATTTTTTACGCCTTGCCAGCAGCAACCTTAAGGCCATAAGGTATTTTGGACAGAATGAGACATAGGGCTTGGCTACACTTACAAGTTGCAGCGCTGGTGGAGGCTTTCCAGCGCTGCAATTAACACCCCGTCCACACTTGCAGGGCACAACCAGCGCTGCAACTCCCTGGTTGCAGCGCTGGCTGAAAACCCATCCGGGTTGGGGTATAAGGAGTGCAGCGCTGGTGACACCAGCGCTGCTCAGCAGGTGTGGACACTCACCAGCGCTTTACCTGTCCTCCAGGGAATAAGGAGCTATCCCAGAATTCCTGTTCAGCCACTCTGCACATCAGTTTGCACTCTACTGCTCTTGCCTCAGGTGACCCGCCCTTTAAATGCCCCGGGAAATTTAAAAATCTCCTTCCTGTTTGCTGCAGCCAGGTGTGGAGTGCAATCAGTTAATCAGTTACAGGTTACAGGTAACCATGCCTCCACGGCAAACGAGCCCCAGCATGGAGCACAGGTGAATTGCAGGACCTCATCAGTGTTTGGGGTGAGGCGTCTGTTCAGGCACAGCTGCGCTCCGGCCGTAGGAATTACGATATCTTTGAGCAGATAGCAAGGGACATGCTGGATAGGGGCCATCAACGGGACGCACTACAATGCAGGGTGAAAGTTAAAGAGCTGCGGAGTGCCTATTACAAAGCCCGCGAGGGTAATCGCAGATCCGGATCCGCCCCCACGACCTGCCGTTTTTACTTGGAGATGGACAACATACTTGGGGGTGACCCCACTGCCAATCCCAGGGTAACGATGGACACTTCTGAGCAGGCTGGGGGACAGGAGGAGGAGGAGGCTGCGGGGAGAGGAAACCGCGAGTGAAGCTCCTGGGATGGGGGAAGAAACCGCAGATTCCCTGGAGGCATGCAGCCAGGAGCTCTTCTCAAGCCAGGAGGAAAGTACCCAATCGCAGCAGCAGCCAGCAGTTGCAGAAGGACAAGCAGAGGAGCGGTGTACCGGTAAGCGGCTTTTATTTTCTGGGTGGAAATGTTTCTGGAGAGGAAGGGGGGTTATGGATGCATGCATGGCAGCGTCTAGATGTGGAATAGCCCGTTGATGTGGTCTATCACGTCGCGGTAATCTGCTTCAGTTATCTCAGCAAAAGCTTCATCCAGAGCGTGGGCAATATGCCTGCGCAGGTTTATAGGCAGAGCCACTGTGTCCCTTGTCCCAGTGACGGTGACGCGTCCGCGCCACTCTTCGGCCGGGGGGGGGGGGACCATTTCTGAACACAGGCACGCCGCATAGGGTCCCGGCGGAATCCACATTGCTCTAAAAGAGCCACCCGCTGTTCCCTAGTGACTCGCAGTAGGGAAACATCTTCCAGGATTAAGTCCTGTGAAAAATGTTGGGAGACTCGTTAGTGAAGAGATAGGGAGATAAGATCACCCCTGCATCTGCATCTTCACTCAACCCCTCTAGCACTCCAGATTACCCAAAGCAACCAGCTCCCCTCTCACTCAAGCCCCTCTTCTCCCTATATAAGTAAACACTCCTCACTCACCATTTCGTGGCTTCTGTTGTGTTTTCCTTTTGGGATAAAGAATGCAAGTGAGAACTTGCAAGTGAGAACTCCCTCAGTGTAACAATTCATGTCTGGAGATAGTGGATACAATGCTGCCCGTGTTAAATGTTGTCATTTCTGTGTGTACAGTGACCTTGACTGGACTGCCCAGATGTTCAACATCACAGAGGCTTCAAAATTTGAGAAAAAATCCCCGAAAGAGCAAAGAGGACATGCTGAAAACTGTTCTTCAGCACTCTGCTACAGAGAGAAAAGAATTGAAGGAGTGGCGAGAGAAAGAAAGCAGGACCCGCAAGAGAAATGCAGTGGCCAAGAGGAAAAGCACGGAGCGGCTGCTAAGCATCCTGGAGCGCCAAGGAGTCTATAGAGTCACTCGTTGCCATGCAAGCAGAGCACTACCGTGCTACTCCCCACCCGCCCGTCCTTTGTGCCTTGTGCCCCAATGTCAGCTCCAACCACCTTTCCCCAGCATCCAGGCTCTTACCACCACCAGCTGCCTCCAACACCTGTACGTTCCCCAACCAGCCCTGATACCTACCACCACCCTTACCCTCTGCATTCAACCCCATCACCATGCAGTATATGCACCCTGAAGTGCAGGATTCATTAAACAGCAATCCAGACATGGCATATGCAAACTTGTGACTGTACAGTTCACCAACCCACACCCTTGCCCTCTTGTGTTAATGAAATGTTGTGTGTCTGTCTGTCTGTCAAGGAAGTTTTTTTCTTTTCAATAAAACAATTCTTGGCTTTGAAAACAGTCTTTATTATAGCAGATAGTGAAAGATACCTTAGCCCAGTAAAGAAAGAGGCACTGCAAATCATATTATTATTATGGATAATAGAATAACAGTGTAAGCAGTGCAATTCACTCCCATGCAAGGCAGCAACATTACTGTTGGCTTTCAGCCTCAAATTCTTCCCTCAAGGCATCCCTAATCCTTGAAGCCCTGTGCTGGGCCTCTCTATTAGCCCTGCTCTCTGGCTGTGCATATTCAGCCTCCAGGACTTGAACCTCGGTGGTCCATGCCTCACTGAATGTTTCACCCTTCCCTTCACAAATATTATGGAGGGTACAGCAAGCGCTTATAACCGCGGGGATGCTGCTTTCCCAAGTCTAGCTTCCCATACAAACATCTCCAGCGAGCCTTTAAACGCCCAAAAGCACACTCCACAGTCATTCTGCACCGGCTCAGCCTGTAGTTGAACCGGTCCTTGCTCCTGTCAAGCTTCCCTGTATAGGGTTTCATGAGCCAAGGCAGTAACGGGTATGCGGGTCTCCAAGGATCACAGTGGGCATTTCGACATCCCCTACTGTGATCTTCCTGTCTGGGAAAAAAGTCCCTGCCTGCATCTTCCTGAACAGGCCACTGTTCCGAAAGATGCGTGCATCATGCACCTTTCCAGGCCAGCCTGTGTAAATGTCAATGAAACGCCCGGTGATCCACAAGCGCCTGGAGAACCATAGAGAAATACCCCTTACGATTAACGTACTCTGATGCCAGGTGGGGCCAGAATAGGAATATGCGTCCCATCTATCGCCCTCCACAGTTAGGGAAACCCATTTGTGCAAAGCCATCCACAATGTCCTGCACGCTCCCCGGAGTCACGGTCTTTCTTAGCAGGATGCGATTAATTGCCTTGCAAACTTGCATCAAAACGATTCCCACGGTCGACTTTCCCACACCAAACTGGTTCCCGACCGACCGGTAGCTGTCTGGATTTGCCATCTTCCAGATTGCAATAGCCACCCGCTTTTCCACCGTCAGGGCAGCTCTCAATCTTGTGTCCTTGCGCCGCAGAGTGGGGCGAGCTCAGCACACAGTCCCATGAAAGTGGCTTTTCTCATACGAAAGTTCTGCAGCCACTGCTCGTCATCCCAGACTTCCATGACGATGTGATCCCACCACTCAGTGCTTGTTTCCCGAGCCCAAAGCGGCGTTCAACGGTGCTGAGCATTTCCGTGAATGCCGCAAGCACTGTAGTGTCACACGCGCAGACAAATCCATATTGATATCATCGTCGGACTCCTCACTGTCACTTTGGAGCTGAAGGAATAGCTCGACTGCCAAACGTGTTGTGCTGGTGACACTCATCAGCAGAGTCCTCAGCAGATCGGGCTCCATTTGCCACAGAAATCGCGATTCACAGAGAGTAACAGAAAGACACTCACAATGGCGCCAAACGCTGCCGGAATGAATGCTGGGATGTGAAGCGATGCACCACGGGGCGCTGGCAAACAGGAAGCGGAATGACCCGCACACTTCCTTCCCCTTCCCACAATACTCAGCGCCAAAACGGCGCCAAAACGGGACGAGGTGTTCTGTGGGATAGCTGCCCACAATGCACCTCTCAATACAGCGCTGGAAAGTGCTGCAAGTGTGGCCACACTGCAGCGCTGGTAGCTGTCAGTGTGGCCACACTCCAGCGCTGGCCCTTACACAGCTGCATGAGCAGCGCTGTAACTCCCAGCGCTGCAACTTGTAAGTGTAGCCAAGCCCGAACAGGGTAAAATTGGCGTACAAACTCCGTATGCTTGAGATACATCTTTAGAGCTCCAGGAATGCCCATTTATGTCACAACCTTCAAAGGATGAGAACAAAATGATGGGATAGCTATTTACCAGCAACTGTGGAAAGAGGATCTTTCCTTGAATAAAAAGGCTTCTGGAACCATATAACAAACCGTTTTCTCTTGACAAAGACAGTGTGGTTCTTGTATGGATACGGGAACTAATTCCAAAACTTGCTTTTCAGAAGTAATGGCAACTAGAAAGGCCAGCAACAGGCCTGTCTAGTTTGTCACTGTGGCACCTGATACTCCAATGGAGGATCCAAAATGCTTGTCTACAAAATGCTGCTATGGCTGGTATCCACGCTTCTATGTTTGGTTATAGGACTCCAACCAAACCTCCTGAAGAAACTCTAGCATAGCTAAAATCAACAGAACTTTTAGATTATAATATTTGTATCACAATAGCATATAGACGTCATTGTGCTAAGCACTGCACAAAGAGGCAGTCCCTGCCCCAAGAACTTTCCGTTTCCCCTCACACTAGAAATGTAAATTAAACCAGATCAACAAATGAAACATTGTGGTTGAGTTCCATGTAGATAGCACACTGTACCACGAGTTAATGAAGAATCCACGGTGAACTACATCTCTTCCAATGCTTAGGCTGTTAAACTGTAGGTGTTCCTGATCTGAATGAAAAAGAATCCCTACTTCAAGAGGTCTAATGTTTTCTGCAGGAACAAAGTGGGATCTCTGGCTGTCTAGAAAGTCCAAAATGCCTCCTAAGACAGTGGAGGACTAAAAGGACCTCAGCTCTCCTATTTTCTCTTTTCTTTGTCCTTTATGTGAACTGTTTTTGACAGCAGTTTTTCTCGGCCGAGGACATTATTCCTATTGCCACAGAGAAACTTTGTCCTCTTGTTACTCCCTGGTTTGGAAGGCATATAAACTCTCATGCCTCAGTCATAAAGCCAATCTCTAACAGGAGGTAGTAGAGGAAATTTCCAAGAACCATAATTGCTCGCTACTTGTTTTTTTAAACCTTCTTTCCAATGCAGCTGGTACTGGTCACTTGCCAGACAGGATACTGGACTCAAACCACTGATCTGATCCCCTATGGCCATATTTGTAAGGGATTTTTTTGGTTTAAGTCACACCCTGACAGAGATGTCAAAATGAACTAAAAGGATGCATAATATGAGTTTTTTGTAATTTATCATCTTCCAAGGATGCTTGCTTCCACAGCAAGTATATAAGGGTCTAGAGTGAAAACTGGAATGGCTTTCAGCATGTTTGTATCTACCTGCCCACAAAGGGTCATTCAGATGTGATGAGACTGTCACCTAATTTTGCACTGAACGGAGTGCATGGTTCAATGGCCTGAGACAGAATTTCTGCAGGTGCATTTTCAGAAACCCTCTGCAGCCAATTAGTTCATTTTATCATTTAAATGTGTTATTGCTATGATGAACTCATAGGCTATTTCATATACAATCAAGGTGTGAGGAATAGATATAAGTAGAATAGGAGTATAAGATTGACAAGTATTTAGGAGTGCCAAGTATATAAGTATACACATGTGTTGCATATGCTGCCTACCTCTGAGTTAGAAGACCATAGGCTCATACCGTACCAAGGCACACTGGATACCTTTGTCCACATTTGTTGACCCCCCTCAAAGAATTCTAATAGATTGGTAAAGCGTGATTTCACTTTACAAAAGCCATTTTGACTTATCCCTGTAGTAAGATAAGGCCCTGAAACAAACTTGTGTCAGAGGCCCAGTCTGAGGCCTGAAGCCTGAACCAAAGTACTTCCAGCATTGCTAAGCAAAAGCTGGGCTGTGAGCCAGAGGCAGGCCCCACTCACAGAAGTTGGCAAGAAGAAGGCTGCTAGAAGCAGGTGCATCCACACATAAGTGCTAATAAGAGGAACTTGTGCCAAGATGGCATTAAAACACTCCACAGAGATAACGAGGAACAGGCAGGTGCATCTTAAAGACAGGGTCAAAAGGACAACATGATGGATAGATGTGTTTGAAGAAACATGATCAAAAGGGGAGACAGCACACTAATGAGCTAAGGGGCTGTACCTCAATACGTCACTAGGGATGAGTAATCTGTCCTGCAACTGTATAAAAGTAGGCCCCGGAATGCACATCTTTGTCTGGTCTAGAGGGCAGTGGAAAGTCCCGCCACTGACTGAGCTGGTCCATTGACAGGGGGCAGAAATTCATAGTATGTCTTGTAGAGTCTACGGGAAACTATTACTGTGCTTCATTTTACAATAAACCTGGCTCAGGTTTCTTCATACCTTACTAGAGTCTGTGGTCGCTCAGGGTCTGCTGTGTCAGCCATCTGCACAGAACTGGGGCAGCACACAGAGGGAACATGCACGCAGCTGACTGTTATCATCAAACAAGAGCAGAGCACCACACCGGTAGCTACTGACAACAGTCCCCAACTTATCATTTTTATCTATGTGTCTGTTAATTTTGTTCTTTACTATAGTTTCAACCAATTTACCTGGTAGTGAAGTGTTGTATCAACCAGGCAAGGTACTAACAAACTTCAACAGGACTTTATTTTTAAAGTGGAAACCTCTTTACCAAGCTGCTGCTGCACCTTCTCTAACTCTCACTCTGCCTCCTCAACTCCTCCCCTCTCCTTCCTGTTTCCTGTCCTTTCAGACTCCCAACAGCCAGTGCTCCCAGTTCTAATAATTACAAGCAACATCTAAACACCACATGAAGTTAGGCTTATCGGTCTGTAATTCCCAGGTTCACCTTTGAAGTCTTTTTAAAAATAGGCATTACATTAGCTATCTTCCAGTCATCTCATGCAGAGGCTGATTTAAGTGATAGGCTACGTACCACAGTTAGTAGTTCTGCAGTTTCATATCTGAGTTCCTTCAGAACTCTTGGGAAAACGCCAACTGATCCTGATTACTTACTACTATTTAAATTATCAATTTGTTACAAAACCTCCTCTATTAACACCTCAATCTGGGAAAGTTCCTTAGATTTGTCACCTAAAAAGAATGGGTCGGTTGTGGGGATTCCTCACATCCTCTGCAACGAAGACCAATGCAAAGAATTCATTTAGCTTTTCTGCTATGGCCTTGTCTTCCTTGAGTGATCCTTTAGCAATTCAATCATCCAGTGGACCCACTGACCCTGACCCTAACCCCCACTACCACATGGATTACCCAGACCTTGTGGTGGGATGCCTGGGAGCCAACTGATGCTATGCACCAACTCCTCAGCTTCTTTGAAGCAGATGGTCAGGAAGTGAGTAAGGAGAGAAAGGGTTGGTCGGAGCCAACCCTGCACAATGAGCACTGATAAGCCAGCAAAGAAAGTGTTATAATTTGCTGTGGCAATCCCACTGAAGTCAATGGGTTTCTACACAGTTCAGGGACACAAGCTGGTGGATCCCAAAGCAACATTTAGACCATAGAAATTCCCTGAAACAGGAACTATATCTTTTTGCTAATCTATCAGGAGGCACTGTGCAAATGTGATTCTATTTAAGTATTTAATACCAAGAGGATCTATATATTAAAGTGTACAATAATACTAACTGTAGAACATAGATAAATGAAACTATAATACTGTACCTGTTCATGATTATAGTGCAATACAATTTAAAATGAAAACAACAAATTTTAGAAAGTCACAGCAATTACAAAAAAAAAATCAGTCATCATATATTTTACATCCACCAAAGATTGCACATGCAAGACACATATCTATCTTTCAAAAGTAACTTATTAAAATCTGAATTCTAGGCACATTTTCAGTCTTTTCATTTCTTATTTAAAACCCCTTCTGTATAGCATTAATGATATATTCTAAACCAAATTTCAATGAAACATATGGAAATAATCTTGCATTGCAAGATTTTTTAAAAAGGAAATTGGGATACCAATCTTAACATTGCCAAGAGTTGACAATGTTTTTGTTACTTAAGTAAAACAAAGGATGAAGAAGAATTTAGCAGCAGAAGAAACAGAGCACTTTTCACTAGAGAGTGTTTTGAAACCAAGAGGAGTTAGGTCAGGGTTTTTTTGTTATTGGAGGCTACTCATTCCATGTATTTACACACACACACTCACGCACACACACACGCTTCCTTCAACAACTTAGTGGCCTTCCAGACTTTCCAGTCACCCTTATGGATTTCCATTTGCTCTTCACTGAGCCACACTAATGTCCACACCTTTCCTGAGTGAAATTTGTGATTTAGATGCAGTTGTACCAGCTTGGTGCCCTGGATGTAAGATGCAATGGAGTCTGAGGTGTATCATATTACATTGCAGTTTGGAGAACTTCAGAATTTAAAATGCTGACGGCTTCAGGGCTTATAACAAGTCAATGTTCAATACTAGGGTTCCACAGACAGAGCAAGGTCATCTTTAAACATCACATTCACCTTTAAGAGTAGAAGGACAGTAGTAGGACAGTGCTAAAGGATGCTGCTAAGCAAAAGTGGTAACAGACTGTACATCTGCTTTTTCATGAAGAAAGCATCCAATCTAAAGAATGTTGTTGTGTAGACTTCTATGTAATACAAGCAGGGCCGGCTCCAGACCCCAGCGCGCCAAGCGCACGCTTGGGGCGGCGTCCCGCGGAAGGAAGGCAGGCGGCTCCGGTGGACCTCCCGCAGGCATGCCTGCGGAAGATCCGCTGGTCCCACGGCTCCAGTGGACCTCCTGCAGACATGCCTGCGGAGGGTCCGCTGGTCCCATGGCTCCGGTGGAGCATCCACAGACGTGCCTGCAGGAGGTCCACCGGAGCCACGGGACCAGCGGACCCTCCGCAGGCACGTCTGCAGAAGGTCCACTGGAGCCGCGGGACCAGCGACCGCCAGAGCGCCCCCCGCGGCGTGCCGCCCTGCTTGGGGCGGCGCAAATCCTAGAGCCATCCCTGCCCAGTGGTCTGTGATGGGATGTTAGGTGGGGTGGGATCTGAGTTACTACAGAGAATTCTTTCCTGGGTGCTGGCTGGTGAGTCTTGCCCACATGCTCAGGGTTTAACTGATCGCCATATTTGGGGTCAGGAAGGAATTTTGCCCAGGGCAGATTGGCAGAGGCCCTGGAGGTTTTTCGCCTTCCTCTGCAGCATGGGGCACGGATCACTTGCTGGAGGATTCTCTACAGCTTGAGGTCTTCAAACCACAATTTGGGGACTTCAATAACTCAGACATAGATTAGGGGGTTGTTATAGGAGTGGGTGGGTGAGATTCTGTGGCCTGCATTGTGCAGGAGATCAGACTAGATGATCAGAATGGTCCCTTCTGACCTTAAAGTCTATGAGTCTATGTTTCATAAACAAATGGATTTATGGTTATGTACTATGGCTGCTCTAACTGTACATTTTTCATAAGAAACCCTATTCTTTTCCACCCAAGACATGAACAAGGATCTCTTGGGAAAGCTTCTTTGCTGTGCTATTGGTGTTAGGGTTGTTAGAATATAGACTTCAAACTTTGAAGTTTTAAGATTTTTTTTCCCCACATTGAAAAAAAAATGCAGTGTATTTTCTCCAGGTCTAGATTGTGCAAACAAATTCTCTTTCCCGCTGCCTGAGGTGTAGAAGGGGTAAAAGGGAAGTACAATACTTGGGTTTGGCTGAAATGAAGTCGTCTTGAATAAAAATGCAAGAGGTGAATTCTTAGGGAATTCTATCTACAACCCTATTATTAATCTGTGAGTGGAAAAATCTTTGTACTGATCAAAGAATTATCTTGTGTTTTAGACCATTAACAAAACATTTTTTCAAATACATTTGTATACCCTAGAGACCCAAGAAATCTCTTAACTTATTGTCAATTAACTCACGGGATGTCCACAAGTGTGGAGATTCATCTTTTAATCTCCCAGCAGTTAAATTCTATCTGTTTAGACCTTATGAACAGAGTTGTTATGCTGCATTTTCTTTTAAATTGGAATCCTAAAACTGTGCTTAACCACTAGCTCCCAAAATCAGGACTATTTGAGGTTTTGTGGTTAGTGTGAAGATTTTGAATATTTTTTCCTCATGTGTCTTTTTATTTTCTTGATCACTTATATCAGAGGGGGGCAAACTACGGCCCGCAGACCACATCCGGCCCACAGGACCCTTCCCTCTGGTCCCCGAGCTCCTGCCAGGGAGCAGGGTCAGGACATGCTTGCGGAGGAGCTAGCCCAACTCCCCGGCAGCGTAGTGAGCAGGGCGAAGGCTGGCCCCTGGCCCCTCCCCTTCTGCTCCCCTCCCTCCCTGTCTCCCTCACAGTCACAGTTCCCCCAGCACCTGGGCAGCGTGGTTGCAGCTCCGGCCAGGCAGCAGGGCTATAGCGCTGCCAGACCTGGTGCTCCAGGGCAGCGCGGTCAGGGGGCGGGGAGCAGGGGGAGTTCTAGGCGGAGGAGGGGGTGTTGCAGGGGGGCGATCAAGGGGCCTGGGCCCTGCTGCCAGGGCCAGAGGCAGAGCAAGCCAGGGCCCCCCTCCACTCCCAGCATGCTTGGCCCCTGTCCCCAGCAGGCAAGCCCAGACAGGGAGCAAGCCCTGCCCAACTGCCAAGGAGAGCAGCCAAATGAGAAACACACAGAGAAAGGACTGAGCCCCCCTTTCCCCCACCCCACAGGTAATGTGGGGCAGAGAGAGCAGGGAGGGTTGGATAGAGGGCCCCAGGGGGCTGTCAGGGGGTGGGGAGCAGGGGAGATTGGATAGGGGCAGGGGTCCTGGGGGTGGTCAGGGGCCGGCTCCAGGAACCAGTGGAGGAAGCACGTGTCTGGGGCGGCATTCTGTCCATTCTTGGGGTGGCACAATCTGGGCGGCTTTTTTTCTTTTGTTTTGCTTCAGCAGTTCTGGCAGCAGTCCGAGCGGCTTTTGGGGGGGGGGGGGGCTTGAGGCAGCAAAAATGTCAAGAGAGGTGCTGTTCCGTCTATCTACCCCCAGTTTGTGGACTACCCTGGGGCTTAGGCATCAGACAGGCATCAGAATGCCTAGAGCAACACTGCAGTGCACATGCCCAGAGGCGGAAATACAGAAACCTAGGGAACTTTTACTGAGGAAATTTAGGCGCTGAGGGAGTTTAAAAGCCTACAGAATTAGGTGGCAGACAAACGGGGCATATGTGGATCAGAGTAGTGCCTAAATCTCAGACATAGGCACCTAAAACTGGGGTTTAGGCACTTAAGTCTCTTTTTGTTGATCTGGGCCATGGTGACCAGAAACAGTCCATTCAAATCACTAATTACAGAAAATATTTCCTTTGTTTAATAAATCAGTTTTAAATGCAAAGTGTGTTTTGAGAAACTTAGTTTTATTTAACTTAAATGTGGGGGGAAAAAACTAACTAATAAAGAACAATTTTAAAATGCTTTGTTTGTGTGTTTTAAGTCCAATTTCCATCCAAATGCAGCTCGACACAAATCATAAGTAAAAATAAATAAGAGTCATTCATAACTTTCTAACAAAATATAAAAATTAAGAATCTGAATGTAGGGTAAACTATGTAACTGTTTATATAAATGGATATAGCTATATTGTATACTTCTGATTCGCACAAAGTATCAAATTTAGTGTAAAGACTACTAGTTAATTTCAGACCTCAGGGAGGGCCTCTTGGTTTGCAGGAAAAGTTCCTGCCTATGTTCCTTTGTACTTTAGAACCATTAACTTTTTTATTATTATTTAAAGTTCAACTCTATACTATTGGCTGTCTGTTAAATAGTCCTCCCGGTAGCAGTCGGTAGTCTCAGGCCATTATGTCTTATGCAGCCACAATTACATAATAAACCATCACCATAACTGGCAACACTTATGACAGTGTCCCACAAATTCTCCATTTGCTCTTCTCCCCTCCACTAATAATCATCTATATAGCCACATAGGTTGTAGAATCCCCTCCCATGGGAGAGTGTTTTTTTAGAAAATTTTACTACTCATCTGAAAGTGTTATTGCACGTGTATAACACAAATCTTCATTCACAGTAAAGAGTTTCAGCCAGAAAACCCAATAGAAATCCTGTCTAGCCCTGAAAAGTCAAAGAGTTGACTGAAGTTGGGGGGCAGAAAAGGGAAGATTTATCATCTTCCAAGGATGCTTGCTTCCACAGCAAGTATATAAGGGTCTAGGCTCCCAAGGACAGCATTATATCAGGGTAGAGGTGTATGTTGGAACAAAGAATTTGTAGGGGAGCATATCAGTATCATATCAGTACCTGAACTTTCTACCAGCATCTACTTTTTTCAGCATCTGCCTGGGATGGGTGCTTCCTACCTTGTCTGCCAAAAATATGTCTGCTCTGCTTGATGGCAATGCTATTATGTAGCAATAGCCTCATTTGCTCAATGGGTAAACTGAGGCATTTGAAAGGCGAAGTGGTTCATAAAGGGGCAGGAAGCTGAGTCTATATTAAGAGTCTCCCGGGCGTCAGTGGCGTTATCTAAGGCAGAGGAAGCATCAGCTGATCTGCAGGAACTTGGAAGTATCAGAGTTTGTTGCCAAGTGCCGAGTCTACAAGACAACCGCCTCCGCCCCCACCCTGCCGGCATCCAGCCAGGCCGGTGCCCCCCAGGGCAGCGAGGACCCGGGCTGGAGGTGGGATCAGGTTCAGCTCCCGCCGCTTTCCCAGCCGCGCTGGTGTGACAGGTGCCGGCGCCCCCGCGGAGCAGCGGGCCCGAGGGGCTGGGGAGGCGCCCATGGAGAAACGCCCCCCAGTTACGCGCCCAGAGCTGGGGGCGGCGGGGACTAACCAGCCGCCCCCCCCGCGCGCCCTTCCTCAGCAGCGCCCCGCCCCGCCCCCCTGCCCCGGTACCTTGTTGAGATGCGGGTTGCGGGTCACCTCGTAGCCCCGCTTCATGGTGAGCTCTGCGCGCCGGGCCGGGCCGGTCCCTCCCGCAGCCGCTGCCGAGGCCAGTGTCCGCCGGGAAGGTGCCGCGGGGGCGGGGAGGAGGAAGCGCCCTGACACGCCGCCGCCTCCGAGCCGGGGTCACCGGGGCACGAGCGCCGCTGAGTCAGCGGAGGAACCGCTCGGAGACGGGAGCGGCGCGGGGCGGGTCAGCGCCCGCAGCCTCTCACCGCGCGGCTGCGCCGACCGGAGGGAGCCGAGGCCGGGTGGGAGCGGGAGCTGCCGGGGAAGCGGCGCGGGGGAGGGGGAGACGGGGCAGGCCATGGATCTGGGGAGATCTGGCTGGTGCTGAGGGAGTTGGGAAGTGAGGCTGGGGGGGGTGTGTCCTGAGGGAACTTGGATGGAGGGGTGAGGGGTGTGTCCTGAGTGGGAGGGACTGGCCATGTGATGGAGGGATTGGGGTGGGTGAATGAGGGGTATGTGTTTGGGAGGGTGGGACTGGCCATATGATGGAGGGGATGAGGGAGTAGGGGTGAGGGTATGAGGGGTGTATGCTTGGGAGGGAGGAGGGCTTGGCCATGTGATGGATGGGTGAGAGAATTAGAGGGGAGATGAGAGGTGTATATTCTGTGCAGCGAGGCATTTGGAGGTGTAGTAGGGGTTCGGGAAGATGTGAAGACTTGAGGGACAAGGGAATAGGCAAAATATAGGCAGAGAAGTATACTCTTGCACCCTCGTACAAGAGCTTTGGTGTCCATCCCTCCTTTTTGGATGTTCTGTGGGCTGCTCATGAAATATTACTTGGGAGACTTGCAGTTGCCCGACTAATCATGTTTTCTTCAGTTATGTGCTTCATATCAGATTAATATCATTGTCACATTATGAAAGTGTCATTTTTAGGTAAATCAAATGCTTTAATCTTTTATTTTTCATCTAAAGTCTGAGCTTGTTTTTAAAACAGAAGAGTCAATCAATTATTTTAACATAATTATTCGGCATTCACATTTCATTACATAATTCCATTGTATCAACTCCCTTGTTTTTCTGACAGCCCATCCAAATTCATCTCTGTTACATGCCAATTGAAAATTAAGGTTTACATAAGAACGGCCGTACCGGGTCAGACCAAAGGTCCATCTAGCCCAGTATCTGTCTACCAACAGTGGCCAATGCCAGGTGCCCTAGAGGGAGTGAACTTAACAGGCAATGATCAAGTGATCTCTCTCCTGCCATCCATCTCCATCCTCTGATGAACAGAGGCTAGGGACACCATTCCTTACCCATCCTGGCTAATAGCCATTTATGGACTTAGCCACCATGAATTTATCCAGTTTCCTTTAAACATTGTTATAGTCCTAGCCTTCACAACCTCCTCAGGTAAGGAGTTCCACAAGTTGTGCGCTGCGTGAAGAAGAACTTCTTTTTATTTGTTTTAAACCTGCTGCCTATTAATTTCATTTGGTGACCCCTAGTTCTTGTATTATGGGAATAAGTAAATAACTTTTCCTTATCCACTTTCTCAACATCACTCATGATTTTATATACCTCTATCATATCCCCCCTTAGTCTTCTCTTTTCCAAGCTGAAGAGTCCTAGCCTCTTTAATCTTTACTCGTATGGGACCCTCTCCAAACCCCTAATCATTTTAGTTGCCCTTTTCTGAACCTTTTCTAATGCTAGAATATCTTTTTTGAGGTGAGGAGACCACATCTGTACACAGTATTCGAGATGTGGGCGTACCATGGATTTATATAAGGGCAATAATATATTCTCAGTCTTATTCTCTATTCCCTTTTCAATGATTCCTAACATCCTGTTTGCTTTTTGACCGCCTCTGCACACTGCGTGGACATCTTCAGAGAACTATCCACGATGACTCCAAGATCTTTTTCCTGGCTCGTTTAACGTTTCATGAAGTGTCTTATGTTGTGCTACTCATTTTTTGTGAAGCAGAGTATAATAAAGACTACCAAATTTTCAGTGTTCTTAATGATAGTGTCCTGAGACAATATGGGCACATCTTGAAGTCAAATCTAGGTAGGCTGTCAGTGGAGCTCTTCATGGGTGTAGGCGTCTGCTTGCACAGATTCAGTTGCAGGAGTAGGGCCAATATTATTATTAAAATTGAAATCTCACCCTCATCATGCTATGTAATGATTATGAAACCTAAACTTCCTGCTAAAGGGCCACTGTAACAGGTGGCTGAATAGTGTTGTATACTTAGTATGGTGCGAGTTTCTGGTCTACACAGGGTTGTTGTACCAATTCAACTAGTTTGAGTAGAGGTGTAATTTTTTACCAAAATAATTAAATCAGTACAATGTCTAGTCTGGCTGGAGCTATACCAATATAAAAGGTGCCTTATCAATATAGCTATCTCCTCTCAGTTTACAGGTATAAGGCTATAACTGTGCCCACACTGGAAGGGTTGTACTGCTTTTAAATATACTAGTAGGGTTTTGTGTGTAGAAAAGCCCTTAAGGACTGGGAATTTACTGTCCATTACCTCTGTGTATTGCAAACAAATTGATTATGTCACACATCACACTTAAATCAGAATTTTTTAGTTTTTCTAAAAAATGTCAAATCTTTATAGGTAATCTGTAGGGTTGTGTCCTTTTTTGATTCATTATGATTATGACCTTGTGTGGTCAGGAAAAAATCTGTTTCGTTTTTGGGATTTGATGTGGTTTTGGTTAAATTTTTAAACTATACCAATACAAAAAGTCAAGTCCAATCTTCCCTGGATTTCTTGAGGACTCATTTGTGGCAGTGCTTGGAAATGTATATTGAGAACTTTCTCGGTTCTTAATTGAGGAGGTGGAGATGTTGAATTGTTAACAAAGAGAGCTTTCTCCCCAAAATTTATTAGTTACATAGTTAAGAGACTGTTTAAAAAGCTTTGCTGACAATTAATCACATTTTGCTTGTTGGTGTCATAAATCTGCTAATTCTGTAGGTGTCTTTAGACTTTTGTAAGCTTTCCAAGATGGACAAAATCTGTTTGGTTTTTTACATTAAAAAGGCAGATTTTAAAAAAATGTATTAGGCCTCTCTTGTACCTAATAAAAAGGCAAAAAAAGAGGGCACAAGCCCTTTTTCAGGTCACCTTTAAAGTATTTTTAATGGAATTACAATTTAATTTCCATATTTTTGTCAAAGATAGAAAAACTTGTATTGACATGATTTCATTAAAGTGTTGCACGTGGTTTCTATAAAATTTCACCGAGTGTATGTCAAAAGTCACTGCAACCAACACTTGTGCAATCCTGAGACTGCCCAAGCAGGATTCTTGAGCCTCATCTTCCAAAAACCTATGGTGACTCATCTTGCTCACCTCATTGTGAAACATCTGTTCATTTGAAATCAGGCTTGGGAACGTATTTTCTTTTCTGCATATTTTACCAGGCTTAAGAAAAAAGTTAGCTACAATCCCTTCAGCACAAAAGATATTACTGCTGTCTCACCTCTCCAGAAAATTGTAACTGATTCTTGTCCTTCATGCCCACACTTCTCTTAATTAACATAAATGAACAATAAAATCTCAAGTATGTTAAGGTAAACATGTGCCTGAATCCTGGGAATGGCTCTGCTTTCAGGGACAGTCCCTGGTGGCTACCTTTTTTTTTTATCATTAAAGAATGAAGAAGCCAGCTGAGCTACTGAAACTGGAAGCATGCTGGATGACCACATACGTACCTCAGGGACACTCTCCTGAGGTGTTATACAATAATAGTATAACCATGACCTCTCCTGGAGCATTTCAATCTAGGTAGCCCTCCCAGCATGCCTAAGTTTTGTCTTCACTAGGAACAGTGGTTGAGTTTAAACTTCGCAAATATGTGCTACCTAAGCGTGGCCTAAACCTCACCACTTTTCTTAGTCAAGACAAAGAGTCAGATCCTTGTAAAGTCCAACATTCTGAACACAGAAGGGACAGACATACTCTCTGCAGGTAAAATACTCAGAGGAAGAGATTAAGGTGTGATTGGATTGGAAATGCTCTATTTAGTTGTATGAAGTGTTATTGCAATCTGCTTCTCTGGTAGGGTGTTCTTGACACACTCAAAATCACCTTCACAAAAGAAAGACACCACGCAAGAAGTAGATCACATGATGGAACAGATCACACATATACCCTGAAAAACCTTGCTTCAACACAGAAATATAACCCCTCCCCAGCTGTTCTGTATGAATTTACCTGAGAAGCCCAATCTAGTACACAGCTTCTGAGCACACCTACCAGATTGGGTCCTGCACATGAGTTAGGTGGCCAAACACCTATCTTCCCCAGTGTTTTAATTACTCTGGGGCTTAGGCAGGAGATCCGTGTCTGGATGCCAAGAGTGAGGCAGCAGTGCTCATGCTTAGGTGGGAGATAGGTGCCTTGGTGTCCAGAGTGATGCTGCAGTGCACACCCAGAGACAAAGTCTTCGGTGCTAAGTGAATTTAGGCACCTACAGGATTAGATGGCAGCAGAATGGGAGTTTTATGGAACACAGTGGTGCCTAAAAAGAGACATGTGCCTAAAAATGGGACTCTCTGGGTTTGTCAAGCTCCTGGAATCTATCTGGGGCTCTGCATGCCTTGGCTCTGCAGTCAGGGCCTGAAGCAGCTCCCTAGAGACAGCCTGCATCCTTTCCCTTCAGCAGCCTGCCCAGGCTGAGCTGGGCTGCTTCATTTTATATCTTGCCTCCAGGCTTAGCATGCCCAGCAGAGGTGAAGGAGCCTTGCTTCTGCAGCCTGCAATGCACAGTTAACCCCTGCAGATCCAGAGTGGGGTAGGTATACCCCATCACCTCAAGCAATCAATTTGCAAACACCTAGAAGATGATAAGGTGATGAGTAACAGTCAACATGGATGTGTCAAGAACAAATTGTGTCAAACCAACCTAATAGCTTTCTCAGATGCGGTTATATCTTGACTTTAATAAGACTTTTGGTACTATCTCGCATGACCTTCTCATAAACAAACTAGGGAAATATAGCTTAGATGGAGCTACAATAAGGGTATGTCTTCATTACCGGATGGATCTAGACATAATAAATGGATCCCTGAGCGCTCTCCCATCGACTCCTGTACTTCAGCTCGGTAAGAGGCACAGGCAGAGTCGATGGTGGAGTGGCAGCAGTCGACTCACCATAGTGAAGACACCACAGTAAGTCGATCTAAGTAGGTCGACTTCAGCTACGTTATTCACATAGCTGAAGTTGCATAACTTAGATCGATTCCCTCCTCCCCCCCAGTGTAGACCAGGCCTACGTGGATTCATAACTGATTGGGAAACCATTCCCAGAGAGTAGTTATCAGTGGTTCACAGTCATGCTGGAAGAGTATATTGAGTGGGGTCCTGCAGAGAATCAGTTCTGTGTCTGGTTCTGTTCAATATCCTCATAAATGTTTTAGATAATGGAATAGAGAGTGCACTTATAAGGTTTGTGGATGATACCAAGCTGGGAAGGGATGCAAGTTCTTTGAAGGATAGGATTAAAATTCAAAATGATCTGGAGAAACTGGAGAAATGGTCTGAAGTAAATAGTATGAAATTTAATAAGGACAAATGCTAAGTATTCCACTTAGGAAGGAACAATCAGTCACACACATACAAAATGTGTAATGACTGCCTAGGAAGGAGTAATGTGGAAAGAGATCTGGGGGTTACAGTGGATCACAACCTAAACATGAGTCAACATTGTAAAAAAAAGAAACTTGCAAAAAAAGAAAACATAATTCCGGGATGTATTGGCAGCAATGTTGTAAGCAAGACACAAGAAGTAATTCTTCTGTTCTACTCTGTGCTGATTAGGCCTCAGCTAGAGTATTGTGTCCAGTTTTGGATGCCATGTTTCAGGAAAGATGTGGACAAATTAGAGAAAGTCCAGGGAAGAGCAACAAAAATGATTAAAGGTCTAGAAAACATGACCTATGAGGAAAGATTGAAAAAATTGAGTTTCTTTAGTTTGGAGAAGAGAAGACTGGGAGGTGGGTGGGACATGATAGTTTTCAAGTACCTAAAAGATTGTTATAAGGAGGAGGGTGAAAAATGTTCTTGTTAAACTCTGAGGATAGGACAAGAAGCAATGGGCTTAAATTACAGCAAAGCACGTTTAGGTTGGATATTAGGAAAAGCTTCCTAACTGTCAGGGTAGTTAAGCACTGGAACAAACTGCATAGGGATGTTTTGGAATCTCTGACATTGGAGGTTTTTAAGGACAGTTAGACCAGGGGTCAGCAGCCTTTCAGAAGTGGGGTGCTCAGTCTTAATTTATTCACTCTAATTTAAGGTTTTGCATGCCAGTAATATATTTTAACTGTTTTAGAAGGTCTCTTTCTGTAAGTCAATAATATATAACTAAACTATTGTATGTAAAGTAAATAAGATTTTTAAAATGTTTAAGAAGCTTCATTTAAAATTAAATTAAAATGCAGACCCCCCCGGGGCCGGTGGCCAGGACTCGGGCAGTGTGAGTGCCACTGAAAATCAGCTAGGCAGCACGCGTGCCATAGGTTGCCTACCCCTGGATTAGACAAACGCATCAGGAATGGTCTAGTTATTATTTAACCCTGTTTTGTGTGCAGGGGACTGAACTAGATGACCTATTGAGGTCCTTTCCAGTCCTACACTTCTATGATTCTATAATATGGCTAATTTTAAATAAATTTAAATTTGAATGAAATAGTTGTTTAGTTCCTCTGAAGAGACAAGCTCTGTCAACATATTGGTTTGTTGAATTAATTCTAATTTGATTCTCTTTTGAATTGCTTTTAGCAATTCCTATAAATGGCACAAAGTAGTAAACCTCAACAATTGTATCTATGTGAGACCAATATTTGAAAAGAAAAATACATTGGTTGAATAGAATAAAACATGATAGTTACAGTCCAAATTAGTTTTCAGGGCTATGGCTCCACATTTGTGAACTACTGGCATATTTCCAAAAACATACTCAAGTTAATGCATAGTGGGCCCCTTACAGTTTCAAAATATTGCTGACGGGAGATACGATGGATGGTTTTGCTTTTCCAATTTGCTGTGGCATGTATGTAAACCTATTCTGAAATAGTTTTCATGTGGAAAATTTCTGATATTTATACCAAAGATTGCTTATACTCTTCTGTAATAAAGTTTGATTCTTTCCTGCATTCCTCAATTAAATTAATTAATTCAGAACTTTCTCTATTAGTAATACCTTTTGCATGTCAGTTTCTACAATAAACTTCTTACAGAAATGCAGAAAACTGTCTAAAATGTTAAAAGGATGTTGTCAGATCAAATTTGGCTGAAATTTGTTTTGTTATAAATTAACTTTAAAAAATTAAAATCAGGAGAAATGGTTTAATGATTTTTTTAAAGTAGAATGGAAACATTTTTAAAAAAATATTCTTACAAATAAATATTTCACTGTAATGTTTGTATGCCAAACACTTCAGCATTGGGCTAATGCTTGATAACGTTAAAGTGAATTGATTTTAAACAGAAGTATAGACAACTGGTCTATTTTTAATTTTCCAAGCTGAGAGACGAGCAAAAATTAAACATAATAGTGAATTTTTAAAATAATGTTGAGTAATCTAAAGTGTTCAAAATTTTTCTTAAAACAATATGATTTTTTAAACACATTATCGTTACCTTAAAATGCCACACAGAATACTAAAACATAAAGCATGGTAATTAGACACAATTCTAAAGCAAAAACTCCCTAAATCTACTGAGATCCATAAAGCTCTCAGGATACTCCCAAGAGATAGGAACATCTGCATGGAAGTGTAGGGCCTCATTTTGTTCAATACCTTGGATCAAATTTATCTTTTGTAACATCATTAGCTTCGGTTTAGTTACACTAGGAAGTAATTTGGACCTGTTGTTTAGTCAATGCTAAAATAAAAATCACTTTGACAATAAAGTATAATACTGGGAGCTGATAATGTCTCAACAGTAAGAGTAGGATCTAGTAAAAGACCCAGAAGAGCATTTCTACATCGAATGGTTGCATCAAATTTAGTTTTCAGTGATAATTTCAGTAATTCTGTGAGTCCATCAGATTAAAAAAAACTGTGGCACTATTTTTAATCCCTAATAATTTCAGGTTTAATACCTTTTAAATGTAATAAGGTTTAACATCTCTGGGGCCAAATTCAGACTAGGTGTTAGTGGATGACACTCCATTGATATCTGTGAAGCTCCCCATTTTTCTTGTTAACCTGATTTCCTAGAAAACTGTAGATAAAATAGTTTTGGGAAGCTCTTTAATGCACATAAAAATAAATAAAATCACCGTACACGTTTTGGAGACTGTCACAGAATCCATTTTGTTTTCCAAATTTACCCACATTTAAAAAACATTAATATCTTGAGAATGCTGGCTACAGCCAGCAACTAACTCATCTGAAACTTTTTCTAGGTTTCAGTGAAAGTATATGGGGTCCACTACTTGCAATTTATTTATCCCAATACCAGAGATTTCTTGCATGAAATTACCCAACAAGCACTGCCTGTTGCATCATGCTAAGAAATCTGTTGGTTATCAGTCCTTAGATGCAGTTTTGATTTCCTTTTATCTTAAAAGTGATAGCAACAAAATTTTGAAGCTCCTAAAGAGAGACTGGTATCAGAGGGGTAGCCTTGTTAGTCTGGATCTGTAAAAGCAGCAGAGAGTCCTGTGGCACCTTATAGACTAACAGACGTATTGGAGCATGAGCTTTCGTGGGTGAATACCCAGTTCTAAAGACACTGAACATCATCATAAATAGATTTCTATCTAATCAATAACATTTTTACTGTGCCCACCATTATCACCCCATGCTCTCAATATGAAATTGAGATTCTTTATGGATATTTGGTAATCTATAAATGATTAGCTGGATAACTAGCACTAACATTAAGTTCCAAGTCTCTCTCTTGGTAGTTAATCATTGGTCTTTTTCATCTGAAGCTGCCAGTTTTATGGATTCATGCACGTGAGAAGTATAGATAGATTCCCTAATAAAAAAAACATTGCTAAGGGAGGGTTGTAAATATGTCTACTAACTGAACAATTCTAGAACATTTGTCGCCACAATTTAAAAAAAATCTGAAAGTCAGGAAATACTAAGTTAAGGTGTTGTAAGCCTAGCACCAACCTTAACTCTTTACCTTTCCTTGCTTTATCTTTCTCTTACTTCTAGGAGAACCCCAGTAGTAACCACTTCAAGGAAAGTTAAGTAATCCTAACTATGTATATGAAATATGATAGAATGGCCTTGTGTTGTCTGAACACAGAGCATGCACTCCACTTCCAGTTTATAGACAGAACAGGTTTATAGACAGTCAGAGGTTTAGGGACATTCAGAGCCTGGAGTTGCATCCCTGACCATCTTGGGTAATAACCATTGATGGACCTATCCTCCATGAACTCATCTAATTCTTTTTTGAACCAGCTTATACTTTTGGCCTTCACAAGATCCCCTGGGAACAAGTTCCACAGGGTTACTGTGTGTTGTGTGAATAAGTACTTACTTTTGTTTGTTTTAAACCTGCTACCTATTAATTTCATTGGGTGACCCCTGGTTCTTGTGTTATGTGAAGTAGTAAATACTACTTCTTTATTTGCTTTCTTCATACCACTCATGATTTTATAGACCTCTAGCATATCACCTCTTAGTCATCTCTTTTCTAAAATTAACAGTCCCAATATTTTTAATCTCTCCTCCTATGGAAACTGGTCCATACCCGTAATCATTTTTGGTGCCCTTCACTGTACCTTTTCCAACTCTAATATCTTTTTTTCAGATGGGGAAACCAGAATTGAATGCAGTATTGAAGATGTGGGTGTACCATGGATTTATATGGTGGCATTATGATATTTACTGTCTTATTATCTATCCCTGTCCTAATGATTACTAACATTCTGTTAGCTTTTTAAAGTGCTGCTGCATACTGAGCAGATGTTTTTAGAGAACTATCCATGATGATGCCAAGATCTCTTTCTTAAGTGGTAACAGCTAATTTAGTCTATCATTTTGTATGCATGGGTGGGATTATGTTTTCCAATGTGCATTACTTTGTCCTTATCAGTTTTGAATTTCATCTGCCATTTTGTTGCCAGCTCACCCAGTTTTCTGAGATCCCTTTGTAACTCTTCAGTCATCTTTGGACTTAACTAGCTTGAATAATTTTGTATCATCTGCAAGCTTTACCACCTGTTGACTCTTTTTTCCAGATCAGTTCTGAATATAGTGAACAGCACAGGTCCCAAAACAGATATTTGGAAGACCCCGCTATTTACCTTTCTCCACTGTGAAAACTGATCATTTATTCCTTGCCTTTGTTTCCTGTCTTAACTATTTACTGATCTGAGAGGACTTTTCCTCTTATCCCAGGACTGCTTACTTTGTTTAAGAGCCTGTGGTGAGGGATCTTATGAAAGGCTTTTGAAAGTCCAAGTACACTATATCCACTGGATCACCCTTGTCCACGTTTGTTGACACCCTCAAATAATTCTAATAGATTGGTAAGGCATTATTTCCCTTTACAAAAGCCATGTTGACTCTTCCCCCAACATATTGTGTTCATGTATGTGTCCAATAATTCTGCTCTTTACTATAATTTCAACCTATTTGCCTGATACTGAAGTTAGGCTTGCCGGCCTATAATTGCCAGGATCACCTTTGCAATCTTTTTTTTTTTTTTTAATTTAAATGGCATTACCTTAGCTAGCTTCCAGTTATCAGGCACAGAGGATGATTCAAGCAATAGATTACATAACACAGTTAGTAGTTCTGCATTTTCATATCTGAGTTCCTTGAGAACTCTTGAGTGAATACCATCTGGTCCTGGTGACTTACTTGTATGCCAAATATTAACCTTAAGCACATTTTTATGGTTAGATTATAAACTTCTAAAGATAGGTGTTTACAATTGATATGCTGACACAAGCTTTATCAGAGTGGCACAAATAGCACCATTGTAATAAAATACCATAAATTATAAGGCAGAGATTTAATGAGAGCTTATGTAATAATTCTTAGCTCTTGCACAACACTTTTCGTCTTCAAAGCATTTCACAAACTTCAACTAATTAATCTTTACAACACCCATTCTGAGGCATGTCGCTATGTTCTATTACCCTCATTTTATAATTAGGGAAACTGAAGCAAAGAAGTATAGGCCCAGTCCTGCAAAGTGCTGCACAGTCTCAGTTCCCATTGACTTGGGAGTGAAGATCTCCAGGCCTTTACAGGACTCTTGCCTAAGTGATTTACCAAGCCCACAGTAGGAAGTCAGTGCCTGATCTACAATTAAATAATCAACAACTCCTTTTTCCTTTGTTTGTGGTTCCATGTGAAGACCCCAAAAAAGAATCAAGGCCTCATTGTACTAGGCAGGGCCGCCCAGAGGATTCCGGGGGCCCGGGGTCTTCGGTGGCGGGGGGCCCTTCCGTTCCGGGACCCGCCGCCGAAGTGCCCCGAAGACCCGCGGCGGGAGCCCCCCGCCGCCGAATTACCGCCGAAGCGGGACCCGCGCCGGCGCAGCCGGTCTTGGCGGTAATTCGGTGGCGGAGGGTCCCGCGCGGGCCTTCGGGGCACTTCGGCGGCGGGTCCCGGAACAGAAGGGGCCCCCCGCCGCCGAAGACCGGGCTGCGCTTCGGCGGCGGCGGGTCCCTCCCCCCACCACCCCGGCCTCGGCCTCGGCCTCTTACCCGAGCGCGTCTCTGGCGGGGCCTGAGCTCCGTCCTGCTCAGAGCCGCGTGGTGAGGGGGCGGGGCTGTGAGCTCCACGCCGAGCGGAGGCAGCTGCCCCGCCCCCTCCCCACGCGACTCTGAGCGGGGCGGGGCTCAGGCCCCGTTGGAGCTCCCAGCCCTGCCCCCTCACCACGTGGCTCGGATCGGGGCGGGGCTCAGGGGCTCGGCCGGAGACTCGGCGCTTGATGCGCTGAGGCTCCAGGAGAGGGGCGGAGGCGGGAGCCTCCGCTGTTCTCTTGGGGGCCCCTGCGGAACCCGGGGCAAATTGCCCCCTTTGCCCTCCCCTCTGGGCGGCCCTGAGTACTAGGCACTGTAAAAAGACAGTCCCTGAAAAATGGAGTATTTTTACTCTACGGCCCCAATCCTGCATTTATGAATGTGAGTAAACGTACATGTTTGAATAGTCCCATTTAAAATTTAATAGGTAAAATCTGCAGAAAGACCACGTTTGCTGAGTTTCTTCCTAATTCTGGCAAGTACAAGTAGAGGGGATTAATGGGAAAAGATGGCAGCTTAGCTGGATACATATCTGCTTAGCCACATGCAAATCACATGCAAGTTGATGTGGAAAAATAACTACTAGTGATTTTGTAGTGCTTTTCTTCATTCAAAACTTCTTTGTGTCTCAACCAATATTTTTCACATTCAGCAAAGTGCACATTCCTCACTGAGGAATACATATAATGTGAGCCAAATTTTAAGTTTTTAAAATGTCAAATGGTTTGAGTTATCCAAGGTCAAAAAGCATCTACAATGCTTTTTTAAAATATCTGGAAAGCATTTTTCATGCTGACTTATGGCTTTTATTTAATAGAAAGGATTTCCTGGTCTGATAACAATTGTGAGAGATTTAATCCCAGAAGATAATTTTGAAGAAAGTTATAAAACATGTAGAATGTAAGTACCATCTCAGCCACAACTGAGGTTCCTAAAGAGATTATCTTGACCAGTTTATTTTTCATGGGACCTTCTATAATGTATTTTTGAAGAACCCTGTGTAACCCATAACATAAAGCATGGGTTATATATGCGTAACACTACAGATGAACTAACAGACCTTGCCTCATGGATTCCACTCAGCAACAGTAAATCTCATATTTTTCCTTTTCCACTATTTTTCTTCTTCATATTAATCTTTTTATATTAATTTTGTATTATTGACATCCTTAGCAGATGTCTTAACCAGACCTGAATGCTCTACAGCACCTGCCAGCTTTCTCTTAGTTTAAGTAATCCATCAAATCCTTGTTGTTTTTCTGTGTCAGTGTGATGAAGTGGGGGTTTTCCCCTTGTTATGTTGTATGTGAGCCTATGTGAGTCTTACTGTTCTGCATGAATACTGTGTGTACTTCAGTTTCCCTGTGTATTACACTAATGTCTAAGTGGTGGGAATAAGGGTATGTGACTTTTGCTGAGACCTTCTGGGGCAGGTGAGGCTGCTCCAGCGACCTGCACATAAGTAATGGATGATGTCCTTTGTAACCTAAGAGCCAGGAGGGAGATGCAACCAGGTGACACTTTCCTGGGAAGCAAGACAAAGACCGGAGGAGGGGCAACAGGGGTGTCAGAGGTCTGGCTGCTGGAAGGGGTCAGTCTCCTGTTGAGGGGTTGAAGGGGGTACCCAGGGGACATGAGGCACTGGGTCACCCCTAGATGGACTTTACTGAATGATCCTGATTTCTGTGCTAGCAAGCTCTGTTCTATGCTGTGGTCCTCTAGACTAATAAACTTTCTGTTTTGCAACACTGGCTGAGAGCCATTGCTGATTGCGAAGTTGGGGTGCAGGGCCCCTCTGGCTTCCCCAGGGTTCCCATCCAGGTGGACCTGCTGCGGGAAGTGCACAGTGAGAACAGGGGTGCTGAATGCTCTGAGGTCAGACCATAGCCAAGGAGGCTCCTTGCCCTGAATAGCGTGCCCTGAAGGGAAGTTACGCGACTCCAGAGTCCTGGCTGGTTTCATACAGAGCAGTTCCAGAGCACTGGACCTGTGACTCCATGACAGTCAGCTCTACAGGTTCTATTTTGATCAATATCCTTTCTGCTAAATTTAGATTCCAAGTCTTCTCTTCTACACCTGCCTATAATATTACTACTAATAGGTATCGTGATCATGAGCTTTTCCACATCACTGACTAGACATTTGTTTAGATATCTCATGATAACTTCATAGCAATTAACTGAATGGTTTTCATGGTCACCATGGTCTTGATCGAAATCCCAGTGAAGTAAATTAAAAGGCTCTCATTGACTTTGAATCCTTTGGATCAGGCACCATATTCAGCCACAAGTATTTCTATTGACTCAGTTCCCTATCAGTACAGCCTGTGTTATGTCTAACCACAGTAATTCTATCTCCTGGAGAGAGCTCAGTGTGGCCTCAATCCTGCAAGATGCTGAATACTCTGGCCCTCATCAGCAAAGTGCTTAAAGTTAAACATGTTCTTACAAAACAGATTGCGGGCCTGTGCTCAGCATTTTGCAGGATCGAGCCCTGTGTCAGGAATGATCAGTCTGTTCTGCTTCTATCAGAAGATGGGTCCCTAATAAGGGAGCTATTCTTCATCCCACTTTGTTTCTCTCCCATCATGAGGCTGAAGGATCTGGGCAGCAAATTCTGAGGTAAGTCCACTCTATGATATCCTTATTTGCTGTCTCTATGACTATACTATAATAAATAATTAAGATAATTCAATATTATATAGCCCACATAAAACATTTCAGTTTCATCCTTATTCTAGCAATCAATACTAGCCAAATTCACTCCCATTGTAGGTGACAGTAGCTTCTGAACTTCATTTGCTTACACCACCAGTGAATTTGGCCTACTGCCCTGAAAGCAGATAGTCTGAAAGGATATATGAATTAAGAAAATAGCTGCTTGTAGTACACACAGAAACAATTTAAAAATTTGATTCACTTACATGGGTACTAGTGTTACCACAAAAAGCAAAACTTTCCTTGTACTTCTATAGGCAGAGTTTATATGAAATACAGTACTATTCAGAGTTACTGCATGTACGACACCTTAAACAGTGAACTATGAAAAGAACAAAAAGTCAAGCAATATCAAACTTGTAGTCTTTGGCTGCAATACATTTCAAAGCTTAGTAACATAGGCTTTTACACAAAGGTTTCCTATAAAAGTTTTATGGCCATGCTCTGCTTTCAGATGCTCACATGTGACTCCCACTGAAATGGATGGGAGCCGCGGTTGTTGTAACTGGGTTAGAAAATTACCCTAATTGTTAGCTCAACTGTAAGAAATGAGTGAAAGTTCATAAAATATCACAGTAATGTAAAATGAACGTTGATGGGAAAAGGTGCAAAAAGGAGACAAAAACTGAATTAGTCCAAACAAAAAAGTCTGCTGATATAACTCAAGGACTGTGTTGAGATCATGCCCGGTAAACAAGAAAAGTATGGGACCTGACATGAATAGACCAAAATTGATGTGCTGGAAATTAGGCCACCAAAAAATGAGAAGATGGGCTATTCAGCCCATCACTCCTGCCTAGGGTTCTTTAAAAGAAAAGACTTTTGGAGGGAAATCAGCAGAAGTTGTCTGCCAACAACTGGTGCAGTGAGCTTCACCATCATGTATACCATCATCCCCACCATCTCCTATGACTTCAGGATCTACTGTAACACTGGTGGACCTTTATTGTCCTGATCCTGAGAGATGTCCTGACCAGACCAGGCCAGAGAGAGGGACTCTGATAATGTCGCCACCTCCACCTCAATTGGTTCTGGCTAAATCCCAACTGTCATCTGAGATGGGAGACTTTGTCACACCACACCCATGTATCCTTGTCCTTCCCAACCTTATTTCTTTTTCCTATCCTTCTCCTTTTCCCTTCTGTCTAATAAGTCTGTTTTAGTCATCCTAGACTGTATATTTTGCAACATTGCTGTAAGCCTATGACTACAGAGATGACTAAAAGCAATGCCTTGAACATCCTGATGCTAATACAAGTGTGTTGGATCTTAGAATGGCTGATAAGCCTGAGTGCCATGATTGTGCTTCTCTAGCAGAGAGGTTGCAAATGAGAGTCAACAACAGAAACAGAAGCTGTGTTTTCTATCTTTGCTGTTATTTTCTCCCCACTCTTGTATGTTTGTCTTGTTTTGTCTTTTAGGAAACTGGACTGGACTTAACAACAACTCCAGTCTCACTCAGCTGATTTTTTCTTCTTTTCCCCTCTAAAGGACAGTTATTACTTTCCAAAAACCTGCCAAATAGGGGGAGGTTTCCTTCTAAAAATTCTCTCCAGCTAAAAGGAAATGGAACATGGAATGTTGTTAAAATGAAAGCCTTAATTAATATTTTACATTTCAAGTGTTTTAACTGCTTTCCCTCTAATGTATTTTTAATAAAAGGTTAAAAGGTTGTTTAATTGTATGTTTGCCATGATATTAACCTGGGTGCTGTCTCTGTATACCAAACTCCAAAACCTGTTTTACTGTTTACTGTTGGACAGTTTCAGGATCATGTTAACACCTTTAACTTTTTGGGCCCATATAGTCCATTGAAATTAATACAATACCACACCTACTTGCATTACCTGATCAGAATTTGGCCCTACATTACTGTGTTTTTCTAAATTATATGCTGTTATGTTGTTTTGTTTAAATTAAGATAAAAAAGACTTTACCAGGCACTTCTTTGTTTGCTCAATGGAACAAGTTTTTCAGAGAGGGAAAGGATTTTGTATGTCTAGCTGGAGTTTAAACAAATAATGGCCTGTCATTTTAAGGGACAACTACAATATAAGAGAGTTTCCCTTACTTAATATGTACACATCAGCCACATCTTGAAGCAAAGGTTTAAAATCTGTCTGACCTCAACCAACTTTCAGAGGGAAAGAAGAACCCTTAGTTCTGTTCTCAGCTCCAGTCTTCTCCCTAGAGAGCCCAACTCTTATTCCAACCCTAGTTCTGTACAGTACATCACTCTAATAGTTAGGTAACAATATTGTCCTATTGCTCAGAAGTGTTGAGGATAAATTAATGTTTGTGAGGTGTTCAAGTACTACAGTGATGGGGGGTGGGCGGGCATGTAGATAGATAAGAAAGAGTTGAAGTAGAGCAGAACAGCTCACAAAGCACTCATGTTACTTAGTGTGTAGTACAATGTTGTATGTTTGTTTCAAAAAAGGTGTTTTGCAACCACATTGACTGTTACAAATGCAGTTATTTACTAGCTGTTCTCTGAAGAAGGGATAATAAATGCTGATTTACTAATTTCAATGCTTTTAATTTCTGTCTTCTTGTGACTAAGTCACATTTTTAGTACAATAGGTTATGGTGAATATATGTTCCATTTTCTTAAATCCTAATTTATTTGAATCCCAAAATAAATGTATTTCAGCCACAGAGCATACTGTACCAATTTCATATTTACTGTAAGTTGAGTTGAGCCAGATCAATAGTGGATGGGTGCACTGTAAGGAAATCCCAGGAGCTGCAGAAAGTGATGATGGGAACCTAATAGGTATCATTTTTCTATCAGAGGCTCCCCAGCCTTCAATCAGTTCTGTGCAAATAGATCCCTGTATCCATATTGAGATCTGTTGATTTAAATGGGCCTTCACAACAGCATAAGGGTCCACCCGTGGGAATCCAATTTCAGGATCAGATCCTGATCCAATGAGCCAATTCCCAAGAATGGAATAATTAGGGACTGCCTGTTGCAAATGCAATCTCCAGGATGACACAAACATTTTTAACATTGGAACAGATGTCCTGACTGCTTGTGGTCATTTGAAATCTCATGGTACTTTCTACAAGTACAGTTATAATTTACTGATTAAAAGTCAATAGAATCTTGGTAATTCTCATTGACTGGGAGACCCATTTGTGAATTACTGAATTTGAAATTAGTTAAGCAGATTATAATAAAATAATAAATAAAAATGCAATGCACCATAATATGCTTTGGTAATTTGACAAGTGTAGTTCAAACTAGTTATGAAAATACTTTATAATGTAGCAGTAACTGTGTTGCAATATATTGTGTGTATACATATATAATGTAATGTATTGCAAAAGCAGTGAAGTCTCGATTTACTTATTGTTTGTGAAGTACTACTGTGTGATCCATGATTGGAAGGTGGTGTTATAGAAGTCCCAATATTACTTATGAGATCTCTTTGCTGAGAAATGGGGAGAGCTCATTGTTTGTGTGTGCCCTGTCGACTGGATTATGAATCCCAAGTCAAATATAGGACAGTCAAATATTCAGGTATCTCTGATTAATCATGACAGAATTAACTTGGAGGCTTGGCTGTGGTATGTCAGCAAAATATACTGTTGAATTAGCATGGGCTTCTGTGATTTATAACAATGAGAAGCACTGTCATTTCAAATATTGCTGTTAACTACTATGATTAGTTTGTATCTTTCAGAAGAGGAATGAATCATTAATTATGTGGCATGATATAGAGCAGGGGTGGCCAAACAGCGACTCCTGAGCCACATACAACTCTTTTACAGTTAAAGTGCAGCTCGTGGAGTCCTGCATGCCCCTCCCCCCAGTCTCCACCTACCAGACTTGGGGGAGGGGAGAAGGGAGCTTGGGGCTTCTGCCCTGCAGCAGAGTGGTGGTACCTGCCGGGACTTGGGACACACGTGCTGGGGCTCAGGACTTCAGCAGGAGTGGGGCTGAAGCCCAGATACACCCTCCCCTCAGGGCAGAAGCCCCAAGCTCCACTACCTTGCCACAGGGCAGAAGAACCAAGATCCAGCCAGCGCTCCCAGCTCTTGAACTTCTGAATATTATCATATGCATCTTGAGGGGTCAGTAAGTTTGGCCACCCTGATATAGAGTCATTAGGCTTAAAGAGGTTAAAAGGAGGTCCAACGGTAGCAGAGACAAGGGGTAATATAGGTCCCTAGGTTTGATATCTTTAAGTATATACACCTGTGTGCATTTTAGTTTGCCCATTCAAATAACCACAGCAGTGTGTATAGTCAAACCTTGATTAACCAAAACTTGTGGTTAAACAAAGCACAATCATGTACTGATTCTCCATTTATCCAGCTCCCTATGAAGGTCTCAGGTACTCCTTGAAATCTTCAGATGGACGAGGTTATACTGTATTAGAATATGCAATACAAGGATTCAAGGCACTATTTTGAGAAGATTGCTGCAGCTGTGAGGGGCAGGGCAGCTTGAGTGTTCTTCTCTGAGAGAATATGGCAGCAGGGAGAGAGATGGTGAGATCAGACTTGTCGTCAGAGAAAGATTAGGCAGACTTGGCGGCCATTGATAGGAGAAAGACTGTGTTAAGTACTTGCAGTTGGATGGAGGGTTTGGCAATTGAGAAGGTGGCTCAGGTTGGGCACCTTTGCGTTTGGAAGTGTGACCTGGTCGATTGGCCCACCGAGCCACTAGGGGATGGTGGGGAGCTACTGCCTCACTGGCTGGCCTGAGTCACGCCATCTGTCACTAGGAAATTAGTGGAGGGAGGGGTGCCGGCAAGAGTCTCTAGCGCACCCCTCAGGCAGGGGAGCGACAGCAAGGGTCTCTAGCGTTGGGATTCTGCTACCCACAGCGGGTTAGCCAGGGTAGGGGAACGCAGGCCTACCCAACTCCACTGTGTTCTAGCCCAGGGCCCTGACAGTGGCAGGGCAAGGGTCGCACCACTGAGTCAGCAGGGGTCCTTCCATAACACACTGACCAAATAGACTTACCACACTGTGCAGCTCTGTCCCTGGGCTACTTCCTACTCGATTGCTCGAGCAAGTCCCTCCAGTTCATCTGGATACTTAGCTGCTTACAGCTCCAGCTCCCCCTCCATGTCAGGCTCCTCCAGTTCCTCCAGGTACTTAGTGGCAGGCAGTCCTGGTAGCCCCAGTCCTTCCTCCAAGTGAGGTTTCTCCTGGTCCAGGGCCTCCCCTGGCACAGCAGCCAGGTCTGAAGGGATCAGCCAGTGGTCTTGGTCTGCGTCTGCATCTGCCTCCCTCCCTGGTGCTGCCCTGACTGGGCTAGGGGCCCCACCCTTTGTACTTCCTGTTCCACTCCTCCCCTTCTGAGGGGTGGAGTAAGCTTGGCCTGGTCCCACCCACTCAGGCTGAGAGAGCAGCTCTTTACCCTCAGGTTCAGAGGGAAGCCACCCTGGCTCCCTACAGGAGGGTTTTAGTGCTTAAACTAGGAAGAGGTTGAGCATGTGTATTTTTCAAGGTGGAGAGAAGCATGGTATAGTTAGAGGTGATGGAGTGGTTTCTTGTCACTCAAGTTGTAGGTTGGGAGGCTTTCTGACAGAGGAGTATTTATTATTATTTATTTGTGTAACAGCAAATCTTTAACCGAGACTGAGGCCCCATTGTACTATGTACTGTACAAACACATAGTAAGAGACAGTTGCTGCTTTGAAAAGGTTACAGTCTAAGAGGCCTTCATTCACCAAAGAACTTAAACATGCTTAACTTTATGCATGTGCTTAAATCCCATTGACATCAATGAAACATTTTAATATATATATATATATAATTTGCTCAGATATGAAAAAATTTTGAAGCATGAAAACACTTTTCCTCCATGTTTTAATAAATCAAACTTAACCCATCAGATTCTTTAAACTTTACAACAACAACAAAAGTCAGCTCTGGAATGGCAACAGAAAAGGTAATTTTCATTCCCAAAGACAATTTTTTTTAGAAAGTTAAAAACACTCTCTTGGACCCAGAACTGTGATGGGAAGATCCCTCCCAGTCTGGAAGCACTAATATCTCAGGTGGTGTCTCCTCCTCCCCTTCATAATCTTGGGGGAAAACTGCAGAGAGGAGTCTGCCAGAAAGGCTCTTCCCAGCTGATAGGAACAAAACAGCCAAAACACAGACCTTTGAACATTCAGAGAACTTCCTGCAACTTTGACTTGACTTTGTCTGCCCTGCGCTTACTGGCTGTTTGCTCCAACCCTCTCACTATCTCTTCATCTCAACATCTACCCATTACCCTCTTCTCCCTGACCTGTCCTCAGCTTCCCTTTTCTTTTCACTTAACCTATCCCCTCCTAAGTAACCCTGTCCCCAAAACACCTGTGGAACTAACATGATGTTTGCTGCCATCACACTGCTGGTGCGTTCTATCCCTTCCCCTAACCTAGGTCTGTCTTGCTTATTTAGATTGTAATGTCTTCAGGGCTATGACCATCTACTACTCTTTGGGATATGTCTACACTACCCACCAGATCGGCAGGTAGTAATTGATATATCGGGGATCAATGTATCGCGTCTCATCTAGACGCGATACATCGATCCCCGAACGCGCTCCCTATCAACTTCGGAACTCCACCAGGGCGAGAGGCGGAAGCAGAGTTGACAGGAGAGTGGCGGCCGTTGATCCCGCACCGCGAGGACGTGAAGTAAGTCAATCTAAGTCGATCTAAGATATGTCGACTTCAGCTACGCTATTCTCGTAGCTGAAGTTAGGTATCTTAGATCGATCCCCCCCCCTCCCTAATGTAGATCAGGCCTATGTTTGTACAGTGCCTAGCACAATAGAGTCCCATTCTTGGTTGGCCATTAGGCATGACCATAACAAATATAATTGTTTGATTTAAGATAGTAACCAAGGGTTTAAAATTAACAGTTGCAAATGCCAGGCTTTGAGTATTCTGTAATTTAATGTCAACAAGACTTAATTCAGACATAGAGCTCATTTAGAATACTACAGGTCTTCGTTTGTTTATATTGGCAATATTTATAATATTGCAGTTCTCCAGGAAACATCTGCAGAATGGTTTAATTGGCTAATGATATAGCTTTGTCCACAGGGGTCAAAGCAATAAGGTGCAACATTGCAACTGAAAAGTTCAAACTATTCTAGCAATTGACAGCAGTCTATAATCTAATTCTACAGAGCTATATCTAAATATTTTAGCTTTGTAGAAACTAGTTAGCTTTGATACTTGAGTTTGAATATTTTGAGTTGTTCATGTGTGCCAAACCCATTAAGCATTTCACACGTTTTCACTTAGAAAAAAAATGTTCCAGTTCCTCTGCTTTTATTGGCAGACTTAAGCAATTTAGACAAATTTCTAGATATTATGAGGAAAAGGTACTGCTTGACTGCCAAAGACAGTACAGAGAGGAGAAGATGAAAATCACCACCACTAAGCCAGCAATATTGGATTTCTTCCTGAGTCCACTGGAAAAAAAAGTAAGTTTTATTCTTGAGTTCAATGGGAGCAGGATTGGGCCCATAGTATCCATGATATACTTTTTAAAAATTAAGTATTTTTTAATGGATGGGAGGAACATACAGGTTTTGCTATCACGAAAGACACTAGGTATATTCTTCACTTGACAAATACACAGACCAAAGTGCTGATCCTGCAAGGAGAGCCATGCAAGTAGACCTCTGCACCAGTAAGGAGCCCCAATGGTTTCAATGGGGCTCTGTACAGACATATGGTCTGTGGCATCATTCTCCTTGCAGGCACTGGGGCCTCCAAAGGGTCTTCATTGTGACTCCATAATAAAAGTGGCAGTTAGAGCTGATTGTGAATTTTTCAACAAACGTTTTTGTGGGAAAATACAGATTTGTCAGGAAGGGTTTCTTTGATTCACAAAAAAGGCTCACCCCTATGTAACCAAAGCTTTGGGAGACCCGGGTTCAAGTCTCTTCTCTCATTTGGGGCAGGGACTTGAACCCAGCTCTCCCACATCTCAGGTAAGTGTCCTAACTGCATGCT
Source organism: Mauremys reevesii (assembly GCF_016161935.1). Classification (NCBI taxonomy): domain Eukaryota; kingdom Metazoa; phylum Chordata; order Testudines; family Geoemydidae; genus Mauremys; species Mauremys reevesii. The sequence continues at coordinate 145,705,248 of NC_052625.1, read as the reverse complement.
ATTGGATTTAGAGGACTGTCTCAATTTCCCTATTTGGAGCTGTTCCACTGTATATACATAATTTAACTGTTCATTGGGTCAGCAAGAGAGACAAGCTCTATAAGCCAAGTAGTTATGGAACTCCTGCGGAATGTAGGAGAACCAAGTTTCCATTCCTTGATCTGAGTCACACAGAACAGAGACTTGAACACAGCTCTCCCAATAGGATATAGTTTGTCTCTTTCTCAACCAACTATTAGAGCACTTCTAGTTTCTATAAATAACTCTTCATTAGGCCCAGAGAGAGAGCACCAGTGATCAGGACATTCATCTGGGATGTGGGAGAGTTAGTTTCAAGTTCCTGATCCAATTAATATTTAATTATTTATGTATACAAAGTGGAACAGCTTCAATGGGAAAGCTTAAGAGACACCTTCCACCCTGCAAAAAAATATCCAGTACCTTGTGGTTAGGGCACTCACATGGGAGATCTGGGTTCATATTCTTCCTCCAGATCAGGCAGAGAAAGGACTTTAATCCTGGTCTCCCACATCACAGATAAGTACTCCTATCACTGGGCCACTGGCTTCTTTAAGATCAGTTGATCGGTCACTCACTCTCTCTCACTCACTCTTTCCTGTTTGTTGGGGGAGGGGAGAAAGAGGGGAACAAAAATTTTCCAAAAAATCTCAGTTTCATCCCAGTGTAGAATAGGACAAATTACTGAACTCTCAAAAATATTAATGAGATAGGAAAACAATTTCCCCCACCATATTTAATTGTGATTCTCTGTTTAAAGCCAAAGGTCTGACTTCTGCACTCCTTAATTTTAATGGGAGTTATAGCTCCATGGAAGCACAGGATTGGGTCCTGTCTCATGCAAACAGCAGGGCAAAAGTTTGAGATCAGATATATAGAGCACTCCATCCACAATCAATTTCCCTTTGAGGTTTATTTTTCTGATTTTCTTGTCATTGCTTTACAGTTCTTCTTAATTAGGAGGAACTCACAGAGAACAAGTAAAGGATGACAAAAGAAACATACAGATTTATTGAGAAGAGGAAATCTTCAACAATACCTATCTCCTAGAACTGGAAGGGACCCTGAAAGATCATCAAGTCCAGCCCCCTGCCTTCACTAGCAGGACCAAGTACTGATTTTGCTCCAGATCCCTAAGTGGTCTCCTGAAAGATTGAACTCACAACCCTGGTTTTAGCAGGCCAATGCTCAAACCACTGAGATATCCCTCCCCGCAATGTCCTGCTGGAAGAGAGAGGACCAACTAATAAATAAGTTTCAAGCTGGGCTATGACTATTTTTATAGATGGATGGCCCATTTAGAGCTCAGGCAGAGACACCCGGCTTCTGGTCATGACCTGTTTGCATTTCTTCCCTAGCTAACTGATCCCACTCTCATGATATGGAGACTTACTAATTAATCCCCCAATGTCTTTTCCTTGAGCCAAATTGTCATGCATGCTTACAACTCAGCTTCAGAAAAGTCAGTGCAAGCAGAATTATGTTATTTATTCTCCAAGGTGACAGTAATTGATGCAGAAAACAGTATTCAGGGTAAACTAGTCAAAAGCTATTTACAAAGACAGTAAATTCAATCGTGCTTTTATTGATTTCAGTGGGAGCAAGACTGCACCAATATCTCATTTTACTATATAATTTCCCCACCGGCAATCCTTCAAGGGAGGAACCTAATTTATTGACACAATTTTCCCATGGAATTAACATACTTTTGTTTTATACTATCATTGGCACATCTGTCAGCACCCTTACAAGTGTTAACAGAATGACAATGATTTAGTTAGCAAGATTAAATTTTACTGTATTTATTTCTTAAAATGCAATAGCTGTAGAAATACCATCATAAATTATGTCAAAAAATTATACTATATGATAGTGGGATTGACTTCACAATACAACAGTACATATATATTCAAAACTCAGGTTATTATTAAAGCAGACCGGGCTAATATATTGATTTAATTTTAGTATATGAATTTATAAGAGATTTAAAACTGTAAATATTTACCCACCAAGATAATTAAATAAACTAATAGTGCCTATTATACTTTTGCTTAAAACATCTTTTTATAAACCAATTTGTAAGTACTTATATTGTCTTCTGCTCAAATATAAAACAAAAATAGATATATTTTATCATGGAGACTTTTGATTTGCTCCTTTTCTTAAGATTCTTTATTTGTACAACAGTTAACATTCAGCTGTTCTGGCAAAACAACAAAGAAAGAGTGCTGCCCAATACTCACATTCAGCTGTTTCTCTGGTTGTCACAATGGTGCTTGTAATCTTAATCTCCATCTAGTAGCAGGATATCAATCCTTCAGTTTACAATTTTCTTAATTCAGCCCTCCCAGAATCCCAGGTCAAATGTGTGACATTTATGTGAATTTTTCTGCATTCTCAAGTATCAGATGAGAATAGTACATATGTCTGTCTATAAATTAAAGATTGCTATTTATTTTTCTCTTTGTCTAGCAGCTGGATTTTGTGAAATGTATATAGACAGTTCACAGTTACACAACGTAACATCTGCAGGAGTTACAATACCTTTAGGCAGCTTTAGGATTTTTTAACTTCCAAGTGGGACTAATACAGTGTAATCTCAGAATTACAGGAAACAAAAAGAGGAGAATATTTTACTAAACTGCCATTTTTACTATCTTTGTTAAAGAAGCAGATACTATAGCTGCCAAAGGGCAGTGTTCAATCACCAAATGAATTTGGATACATGGTTTTGAAAAGGAGTACAACATAACACTAGTCAGCACATAAGGTTGGGATATCCACTCGCTCTTCATTATTCATGTGGGAGAGAAAGGAATTTGTGTAAACAACCATCTCTTAGGTACTAGAATTTATTTAATCTCTATCAGTCCCTCTTGATTTAGAAAGAGAACTGTAAAGCAATGACAAGGGAAATCAGAAAAATAAATAAACCTCATAGGGAAAATGATTGCTTGTGGGGTGGTCTATAGATATTATCTCAGACCTCTGCCCTATTCTTTGAACAAGTCAGTTAAGGCCTGATCCTATGCTCCTATGGAGACAAAATTCCCTTTGAAATCAAGAGGCCTGATTCCCATTTATACTAAGACTCCTTTACCCTTCTCTAGCAGTGTAAAAGGAGCCTTAAAGTGGGCATAAATTACACTTACACTACCAGAATGATGTAAAGCAGCTTTAGTACAAGTGAGAATAAGGCCAGGTCCACAGCTAAAACTTAGGTCAACCTAGCTACATCACACAGGGCTGTGAAAAATTTCATGCCCTATGCAACGTATGCAGGGCCGATGAGAGGAGGGGGAAGCCGGTACAAATTACCGGGAAACGGCAGTCTGGAAGGGGGCCCTGGGCTCAGCTTCCCTGGCTTCATTGGTCCTGTTTAGACGGTTTGCCCTTGTTGGAGGGCCCAAAATTTTTTTTTCACCGGGGCCCAAACCCTGAATGTAGGTAGGTCAACCTAACCCCCACTAAGGGGGTGGATTTATTACAACAATGGAAAGACCCCCTTCTATCACTGTAATATCTATGCTACTGCCGTGTAGTTGCAGGGCTGCAGCTGTGCCACTGTAGCACTTGTAGTATAAACATATCCTGAGGCCCATGGAGTGCAGAACTGACTCCTCTGGCTATAAGCAAAGGATTGCAACCTTCATTATGGAGCCACATAAAAGCACAACTCCATTTCCATAAAAACACAGCTATAGCAAAAGGGCAAATACCAGGACTAAACTAGTGATTACTATCAATTTTTTGGTTGTTTTTTTCCATTCAATCTAACAGACATTTTTGCTCTTTAGTGAATGTCTTAATTCTGAACATATGGTATAACCCCAAGAAAACTAAAGGAGTTTAGTTATTATTAATTTATTCACATGGGCTCCAATCCAGTCAAATACTTAGGTATGTGCTTTATTTCAGTCAATGGCATTACTCACATGCTTAAATTAAACACGTCCTTAAATACTTTGGTGAATTGAGAGCATACTCAATGTCTTATATGGTGTGGGGGGGAAAGATTTATGTGTAAATAATGTATGTCAGATTTCTTCATGTTATACATAATAAAAAAAGACAATGTGAGCAATGTTATAGCACATAAATGGAAGTTTTGACTGCTGGAATGTAATAATCAGAACCATTTACCATACCTTTTGAATCCTCCATAGGGCATGGAACATTAAATATTTTGACCCGTAATATACGTTGCGCTCTATTATATGTATGTGCTGTAAAAAGAAAAAGGAATCAAATTATTGTGTTGTTGTTGTTCCAGAGGTGTTCTTCAAATTCCTATCAGATCCATAATTGTATGTTGGGAGATGAAGTTGTTAGTTCATAAATGGGAAATAGGAACAGCATCATTTGAGAAGAGCCTTTCTGAAGCTATCTCAAAAGAGAATAAGTTGACCAGAGTCAATAAACAGAGAATAAATAGCTGTGCCATGGGGCAGTAGCTCTTTAGGAAGAGGTAGGGTGCATCTGCCTGTGACTACTCTAGGAAGGCCCCACCTGGAAGGTAACGGACTGATTAGTACTTAATAAAGGACCTAATAAAGGTTGTCCAAGCTCAGTTAGAGAAACTCTAAAAGGGATACAGGAGGCTCCTGTGAAAGGGAGCTCTCAAGATAAACCTGAGCCAGGAGGCTAAATAGGGAGCCTTGAAGGCAAGCTCTCTGGGAAACCTATCAGGGTGGAGAGCTTGTAATAGGAGCTCCTAGAGAGGGAAGCCTCCTAGACACACATCCCCCAAGACATTAGCCAGAAGCCTGCCTGGCAAGGATCACTCACTGTCCCTGGAGTAGAATCGCAGTAGACAGACCTCCCTGGATGCCAGAGAAGAACGCTACTTCAGTAGGGGTAAGAGGCCTAACACCAGGGAGAGAAACTGGAACTAAGAGAACCCTGGAGGAAGAGCCTGGGTAGAGGTGAACAGTGGACCCAAGCGGGGTACATGAATTAAGAATGATCTAGTCACCCTGCTGGGATGTTGGGACGAGAGTTTTGTTTATTTTCTGAGTTGGCTTTTCCGTTAATAAATGAAATCTTCCACAAGGAGGTGCTTTTTAGCACTTAACTGGCTGTTTGGACTTGTTTATATCTGGGCAAGAGGAAGATCCTGTATAACACAGGCCAAAGGACATAATTAGGACTGTCAATCACAGTTAACTCAAGCAATTAACTCAAAAACAAATTAACTTGATTAAAAAAAATTTGCAGTTTTAAGCACACTATTAAATAATAATAGAATGCCAATTTATGTTTAACATTTTGGATGTTTTTCTCCATTTTCAAATATATTGATTTCAATTACAACATGAATACAAAGTGTACAATACTCACTTTATATTTGATTACAAAGATTTGCACTGTAAAAAAAAATTTCAATTCACCTCATACCACTATTATTACGATACAGACTACAAAGTGTACAGTGCTTACTTTATATTTTTGATTACAGTGCAAATATCTGTAAAAAAAGATAAGAAATAGTATTTTTCATTTCACTTCATACAAGTACTGTAATGCAATCTCTTAATCAAGAAAGTGCAAATTACAAATGTAGAATTTTTTTTTAACATAACTGCACTCAAAAACAAAACAATATAAAACTTTAGAGCCTACAAGTCCATTCAGTCCTAGTTCTTGTTCAGCCAATCGCTAAGACAAACAAGTTTGTTTACATTTATGGAAGATAATGCTGCCCACTTCTTATTTACAATGTCACCTGAAAGTGAGAACAGGCATTTGAATGGAACTTCTGTAGCTGTGTTGCAAGATATTTACATGCTAGGTATGCTAAACATTTGTAGGACCTTCATGCTTTGGCCACATTCCAATGGACATGCTTCCATGCTGATGACACTCGTTTAAAAAAATAATGTGTTAATTAAATTTGTGACTGAACTTGGGGGAGAATTGTATCTTCTGCTCCGTGGTTTTACCTGCATTCTGCTGTATATTTAGTGTTATTGCAGTCTCAGATGACAACCCAGCACATGTTGTTTGATTTAAGAACACTTTCACTATAGATTTGACAAAATGCAAAGAAGGTACCAGTGTGAGATTTCTAAAGATAGCTACATCACTCAACCCAAGATTTTATAATCTGAAGTGCTTTCCAAAATTTAAGAGGGACGAGCTGTGGAACTTAAAAGACCAACACTCCAATGCAGAAACTACAGAACCTGAAGCACCAAAATAGAAAATTGTCTGAGTAAGACCACCAACAGAAGGTTGGTGAAAATGAACATGTCAGTTTGCACTGCTTTGGATAGTTATCCAGCAGAACCCATCATCAGCATGGAAGAATGTTCTCTGGAACGATGGTCAGTTATATAAAAAGCAACAAAGAGTCCTGTGGCACCTTATAGACTAACAGATGTATTGGAGCATAAGCTTTTGTGGGTGAATACCCACTTCGTCAGAACCATGTAATGGAAATATCCAGAGGTAGGTATAAATATGCAGGCCAGAATCAGTATGGAGATTTAAAAATATATAAAAAAAATTCTATGTTTGTAAATTGCACTTTCCTGATTAAGAGATTGCACTACAGTACTTGTATGAGGTGAAATGAAAAATACTGTGTCTTATTTTTTACAAGTATTTGCACTGTAATCAAATATTATAAAGTAAGCACTGTACCCTTTGTATTCTGTATTGTAACTGAATATATTTGAAAATGTAGAAATAAAAAATGGCATTCTATTATTGTTTAACAGCGCAATTAAAACTGCAACTAATTGTGATTTTTATTAATCTTAAAATTAATCTAGATTAATTTTTAATAGTTTGACAGCCCTAGACATAATTCAACATTGTGTTTTTCTAGCAATCTTAACTCATTTCCTTTGAATTTATTTACTTTACATGTTTCAGGTTTTAACCATAAGGATTAATGTGGGTTTTGACAGTTAGTAGTTTAAACCCCACACCCACTAAAATGTGGTCACTCTCAAACCCAATGTAATACTCCTATGGAAACTCTACAAGCTACAACTGAGAGTATCCTAGTCCCTTATGTGGATTTGCCTTTGCAGAGGATGAAATGGCCTGTGGACAAATAATTTGTATAAATCATCAAGGTAATTATATATCTAAAGTGGATTTTTCCCACAATTGTTAGAGATCTGTTTGATTCTTGCCTGAAAATTTTGGCTCATTAAATTTGGTTGGTTCTTAATTTCACAATCAGACATTTCAGTAAATGTGTAGTACGCTTATGTGAGTGGGCAATTATTTAAATAAGTGAATTGCATGGGTTTATTTAACTTTCTCATATCTACACTATATATGCACTGTGTAGATTTCTTTGACTGTGTAATCATTAAGGCTTACATCCACCAATAGTCTTAGGTGTTGAGACTTTAGGCACTTAGAAGATCACTTGAGAAAAGATATGTTCCAAAAGGCCTGAGTTGGGCATCTAGGCTTCCTATACAATGCACGGGGAGAGACAAGTGCTTAAAAATGGGTTCCATAACAGCTAGCATGCTAGGCAAGGAGCTGGGTTTGATCAGCTAACAACCTTTTTTACTCCAAATGTATTTCTACATTATTTTTTGCTCTTCATATTTAAAACAACATCCAAAACAAAACCAAATAGTCTTAAAAATGTTTAAAAATTGATCCTACATGAAATATTGATGCCAGCTTTCAGCTGAGTGTAATTTTTATAGCCAGTTTGTTAACAGTTAAATAAGGAGTTTGAAGTGGCAATGCAGATAAATTCTTAGCTGCAGCAGTGTGTTATTAGCCTTGGCTGTAAAAAGCAGAGGAGCTATTGGTTTCAAACAGACTAACAGCCTTAGTTCAATATTTTTTCCAGCAAGAGCTATTATAGCAACTGAAACTTATTTATTAAGTCTCCAATCCCCCAAAACACTTACGCACATGTTTAAATTTGTTACTGTGAGTAGTGGGACTTATTCAAGGTAGTAAAGTTAAATCTTTGTAGTATTAGAGACTTACTGCTGACAACATGCTCATCCCTGTACAAAATACAAAAGAGAGAAATCCTGACTCCTGGAGCTTACAATTTAACAGACTTAACATACCGTTTCAATGATTTGGTAAATGAATCATGTGTAAATTCGTCCAAAAGTGTTAGTTGAGGAGATGCATGTGCATGGGTGATAATTCTTATGAGTATAAAATTTCCATTGGTTTGTGTTTATTTACCATCTACTTCAACTTGAATGAAAGTCAGACTAAAGTAGAAATGCATGCATCTTGTTTTAATTTAATTTCTCAGTTAATATTTTAATATGGTTAAAAGTAGGGCACGATCTTTTGTACAGGTCCATTGGACTAATGGAAAGCATGGGCGAGATGAGACAAAGGAGACAAAGATGTAATGGTTTTACGTGCATAATAACTCAACACCATTATCTCTCTTGAGGCCCAATCTAAAATCTACTGAAGTAAAAGGAAAGGCTTCCACTAACTTCAATGGGGTTTGGATTTGTCCCTTATTACTTAACAATTACACCAGCAAGTTGATCAAATAAACCCATGGGGCCAAATTTCACATTGGTATAAAGTCAAATAGGACTCAAAGGATGCAAGCTGAGACAGACTTTGACTTGTGATCCTTAACTCAAAATGGAAAGCAATAATGTGCTGTGATGATCAAGATACTGTACTTAGGGTCCTTCCCTATAAAGCTTATTAATTTGTATTATCATAGCACCTAGGAGTCCCAGTCATAGACCAGGACCCCATCATGTTAGGCACTGTCCAAACCATTAAAAAAAAAAGTACCTACCCCAAAGAGCATATTTGGGCCAGGTCTATGCTACAGATTTTTGCCAGAATAGCTGTCTGTCGGGGACATGATGAGATGATCCGCAATCAACATAATGGTATAGATGCAGGTATACATTGAAAACTGCACTTTTGTCACCATAGTTGAATTTGCTTGGAGTGTTGGAATAAGCTATGCCAGCAAAAGCAGTTTTGCAGGTATGAGCTGAATCCATACTAGAAATGCTCTGCCAGTATACCTACAGATAAAGCACTCTTAGTGTAGACCTGACCTAAGTATAAGACAAGAGACAGATGCAGACATGTTATCAGGGGAGTACAAGACACAATGAGACAATGCTTGCACTGTATATTTCATTGCTTGCAATGTTACTTGACATCTTGCTGGAGAGTGGTGGGGGTGGAGTTAGTAAAAACAGAATTCTCCCACACATATAGTTCATGTCTTATTAAACTCAATTGTTATTTTTCTGTCTTTCCTCCAGACTCTTACAGTCGTTCCAAGCATCTGGATAAGATTTAAAAAAGTGTATTTTTTGCCAGGACAGACAACATTCTGCCTCACTACATTTGCTCTCTTAGGGATTCCCTCTAAGAAATCACTGTGTCATGATCAATGGAACAATATTCAGAGGGCCATGTTCCCGGACTGGAGAGGCAGTTATTGATGGGAAACCAGGGGAAAAGGAATGCGTAGAGTTAGGCTAGAAGCAACTCAGTCACATGGACAGAGCAGTGCACAGTGTTTAATAAAGTTCCACTTGGTCAACTAAACCTGCATTCAGCTTCACTCTTAGCTAATGAAACATGGTGGCAGCACCTGAGCTGTGAGTTCTCTGCAGTGCAGCAGGTGGCAGCATGAGCCATGGAACTTGGTCTGAAAACCCCCTAGATTTTGTAAACACATAACTAGTCCAGGATGGACCAGTGGAAGGAAGAGTTCAAGATGTACACAGACCTGGCTGGAGGATGACAACAGAAGGAAAGTAAAACTGCTATTTCACCTTATTGGGGAACAAAGCAACAAGGTCTGCATTACCCTGAAGCTTACCACTGCCTCAAGTCCTAGGAACCCTGGGAAACTATTGCTCACCAAAAGAAAAACTATGGAGTGACAAGTTTTTCACTAGAGACCAACATGAGCGGGAGGGGATAGACTCCTATGTTACTGCTTATGCACACTGGCTGCTACAATTTGGGAACTTGACAGACTGCTTGATTCAGAACAGGATAGTATATGGCATTTGGGACCACCACCTATGGGAGCAGCTACTCTGTGAAGGCTATCTCACATTAGACAGATACTTAGACATAGGGTGCGCTGCAGAAGCCTCAAGAGAGAGAGGATGTAGGTGGCACCAAGCCAACTACATGAAGTGAGACAACAGCAAAGGAGAGCAAGTGGCCAGGGTTCCATACCCATAGTGAGACACATTTACTGTGGGAGACAGCATAAGCAGGTAGAGAAGTGCTTTGCACTAGGACAGTATTGCAAGGAATGTGGCAAGTTGAACCATTTTAGCAGTGTGTGCAAGAGCAGAGGAAGGTCCCAAAAAGTTTGTCAGACTTGTACAAGAGGGGATCGCACATCAGACAGTGGTGATGACATTGTTACTCTCTCCTTCAGTATGAGAGCATATCAGGTTCAGGCAGTGGCGTAGCCAGGTTCTAAGTGTAGGGGGAGTAAACATAAAAAAGGCGCCCCCCCTTGGCTCGTCCTCTGACCATGCCCCCCTTGGCTCGTCCTCTGGCCACGCCCCCTGGTTCCTACCATTAACCCCGGTGCCCAGCTCAGGACTCCTGTAGGCTTCCCAGGGGTGCGGTTACCCCCATCCCCCCATGGTCCCGGGAGAGTCTCTCCTGCCCAGCGCGCTCTGCAGGTGTTCCCCGCCGGGCTGCGCCACCCAGCTCCACCCGCAGGGTCCTGTCCCCCCAACTCCGGGCTCCAGGCTCCAGTGCCACGCCAGGGCCCCCCATCCAGACAGCGTGGCCTGCACCCCTGCCCTACAGGCCCGGCCCCAGGGAGCCCCTTGCCTGGACCCCCCCCAGTGCAAGGCACCAGACTCCCGCTGCTCACCTTTCGTCCTGCGCCACTGCCTGTCCCTGGCCGATCCTGGCCCCACGCCACAGGTGGATTCCGGCTCCGGCTCATGAGTTGCTGGCCGAGCCTCACTCCATGGTGCTGCTGGGCTGGGCTGGGCTGGGCCTTGACCTGCCCATCGCTGGCCGGGGTAAACACCAGCCCGGATCCACAAGCTCGCCCTGCTCTTGGCGCTCGGTGCGCTCCACGCGGGGCTTGCCAGCCAGGCAGCCTTAAAGGTGCAGGGGCCCTTTCGCCTCCCCATGCCCGCTGCAATGGGATGCGGGGCGGCAGAATATTTCACTGGGCCGCGAGCTGCTGCCAGGAGATCCTGCTGCTGCCGCCGAGCCCTGAGCCACCGCAGGAGGTGGCTGTGGTGATGTTGAGGCCGCGCTGAGCGTGGGGTGTGATGGCCGAGGAGTCAGCCCCCTCGCTTCTCCAGCCGCGCCTGCTGCCCCCCCCCATGGCTCCTCCGGCTGTGCTGCCCCCAGCGCTGGCCTGGCAGGTGCCACTTTTGGAAAATGTGCTGAGGGGAAGCAGCTGCTTCCCCTGCACCCTGCTAGCTACGCTACTGGGTTCGGGCTGTCGGGACACAAAAGCAACAAGGGAAAACTTCTTTGCATGCAACTATGTTAATAGGGAAATGCTCTGTGTGGCTTCAGCTAGATAGTGGAGCAGTGTGATTCCTCAGAGTAAATGGGACTCAAACACACCCATTACAAAGAGCAGGCACACTCTAATAACGTAGAATCAGAGCAATAAGCAACCCATAAAAAAAAAGTAACTTCATAGTAATTAACCTGAAAAGTATTAGACGGTAACTAAACTGAAGTTTGTGGTGGTGGATGGTAAGCACCAGAGATCATCTTGGAGAGTACAGCCGGACAAGCCCTGGATCTGATCAGGATGCAGCATCAGAATTTTACAGCTGACGCGCAAGAATTGAAAGGGGGAGTTCTATGGACAATGGAGACAATTTCAAAAGCATACAGGGATGTTTGCAAAGGCATCTGGTACCTTGAAGGAAAGCTGTGACTGGCAGTAGGCCACAAAGTGGAACCTGTGCGCTTACTATGAAGGAAAATTCCAGTGACACCATGTATTCCATTAGGCAAACTCAAAAAGTCTGCCAAGCAGAATATCATAGCATCTGTAGAGGCCAGTACAGCCTGGGTAAGCAGTCATATGGTGGTAAAGATGCCATCAAGCAATATTACACATCTGCATAGACCCAAAGCTACTGAACCAGACATTGAAAAGATGCCACTATCCAGTGGCCCCAACTGATGACATCTTGCCAGAACTTTCCAAAGCCAGAATCTTTACAGTCTGATATGAGGATTGGGTTTTAGCACAAAAGCTTAGATAGAGTCCAGCATCCTAAAAATATTTGCAACATCATAATTTGGTTACTACAGATAGCTGCACATGCCAATGGGCATAAGCCCAGCATGAGAGGTGTTCCAGAGAAGACTCTACTAAGTGCTGGAAGGGCTGCCTGGGGTGAAAATACATATTACATTCTGATTGTAGGTGGAGGGAGCAATGCTACAAGGCTGAATAAGACCATGGCACAAAACTACCAGCTTTTCGACAGTGATGCAAGGACAAGAACATAAAAATCAACCCAGAAAAAATGTGTCTCACATAACATGAGATGACATACATTGCAGTGCTACTCACAGCAGAGGGACTGAAAGCAGATCCCAACAAGATCAAAGCACTCAGACATGGCAACTCCAGTGGATGTGAAAGGGGTACAGCACTTCATAGGTATGACACTTTCTGTCCAAGCTGTGGCCATGCCTCAATGCAGTAGCAGAACCCATATGTCAGCAAGTGAGGCAGATGTTGAGTGGGACTGGGCAGGTCCTCAATAGCAAGTATTAGACACACAAACTAATTATAATGGATGTCCCTGTCCTGAAGTACTACCAACCAGGCCAGCCACTGACATGCCAGTGTGGTCCATTGGAGAAAGGATTGGGTGTAACTTGTTTGCAGAAACAGCCAGTTGCTGATGCTGGCAGAGCTTTGTCAGAGACCAAACGGGGGTGTGAAACTGGCATGCCAGGTGGCAGCTCATGCCAATGTCCCTATTTCTCAACTGGTCACTGATAAATATAGAGCTGGAATCAGTCTGACTCACTTATGGGTTAATACTGATAAAATAGACATTAGATATATAAGAAAGTGTTTAGACTCTATTGAATGCGTGTGAGATGCTGCATGCATTAATCTTACTTGTAATATCTGTGTTCCATACTGTAATATATTTGAGCAGTTGTATAGTAAGTCTCTGTGATTGTATGAATCGCCATACAGGAGAAGGACATTAGTCTGAAGAGCTGCTCATCTCTAGAAATTGCTATGCCCCTCCTGTAAGAGGAGATCCATTTATACTAGATGGACTACAGTTTGATCTTACAACTGGAAAATCCATACACCTGGATTGATAAACCATCAGCAAAAGGACTAAAGACTCTTATTGTTCTGCTCTCCTCCCCGTGAAGAGAAGTCGTGCAAGTTGACAAAGTAATGGTAAGGTGGAAACAGCTAAGTGACTGTTACATAAAGCAGTTTCTTCTGGTTCAGTATCCTGGTTACCATTTTTAACATGCAGGAATACTCCACTACAGGGGTGCCAAAATACATCAGTGCAGGCACTGATGGGATGAAGGACCAAAATTCTACTCCCAGGGAGGGGAGAGCTGTTGCAGGCAGAAGACTGGGGACATCAGAAAGAGGAGATGACCAATAATCAAAGAAAGCAGGCACTAGAGTACAACAGGTCAGCTGAGGACAAAGGCACTCTTGTCAGGATCCAGCCATTAGAAGGACACAAGAAGGTGTGGACTAACAGAGTTGTAAGGAGTGCAGTGGCAGCCAGGTCAGAGAAGGTGACTATGCAAGAGGCACAACTAATCCAAAGGAACAGGAGACACAGACCAGCAGCCACAACGCCCAGAAACAGCCTAATGCAATTAAAGTGGGAGGAGATTCTACAGTGAGATAGCTTGCTAGACTTGGGGACAGGGAAACAGACAAGTTACTCCTGATGTGGTCACCACTTGTGGATACCTATGTAATCAGCTGAGTCCATGGTAAAGATGAGAATCCAATTCGAATATGTGCTAGCAATCTCGGGCTGCAGAAAAAGGAGGTGGGAGGTCTGGGGGCAATTATTTGTTTTTAAATGTTTATATTAAATCTTCATAAACAGTGAAGATATATCCCAATCAGTGGAACTAGAAGAAGAGGGTCCATTTCCTGGAGGGGCTGTTATGAAGGGACACCAGGAAAATAGGGAACTTGGGAGTTTGGCTGGAGGCAATTCAGCCACAGGATCACAGCAATGCACAGGGTTTAATAAAATTCAACTTGTTCAACTTTACTCTTTGCTAATGAAATAATCACCTTCAATTAGCCCTGACTAAGCCTTGTGGTGCAGTGAGATGTGTCATGAGCCTGCTAGAACCCCCTCAGAGCACTAGTGTAGCACAGAGGACAGAAAGGATACGTGGTACTGTGTGAATACCAGTGAACTCTGAGCATACACAACCAAATGTTAGAATCACTCTTTATAGTCCCTTCTTTTTAATACACATAGGGGAATGTCAGCATGTGGCAGTGACTATGACAGCCATACTAAACAGCCTTGCTACTCTACAAACATTTCTAAAACTCTTTCATGCTATTATGCTGGCGGATGAGTGACCTCCAGCAATCATATATTTAATCTGTGGGCAATCACAAACTGTGGTGAAGCTGATGGGCATGCTAACCACCTTCCAGGCTAAGTGAGGGAACAATTAAATGTACATTGTTCAGTGACAGCTGAAGCACCAGAAGCCACCACCCAAAGACTAGACTGAATGCAAACACCAGGGCTGGAGATTAATTGATGGAGCTGTGTGTGGGTCAGAAGCAGACAGGAAGCAGTAGGCCCTGAGAGAAAGCCAAGATAGGTAGCTTTTAGGGCAGAGTGCTGGCTGGAAAGGCAGGCTTGAAATTGTGAGCAAAGAAACTGCCTCTAGTTGTCTGTTCCTTCTGAGACCAGGGAAACAGGACTTTGTGTACATTCTCTGGGAATAAACAGGATTGCAAAGAAATACCTGTCATCAGTTTCTCCTCTTCTAGAAACAAGCCACAAGACCCTGCACATTGTATAACCACTTGGGTCAAAAGGGGTAACAATACATTCTTAGATTTTGGAATCAAATGGGGCTATTATGACCACCTACTTGGACCACCTGCCTATCATACCTTCCTATAAAAGGGATTCCTTGAGCTACATTGGATCTAGACTGTTCTCAGTGGTACCTCAGATGACAGAACAAGGAGTAACGGTCTTCCGTTGCAGTGGGAGAACTTTAAGTTGGATATTAGGAAAACCTTTTTCACAAGGAGAGTGGTGAAGCACTGGAATGGGTTACCTAAGGAGGTGGTGGAATCTCCTTTCTTAGAGGTTTTTAAGGTCAGGCTTGATTAAACTCTGGCTGGGATGATTTAGTTGGGGATTGGTCCTGCTTTGAGCAGGGGGTTGGACTAGATGACCTCCTGAGGTCCCTTCCAACACTGATATGCTATGATTCTATGATACACCTGAACCTTTCCTCAGATGACAGGATGAGCTCTAGCAACCTGCTGCAACTACTCCCTGGATCTATCAGTTACACTGAATACAGTGAAAGTCAGTGAATGCATGAATAGAAGAGGTGGTACAGAATGTGTGGGTCATAACACAACACAGAAAAAAGGCAGACATCAAGTGTGATTTGGTCCCAGTGCCTACTGCCAGCTCCAGGGGACCAAAGATAATGTGTGGTGTGGGAGACATTATCTTAACTCTGGATTTCAGATTGTGTAAAAAACAAACACACACCCAACATCCATGTTCTGGAAGGGTACCAAGCAGTACTTGGCAACTTTACCTCTGCATTAGCCATGTTTTCCGGCAGCTGAATACAATACTGTCTTTGGATATCTGCAAGCAAAAATAGTTTTAAAGATGTGTAAACTTCAGCTCAGTGGGGTGTTAACTTTGAAATCTAACAATACAGCCATAAAAACTGCTCATAATTTTAGCAGACTTATTCCACAAAACTCATCTCCCACACATAGCTCACTAGGGGACTAAGCAGGAAGATTTTCCTTAAGCTGTGATGCTATTCTGGAAAATGACTGTCGCAATAGCACCTTCTTACTCAACAGATCTGCTAAGCTCTGAATATTTACTCACAGTTGCTGAATTTATGGGGGGAAGTAAATGTCTGCAGCTTTACTCTCAGAGATGAGATTGCAAGGCTGCCAATTAGAAACTTTTTAAAATTGTAAACTGAGCAAACATGATCTGATCACTGAGCATCAATAAACAGAGTTCCACAATGCCATTTTTAAGGGGTCACTTTTCAAAGTAAAAGCATACTTCACACTCTTCAATCCAGTGTGTATAGGAGGATCAGCTGCCATAGTTTAACTCTCACTGCTTCCCCAAGGGCTGTCAACATTCTGGCTGGAGCCTTGAGGACCGCTCTTTTCTTGGGCCACGTCTATACTATAAACTTTGGTTGCTGCAAGATATGGCAGCGTACAGCTGCAGCAGTTTCTAGCTCACTCGTGCACATTCATATCTATCTGGCTGCTTGCATCTGCACTGTACATACTCACCAGAAGTGCTTGTGCTAATGCAAAGTGTGGTGCACCACAGGTAGGCATCCCAGTGTGCCACAACCTACTGCCCCGTACAATGCCTTTTGGGAACTATTTGCAATCTATTAGGGGATAAAAATGACTCACTGAGCAATCTCTAGGAACTAGAGGTCAAGTTCCCAGCATGCAACTTTCTCCATCCTACAATGCCAGCTGTATCCCATAATTTTCACTTTTAAAAAAAAATCCCACAAACCCACGTGGCACTTTTTGGAGTCTACCCTTTCTGAAAGAAGAATGGAACCCATGGACCACTGCACTATTCTCATGAACATTTCAAATACAGGATGCACAATGCTCATGTATTTGCAGGCCAACAGAAAGTACTGCAACGGGGACATGATGATTTCTTGGAGGACAGTTTATGGAAGGAAATAGCAAAAAAACAATTCAAGGTTGGTGCTGGCATTCATGGGAGCAGCTGCAGACAATGGAGCAATGCTTCTGGGCCTGAGAAATGAGCACTGGTGCCTATTGGGTCTTGCATAACATCTGTGGGGCAAGGGAAAAAAGCTGCCACCGTGGTGGAAATGGAGAGGCTGTTTGCTCATTTTGAGCTCTTGCAATGGTCTTTGTGTCTGGCTGTTCAATGTGGAGCTAGATGATCAAGGGAAGCTTTGAAAGAGCCCTTTAGCAGTTAGCCACAGTAGTGTTCTGGGCCTGGAGCTTTAGGCAATGCTGGGAATTGTGTAGTGCTTGCTGTACACATTTATAAATATGACTATTTTCCTGAAGCTATGTATCATGCACTGTTTCCTGTACATTTACAAGTACTGTGTGCTTTGAGTACTGTTATGCATTCCGCAATGTATTGTGCGCTAATAAAGATTGTTTTGGGAGAACAAAACTGTGAGCCAAAAACAAGCACAAGCAAATTTAATGAATTAGTAGAATGTAATTTTGAAATTGGAAAGGCACCAAACATTTTCTATTTCAGTGCATAAGCATAGTCCATTATGACTACACACTATACCAGCTGTGGTTGTTAGAGGTCAATGTATGTGAAACTGTGGTTTTGCATGCTGTTTCGCAGCATGGAGTGGTAGGGGTATGGATGTGGCCCACAATGGCCCAGGGAAAGTTCGAGATGGGGGTGTAAGGAGCTGCTACCATGGAATTCTCCAAGGAGTAGAGAGGAGTCTGGGATTTTTGGATCTGTAGCTCAACCAAGGTCTGCAGCATCTAAGAAGACCCATTATGTCCTGATGCATCTTCCTCTCCTTGTGCTGCTGGGTCTTTCTGTCTGCCATATTGGCCATCCAGGCCCTTTGTTCATGGTCTAATATAGTATTGGCTTGCAGGATGTCACTGATCATGTCCTCTTCTTTCTTCTCCTTAGCAAGGTCAGGCATTCTGAGAGTGTGTAAGGGGTATCCCTCAAATGCCACAATGGCAGAAGCTGCCAATTAAGACAGACAGACATATCATTAGATTTAGAATCACAATGGAAAGGGAAAGCTACGTTTCAAAATGCCTTTTTCTTATTCCCATAAACTTTTAATAAGACATGTTCATTGACATTTCAACTTTGGAATGCCTCTGCCCAGCACTGCTTTCTAGCCCCAGCTATGATGAGCATGACCCGCCAGAGATTGGGGGGTGTGGGTGGGAAAGGATTTTTCGACTGCATGAAGCAAACTTTCAGTCCCTATTCCAGGGTATGACTATAAAGGCAGTGTCACTGAATATTGGCACTATGTCCACAGGTGGTAGTGGTTTTAGCTGCTATCTCATTCCTGAGGGTAACTAAGTCATAGAAAGCACAGCCCGCCCCCTGGGCCTGTATGCTGCAAGCCTATTTATTGCAATGGTGCCAGCCAAACTAATTTTGGAGTGATGTGAGAAAGCATCCTACCATGGAGGAAGAAATAAAGCAGCAATCCCTAGAAACCTTAGGGAGAGGATTGCAGAGTATCTCCATAAAAGATTTTTTGAGATATCTCAGGAGGATACAAGGGGCATCTTTATGTACATAACTGCTCCACATGTCCCTCCCATCCATGCTAACCTACCTATGGAATGAAAAGATGCCAACTCTACCTCTGTTTGTTGTACCTCTATGTCTTCTCAGCTAAGTAAAACAATGAGAAATTGATACCTGTGTCTTGTTACGATGGCCAGACCCTATCTTTAAATTTAAGTATTGTGAGAAAAAAAATCCATGTAGACACTTACTCACAGTCCCTTCCCCTTTCATGAGGCTCATCCATGCTTGCCTGGTTGGATTGGCTAAATTGTGGAGAAGTCTTTTAATATAATATCAGGGTTGGAAGGGACCTTAGGAGGTCATCTAGTCCAACCCCCTACTCAAAGCAGGACTAATCTGCAGACAGATTTTTGCCCCAGATCCCTAAATGGCTCCCTTAAAGATTGAACTCACAATCCTGGCTTTAGCAAGCCAATACTCAAACCAGTGAGCTATCATCTTCACCAGGCCTTGGCTTCTGTCATGGATGGAGTCTCCTCCCCACAGTGCCTCTTCTCTGTTCATGGGGGGGGTCTCTGTCTTGGGCTCCTCTGAGGTATCTATGGTTTATGCAGGATACTGGTAGGGTCTCTGCCAACTATGGCATATAGTTCATTGGAAAAGTGAGAGGTGTGCAGCTCAGCACCAGATCTATTGGTCTCCCTGGCCTTGTGATATGCCTGGAGAAATTGCTTCGCTTTCATGAAGCACTGCTGCTGATCCTGGTTGTACCCCTTTGTCCTCCATGCAAGCTGTTCATAGATGTCCATATTTATACATCTGTTCCATAGCTGGGCTTGCACAGCCTCTTCTCCCCACAGGCTCAAAAGATCCAATACCACATGTCTACTACAGGCAGTAGCCCATCTAGTGTGTGAAGTGGCATAGTTGGTTGGACAGTTGCACACAAACAATGGAGAACTGCTATGTATGCTTGCCCAACAGGCTGGTCAGGAAAAGGCATTTTTCAAAGACATGCAGGGGTGTGACTTCTAGTCTCTGTGACCTGTGAGCAGTGGAGTTTACAATTGTGACCAAAGTGATCACTGTCGCAAGGAATGGGACATTGTGTGACAGCTGCAAGAGGTCTATAAGGATTGACATGGCTCGCTTCATTGACCTCAGTAGGTCGACCATGGCTCCATACTGTTTGGGAAGGTGGACTTATTGCGTCCTTGTAACAGGGCACTTACAATCAGCCAGAGACAAATTTGACCATAGATACATACAAATAGGTCAATGCAGGATGACTTACATCAATCTAACTTTAGAGTGTAGACCATCCTCTCACATTCTAACCTTATAATAACATTTCCCAATAAGGTGACCATCCTCATTACGTTTTATTTGTTTATTCAGCATTTTTAGCCTATCTGTTGGGTGAAAGTAACAGAAGGCTACAGCAACAATTAAATGGGCAATAAAAAAACCAAAACCAAATGAACAGCTGGTGATCTTGAGTAAGAAGAAAATTTTGAGCTTATTAGAAGTAGCAGCAGTGAGAAAAATGAATACAACATGGTTTACAATGAGGCCATTCATAAAAATGAAGGTGGAGAGGATGAGAGTGTTAATGTGGCTAGGAAAGAAAAGATGATATATTTTTGTCAAGGAGAAGAGATAATGCCCACAAGCCCATTTTTTCACCCTACAAGAGGAAAACCCCACTGTATCTCATACCCCTCTGTTGTGGAAGTGGAGGGAATTATCTGACCCTAGGTTATGGATAGATTGGCTATAGCAAGTTCTGATGTTTTGGGGTTACAAATGTATTATGAAAGAACTTTTAAATGAGCATGAATGATGGCTAAAACATCATCTTCTGGGAGCAAGAAGGGTGTGAAGGAAGTGAAACTTGATGCCAGCTGAGATGAAAAGTTGCCCAGGATTAGACTCCTTTTTAAAATTAGTTTGGGGAAAAGAAAAGGAAGCCCATCCAAAGAGGACCTGGAAATAATCATTGGTATTGGAACAAAATACATTTGTGGAAGATCAAAAGATGAAAGATAGAGGCTGAAACTACGGTTTATTCCCCATTCATGGGTACTGGCATAGGACTAAGCATTAAAGTTTTTAAACAAACTTTTTAATTGGTTAATAGCTATTAGTCTTCTTTTTGCTGTAGGTGAATTTTTCCTTTTGGTTCTTTTCCTTGATTGCATCTCTCTATATTCTGTCCCCATTATTTATCTATGAAGGAACTTTTTGTGAGGAAGTATTTCTGAGCCATGTAGGTGGGGTACTTCCTAGTATTAACAAAAACATTTCACGGTACACCAAAGCCATAATGGGAGCAGGATCAGTCCACTAGCCATGTAAAGGACAGACCAA
Organism: Mauremys reevesii; assembly: GCF_016161935.1. Classification (NCBI taxonomy): domain Eukaryota; kingdom Metazoa; phylum Chordata; order Testudines; family Geoemydidae; genus Mauremys; species Mauremys reevesii. The sequence goes on along the minus strand of NC_052625.1, from coordinate 145,684,375 downwards.
TTTCCAAAGATTGCTGCCTAAAATTGCACTTCTAAACTATATGTTGTTCAAATGGAAACTTGAAGATGTGCAGCTACCCATTTTGCATGCATGTGGAAAAGACAGAGATATACTATAAAAGTTACTTGGAAAATGTTGTGGATCTCTAGCTACCTACTTTAGCCTAAAGAATGAGATATTTCTGTTAAGTCACTTCTACAAAATCCAGACTGCAGCTCTGATGGTAGAAACTGGCCCTAAGAAACTACAAAAAAAAAAAATACTGAAACCATTGATGAATATTCTGAAGAATTCTGGTGGAAAGTCTATGGATTTTAAAACTAGTTCTGATTTTTTTTTTATTGGAACATGAAAAGTTTCAAAAAGTATCAGTCTTTCCAAAGGGCATTACTAAGTGAAAGTCTATTTGTTAGTACATGATGTTATGTTTCAGGAACATGTTAAAATACCAAAACAGTTCTCTAGTTTTCTAATGAGATAAAATTACTTCTGAAGGATGAAATCTTTCCAGTATCCTAATTTTAACAGCAATTGTTTATTCATAGCACTGCTGTATGTCTTATATCGTATATTCCTAAAGGACTGGAATAATCTCATTTGTACAATAAACATTTTTGTGAACTAAGACTTTTTCTTAAAGGAATCTAATTACTTCTCATTACAGCACAAAATAAATTCTTATTAGGTTTTTTTTAATTTAGTGTGAGTAAAGGTAGTAAAACAAAGTTAAAGATCTGCAGTTATATATGAGCCAGGAAAGTATAAATTTTTACTCCTGGGGGAATTCTGTGTCATTTTTTAGTGGAAGTTATGAATATTGGCTCTATACTGTCTGTATTTCAAACTTATGCTGTGCTTCTGGGTGACACCTCAGACAAGTTGGTGTTAGCTCTGCCTAGCCTGCTTGATGGCCCATTGAGGACCATCAGCTATACAACTGACCCATTGAGAGAAGGCAGATATGCCTTGTAACTCAGCAAAGTATGCAGGAACTTGCCCATGTGACTCCAGACTCCATTTTGCTGTAGTTTTCCACAGTAAGAACAAAGAGGTGTTCTTACGCCTGGAAAAGACTATAAAAGGCTGATGCCTCATCTACATCTTGTCTTCAGTCCTGCTTCTTACCTCTGGAGGGACTTTGCTACAAACTGAATCTCTGAACAAAGAATTGAATGACCAATCCCAGCGGGGGATGTACTCAAGAGACTTGATTTGAACCTGCAGTTTACTCCATCATTTCTACAAGCCTTAACTAATAACTTTGCCATTACTGTATGTAATTGATTCCATTTAACCAATTCTAACTCTCATCTATATCCTTTTCCTTTAATAAATAAACCTTTAGATTTTAGATTCTAAAGGATTGGAAACAGTGTGATTTGTGGGTAAGATCTGATTTGTATATTGACCTGGGTCTGGGGCTTGATTCTTTGGGATCGAGAGAACCTTTTTCCTTTATTGGGGTGTTGGTTTTCATAACCATTCATCTCCAGGATGAGTGGCACTGGTGGTGATACTGGGAAACTGGAGTGTCTAAGAGAATTGCTTGTGTGACTTGTGGTTAGCCAGTGGGGTGAGACCAAAGTCCTCTTTGTCTGGCTGGTTTGGTTTGCCTTAGAGGTGGGAAAACCCCAGCCTTGGGCTGTAACTGCCCTGTTTTAAGCGATTTGTCCTGAATTGGCACTCTCAGTTGGGTCCTGCCAGAACCGCATCGTCACAGAATGCCACACATAACAAAGGAAAACAAGACTCGGGAGGGGGGGAAGGGGAGAAGACATATGAGAAAATTTAACCTGTATATTTGAAATGTAATTGTAGGACTGAATTGCTGACAAACATCCTGTTTCAAGTAGGTCTATGTATTTGGGTTCCACAGAATTCCATGTATTAAGTATTACAGAGGGAAGGATTCAGAGGGGTAGCCCTGTTAGTCTGTATCAGTAAAAACAATGAGGGGTCCTTTTGGAACCTTAGAGACTACCAAATTTATTTGGGCATAAGCGTTTGTGGGATATAACCCACTTCATCAGATGCATGGAGTGGAAAATACAGTAAGCAGGTATAAATATACAGCACATGAAAAGATGGGACATGCCTTACCAAGTGGGAGAGGGTCAGTGCTAACGAGGCCAATTCAATTAGGGTGGAAGTGGCCCATTCCCAACAGTTGACAAGAAGGGATGAATATGAACAGAGGGAAAATTACTTTTTGTAGTGACCCAGCCATTCCCAGTCTTTATTCAGGCATAATTTGATGGTGTCCAGTTTGCAAATTAATTCCAGTTCTTCAGTTTCTCGTTGAAGTCTGTTTCTGAATTTTTTTTGTTGAAGAATGACCACTTTTAAGTCTGTTATTGAGTGTCCAGGGAAATTGAAGTGCTCTCCTACTGGTTTTTGAACATTACAATTATTGATGTCTGATTTGTGTCCATTTATTCTTTTGCACATTGGTAGATGTGCAGGTGAACAAGGCCTTGATGGTGTGGGGGATGTGATTGGGTCCTATGATGGGGTCCCTTGAATAGATATACAGAGTTGGCAACAGGTTTTATTGTAGGGTTTGGTTCCTGGGTTAGTGTTTCTGTTCTGTGGTATGTAGTTGCTGGTGAGTATTTGCTTCAGGTTGGGGGGCTGTCTGTAAGTGAGGACTGTCCTGTCTCCCAATGTCTATGAGAGTGAGGGATCGTCCTTCAGGATAGGTTGTAGATCCTTGATGATGCGCTGGAGAGGTTTTAGTTGAGGGCTGTAGGTGATGGCTAGTGGCGTTCTGTTACTTTCTTTGTTGGGTCTGTCCTGTAGCAGGTTCCTGTTCTGGGTACCCTTCTGGCTCTGTCAGTCTGTTTCTTCACTTCCCCAGGTGGGTATTGCAGTTTTAAGAATACCTCATAGAGATCCTGTAGGTGTTTGTCTGAGGGATCGGAGCAAATGTGGTTGTATCTGAGGGCTTGGCTGTAGACAATGGATCATGTGATGTGGTCCGGATGAAAGCTAGAGGCATGTAGGTAAGTATAGCGGTCAGTAGGTTTCCGATATAGGGTGGTGTTTATATGACCGTCATTTATTTGTATTGTAGTGTCCAGGAAGTGGATCTCTTGTGTGGACTGGTCCAGGCTGAGGTTGATGATGGGTTGGAAATTGTTGAAATCGAGGTGGAATTCATCAAGGGCCTCCTTCCCATGGGTCCAGATGAAGATGTCATCAATGTAGTGGAAGTAGAGTAGGGGCACTAGGGGATGAAAGCTGAGGAAGCGTTGTTCTAAGTCAACCATAAAAATGTTGGCATACTGTGGGGCCATGCGGGTACTGATAGCAGTGTCACTGACTTGAAGGTATAAATCGTCCCCAAATCTGAAATAGTTGTGGGTGAGGACAAAGTCACAAAGCTTCTGGTTAAGACAACAGAATAGGAATCAGGGTTCTTTCTGCACCTCTGCCACAGACTTCCATGTGACCTTGGCAATTCAGTTAGCCCCAGTCTACCTCATACTTGACTTTCAGCACATGAATACATTTACATTCACACTTTTGTAATCATAAAAGTTTATTGAAAAATGTTACCAATATTTTTGAGCTCTCTACAAAAGCCTTAAAACAAAAACAAACAAACAAAACCAACCACGCATACAGATAGTCGAGTTATACCTCTGCCTTTTGGCTCAAAAATGGCTATTTATTAAGTAATGTATACTTTTCACAAGTCCAAGCTTTTGAAGAATGATAGTTCTAAATGTTTAAAAGCAGTGTGGATGTGTGTGTACTAATCACAATGGGTCAACATTTTTATATCCTTCATACAGGATACATAATATAGTTAACACTTCAATAACCTTATGATGCTTTTAGTCAAGCCCACACTGGGTTACTCGTTCATGTAAAATAAATCCAGATCAATTAAGCAGTTACTGAAAGAATACACTGAAGTTCAGTCATGGTTTCTGTTATATGCAGTGTTGTTGTAGGTGTGTTGGTCCCAGGATATTAGAGAGACAACATACTATCTTTTATTGGACCAACATCTATTGGAGAGAGAGAGAAGCTTTCAAGCTTACTCAGAACTCTTCTTCAGGTCTGGGAAATGTGTATAAGTTGACAGTCACTTTACCAACAGAACTAATTAGATGGAACCACGCAAAATTGTGACAGGACCAAAACAAGCCAGAGGATTTAGAGTAGAGCCTCGTTCAGATAAGTCAACATGAATTTCCTTGCAGTGTATGGAAGTAATAGGACAAATTCTTCAATGAGCCCTTCCAATAGATATTTCTACAAATTTGTCCTACTGTTCTCTTTCTCCTACCAGCACGTTCCCAGGTAACAGTTTATCAAAGCCCTGCTCCACATCTGTGGACATGTTCCAGAGGGCAGTCACAAACAAGTTTCCAGACAAAAAAGGCTGGCTGAGGTCTGAGCCAGGTGTCAATGGGACCAAAGGGACCAGCAGGTGATTAAGTTGCCACTCTTGGGCAGGAGAGAGGATGTGGGCAAAAGTTCTACATTTTGACAAAGCATCATCATTCCTGTCCACGCCAACTTTCTGTCTTCTGAACATCAGCTGATGATACTTGTGCAAGAGAATGGGATATAAGAGGAGTAGGCAGTTGCCCCAAATCATCTCTCCCTTGCTCTCTACTCACAGCATCATCAACACCTGAAGAACAAAGGGGGAGGAGGGAGGGAAGATCCTGACTGAATGAGGTTCAGCCAGTAAGACAGCTGGAACATGTGGTGAGAGAGATCTTTGCTTTGCATTCACTTAGCTTGTTAAGGTAGGTGTCAGTTGCATTTTACCTTTTATTTCTTTGTAATCAATTCTGATGTATATGCCTCATCACTTGCAGTCACTCTTTCTGTAGTTAATACATTGGTTTGGTTGTTTTATATAAACCAGTGTGTTTGGGAAACTCCATTTGAAATAACAGTATTTGTTCATATCATTTTCTATTAATAAATGACACACTTTTTATGAGCTTGTATTATCCAGGAGGGTGCTGGGCAGTACAAGATGAACTTTTCTGGAGAAGAGTCTGTGACGAGGAGTTTGCTAGTGTTGCCCTGTAATGTAATTCATGAGTGGCTGGCTACAGCACTCCTACAGCATAGCTGGGAGTGATTTACATGTCGGAGGCCATGTGTGAACAGACCAGAAGTGATTGCTCTCACAGCAAAGCAGTGTAAAAAGCACCTCAAGTTAGAGAATTGAGGAGACATAGCTGTCCATCAGTCCAGATTGTACTCTGCGCAATGTCAGAGTCCAAATGCCAGAGCCAAGAGTTGACACAGCTGGAGCCATGGACCAGGGCTTACCTGAAGGCAGGATCAAGTCTAGGACATGACTAGAACAAGGGTGGGTGCAGAGCAGCATCTAGGCAGAAACAGTACAGGAGTAATCACAAGTAGGGCTTGGAGCAAAGCAAGCCTAGCAGGGCAGAGAATCCACAGGCATATGCATTGAACAGCTGCTGGGCTTAAGAGCAAGCCACCTGACTGCCTTAGCCAATCAGGTGGTTGTGCAGGCCCTGGTTCCAGACCGTACCACCACTTTGAGCCTCCTAGGTGCCTCAGGGCCTGGTTTCACAGGATAAGTTTGGTGAAAATCTTGCAGCAGATCTGTGATGTGGATAGTTTCCAATGGTTCACAGGATCATTCATCAGGGCCATAAACGTCCCAGTCTACTAAGTACAGGAGCTTCTTTCTAAAGAGTTGTGAGTGCAGGATCTGTCAAACCAAGTACTTTTCTTGTCCCTGGACGTTGATAGCCACGGCAGCAGAGTTGAGCAGGACAGGAACAGGTTCTATGTGCAGGGCTTTAGGACAGAGATATGAAACAGGGTGGATACCGAGGGATTTTGGTAATTGCAACTTGAATGCCACCAGGTTGATCCGTTCCAGGATCGTAGCTGGGCTAAGATATTGGTAGTCTAATTTAGCCAATGGGCAATCTGACCTTAGATTCTGAATAGACAGCCAAACCTTGTCCCCGATGACAAGATCAGGGATGGCTTGGCAGCCCTGATCAGTGTGATGCTTATAAACCTCCTTGGCAGATTCTAGCTGCTCCTTCAGTTTTAGATGTACTTGGTAGAGGTGAGCAGTGAAGTCTGCAACAGCAGGTACCAGAGATCCCATGAGGATGTCTGGGTGAAACCAAGGGTGAAATCCGTAGTTGGAGGATAAAGGGCCTTGAGAGGTGGCGGGTGGCCTTATTATATGCAAATTCCATATGGAGGTGGAGGGAAATCCAGTCATCTTGGTGGTAGTTCATGAAACACCAAAGATATTGCTCAAGTACCTGGTTAAACCATGGAGAGAGGGACATGTGGTTCAGGTTGGAGGGAGGTGGTGGAGGAGGGGTAGATGTGGTTCAGGGTGGCATGAGGTGGGGGAGGGGTACAGGTGGGAGAGATGATGGTGCGGAGGGTGCAGGAGAGGCTTGGGGTGGGTAGGGGGAGAGGTGATGGGGAGGAGGACATGGTGAGGAGGGTGCGGTGGGGCTCTGGGTGGGGGGAGGTAGTGAGAAAGGTGTGGTGGGGCTCAGGGGAGATGATGGTGAGGAGGAGTGGTGGGGCTCAGGGGAGGTGATGGCGAGGGGCGCGGTGGGGCTCAGGGAGGAGGTGATGGCAAGGGGGCATGGTGGGGCTCAGGGTGGGGAGGTTGTGAGGAAGGTGCGGTGGGGCTCTGGGGGGAGATGATGGTGAGGAGGGAGTGGTGGGGTTCGGGGGGGGAGGTGGTGAGGAAGGTGTGGTGGGGCTCAGGAGGAGGTGATGGCAAGGGGCGCGGTGGGGCTCGGGGAGGTGGTGAGGAAGGTGCGGTGGGGCTCAGGGGAGGTGATGGCGAGGCGCAGTGGGGCTCGGGGGAGAAGGTGGTGAGGAAGGCGCGGTGGGGCGAGGGGAGGTGATGGCGAGGCGCAGTGAGGCTGGGGAGGAGGTGGTGAGGGGCACGGTGGGGCTCAGGGGAGGTGATGGCAAGGGGCGTGGTGGGGCGAGGGGAGGTGGTGAGGAAGGTGCGGTGGGGCTCAGGGGAGGTGATGGCGAGGCGCGGTGGGGCTCAGGGGAGGTGATGGCAAGGGGCGTGGTGGGGCTGGGGAGGTGGTGAGGAAGGTGCGGTGGGGCTCAGGGGGGAGGTGATGGCGAGGGGGGCGCAGTGGGGCTGGGGGGGGAGGTGGTGAGGAAGGTGCGGTGGGGCGAGGGGGGGAGGTGATGGCGAGGGGGGCACGGTGGGGCTCAGGGGGGAGGTGATGGTGAGGGGGCGCGGTGGGGCGAGGGGGGAGGTGGTGAGGAAGGTGCGGTGGGGCGAGGGGGGGAGGTGATGGCGAGGGGGGCGCAGTGGGGCTGGGGGGGGAGGTGGTCAGGAAGGTGCGGTGGGGCTCAGGGGGGAGGTGATGGCGAGGGGGCGCGGTGGGGCTCAGGGGGGAGGTGGTGAGGAGGGAGTGGTGGGGCTTGGGGGGGAGGTGGTGAGGAAGGTGCGGTGGGGCTCAGGGGGGAGGTGATGGCGAGGGGGCGCGGGGAGGCGATGGCGGTTGGAGGACGGTGATGCGAGGGGGGCGCTGACCTGTGCTGGGCAGGCCGTTGGGTGAAGCAGCAAGCGGCGCCTCCTGCGTTTCCAAGGCAGGAAACGTCCCGCACTCCCCCCCTCGCCCCCCAGCTCAGAGCCCCGCTGGCCCTGAGGCGCGAGGAGCCGCGGGAGCGCCCCTGGCAGGGGCAGCGCGAGGACGGGCCGATCCCTCCGCCAGCTGCAGCGCAGGAGCCGTGGGAGCCGGCGCGGGGCGGCGCTCTCCGGCCGCAGCTCCGACCCCGGGCAGGGGGGCGGCGCCCTCTCGCAGTTCCCCAGCCTGCAGGAGCGGAGAAATCTGCACCCCCTCCCGCTTCCCAGCCACAGCCCGCCCCCAGAGAAACACCCCACTCTGTTCCCCTTCTCCCCTGCACCGCCGCTGTCCCTGCCACCCCACTCTGTTCCCCTTCTCCCCTGCACCCCCCGCTGTCCCTGCCACCCCACTCTGTTCCCCTGCACCCCCCGCTGTCCCTGCCACGCCCGTCTGTTCCCCTTCTCCCCTGAACCCCCCGCTGTCCCTGACACCCTCCATTTGTTCCCCTTCTCCTCTGCACCCCCCGCTGTCCCTGCCACCCCAGTCTGTTCCCCTGCACCCCCCGCTGTCCCTGCCACCTAGTCTGTTCCCCTTCTCCCCTGCACCCCGCTGTCCCTGACACCCCAGTCTGTTCCCCTTCTCCCCTGAACCCCCCGCTGTCCCTGACACCCCAGTCTGTTCCCCTTCTCCCCTGAACCCCCCGCTGTCCCTGACAACCTCCATTTGTTCCCCTTCTCCCCTGCACCCCCGCCGTCCCTGCCACCCCAGTCTGTTCCCTTCTCCCTGAACCCCGCCGTCCCTGTTATCCCCAGACTGTTCCCCTTCTCCCCTGCACCGCCCGCTGTCCCTGCCCCCCCAGTCTGGACCACTTCGCCCCTGAACCCCCCGCTGTCCCTGCCACCCCAGTCTGTTCCCCTTCTCCCCTGCACCCCCCGCTGTCCCAGCCACGCCCGGCTGTTCCCCTTCTCCCTGCACCCCCCGCTGTCCCTGCCACGCCCGTCTGTTCCCCTTCTCCCCTGCACCCCCCGCTGTCCCTGACACGCCCGTCTGTTCCCCTTCTCCCCTGCACCCCCGCTGTCCTTGCCACCCCCACAGCCCGCTCTCTAGCTTCCCTACAGAGCGGTCATCCCACAGCGTGCACCTCTGCCGCCCTCTCCCGCCTTCCCCTCCAGCCAGCTGTTCCAGCTCATCCCGCCAGCCCTTTTCCTTCCCCTCCCATCCACAGAGACACCCGCACGCGGTCCCAGCAGCTCACCCTCGGGCCGACCTCCCTCTCCCTCCGCCTTTCCATCCCCTCCCCCGCCTGGGAAAAACCTGGCAGCTCCCCCCATTCCCTTCTTCAGTAGCCGCCAGGGCTCAGACTGTGCTCAGCGGCTGCTGCTCTCTCTGGTGCTGACTGGCTGGTGGTGGCGATCTCTCTCTCACTAAATTGGGAACCAGCTGGCAAATACGGATTGCTAACTAGATAAGAGTAGAGCACCTATTGCGTGTCCGCGTAGAAAGTTTTAGGAGCCGGGGATTTGGCCAGGTTTTCACCTTTCTCTCGAATGCTAACAGGTATGAAACGATCTTTCCAATGGTGTTCCTATCTAGTGCCGTCTGAGCTAGGAAAAAACTCTCAGGGGACTGGTTGCTTTAAAAGCAAACAGGCACGCTAAAATGCGGGCTGCACCTGAGACCTCTTACTTGTACCACAAAAATGCTGAACGGACTTTTTTGTTTAAGATCTGAGAGCTGGAGTTTTCGGAATAGCTGCTTGGAGCCTCAGCTGGAAAAGGTAGATAAATCTATTAAGGTGACCGTGTTTACACTGGACCACAAATGTGGCCCTCTCTGTTACAGTAGCGTTTACAAATAGATACAATTGATGAGACGTCAATAAATACATTTTGGCCAGTTACAGGATTTTACACTAAAAGTAGCTTTTTCTGAATAGCCTGACCAGTCGATGAAAATATTCTTGGCTAAAGTGAACAGAGACACTTTTTCCCCTGGTACTTGTCAAGAGTCTTGTTCCACATGGGTGGCTTAAAAATAGATAGAAAGAAAAGGCTTATTTTGGAAGTTTTCATACTTTTGTCCTTGTACAGTCCCAGCAGTGCTTATTGAGAAAGCCTTTTTTTGCGATTCCCCTCCACCCCATCCCGCTTCATCTGCTTAGTTTCTGTGCTACCATTCCTCCCATGTTTTGAAATTGACACTAATTTTATCCAGATTGCTTGTGGCAGTGAGGCGGTACAAAAATCTCTGCTAAGCTTCTTATTTAATTTTCAGCCTCTGGAGTCCTTTTTATAAAACGAGTTCATCTGCAAGAGAAATGGAAAAAGTAAAGGCAGCAGGTATTTAAATTTGAAAACTGATTATTTTGTTTTAGAAAGCTGGGATCTCTCTCTCTCTCCCCCTAAACACTAGGCTAAAACCGATTTTCTTTCTTTTAGACAACTCTAGGATCGCATTTAAAGAACTATCTGTTGAGGTATATATGTCCATAAAAGTGATTAGAAAAGGTAACACTGCTTCTGTTCCTGATAATGCTGGGGTAAATTCATCTATATATGTCTAATTCTTCTGTCTGTGCCCAAGACCCTGATATGTAGGCTCAGTGCATTATAGAGAGCATGTAGTAATTGTACACAAGAGGGTATTATTGTAGAGAATTGTATAGTTACTAGACTTCAATCTTGTAAACAGGCAAAGCTGATCAGTATCGATAAATAGGCAGGCTAGTTGCAGTGCGATCAAAGAATTTAACAGACTGCTGAGAATAGAACAGCTCATTCCTAGGAATGGGGGTGGATAAAATAAACTAATTGGAAGTGAAAGCAACTGCTAACCGCAACTTTAAAAGGGAGTTTCTTGGCCTCTACAACTCTCATTTCACTGGGAAGGGAAAGATGCTTATTAATGACAGAGCGTTAATTTTAGGAGCTGTTCAAACCATCCTCCAAACGAACAAAAGTTGCTTGACAAAGATGCTTTTTTTTCTCTCGTCCTTGAAAAGTAAGGGAAGAAAATAGTGGGCGTAGTACTGTCTGGAAAGAAATGGTATCTGTCTATAAAGTGTGCGGCAAGCTTTGGGGGCTATCCGAAGTAAAAATAGCGTTTGTTAAAGTGGAAAATTGAGCCGTTTCTCTAGCTTAGTTTAGCACTCACAGTTCACCACTAATTGCATGGATTTGTGTGTCTCTGGAGAGAAACATTCGGGACGGTGAGAGGGATACTTGGGGTTGGTGGAAGATGGGTAAGAGCATTTCATTCTCTAGTGGAATAAATGTTATCACAAAACAACCATGCTTAGTGTACTGGAAAAACTAACTCTGGATGAACTAGCGATAGTATGGGTCAGAAGTGAGGTGTGTTGTGAAAGCACTTGCCAGAGCAGTGTCTTCAGGCAATCTTATAAACTGTCATTTTTCTCAAGACAGTTCATAAGGTATCTTTTCCACCTGAAAGGGGCATACGAGAAACTATTCGTACAGTGGGCACGGCTTTTTCCAGAAAACTGAAAAACGACAGATGCCTACATCAGAGTTTACAGCCGTCCTAAACTAAAATTTAATTTATAGTTCAGTCTAGGAATAAATTGCGGGTAAGTATCCTTAATAAAAGCTGTTTTATAATGCATATTACACTCCATTGAAAGATAAAATATTTAGTGAGTGCGTTTAAAGCGCAGGTAAGAGACTTGATCTAATTCTGCCATCTAGTGGCCACACACACACACCAACCCCCCCCCCCCCCTCCAAGGAGTCCGGTGGCACCTTAAAGACTAACAGATTTATTTGGGCATGAGGTCTTATGGGTAAAAAGAAGTGGCTTTTAACCATAAAGCTTATGCCCAAAGAAATGTTAGTCTTTAAGGTGGCCCCGGACTCCTCGTTGTTTTTGTGGATACAGACCTACACAGTTACCCCCGATACTTAAGATACAGACATACAAATTTAAGCAATAAGGAAAGTCAAAATTAAGGCTGAAACTACCATTAATTCATTTTTGCAGCTGAAGTAAGTTTAGTTTGAGATTTCAGAACCCTGCCTTGTACTTTTATACATATTTTTGTAAAATTAGCTTCTATGCTTCTGCACTATACCCATACCTAAATTTACAAACTCAGTCTAGATCTGTTTTTTCTTAAATCATAATGGAAGGTCAGATATGTAAACTAATGCACTCATCAAGCATATCAGCACAAGTTTAGGAGGAAGAGGCAGACAGAATTCAGGATGGAGATTTACTGTTACGTCTTAGCTCATTGCTGGAGTAACGGTTTCTTCTATGGAGTCTGGAGGAGCAGCGGCTGTTAGCCCTAAACATTTTCATGATTCATCTTGAGATTTTCACATGCTAGCTATGGTTATATGCTGATAGATAGTTGCCAAAAAACAGTGAGTTTTCTTCCTGAATTGTTCATGTCAGTTTTTTTCCCCTTGCAAAATTGGGTGGAAAAAGATGCACCTCTGTACAGGCTGAAGTAGCAACTCCTCACTTTGAGGTCTGAAAATTGCTTAACTCTGTTTTTGAGATACTGGAGACCTAGTCCTTGTGCAAACCCCTCCAATGATAAGTACCTTTTCAACAGCCTCAGGACACAGATTGTACTAAACAGACATTGGAGGAGAAAACCCTGCCAGGATCTTGAGCTTCATTTTTCTTCTCATCCATCCTATATTAGCAAGTGAATTACAACCGAGCATGAATTAGTGGGAAATTTGGGACAGATCCACAAATCTGCTTGTGGGTGTTTGAAGTGTATGAAGTGGGAGATATGTTTATGTTGGAGCTTGTTGTTGAAGGGGGACCAGAGTGTAGAGTTTGGGAGAGTTTGCTATGCAGGATGGAGAAGTATTTGGGATGTTGGGAGTTTGAAGTGGGGAAGGTTGGAGGGGCTTGTAAGTGCAGCTGAAGGTGATCAAGCTGAGAGCCCTCATCACTGTGTTGGGGGGTTTGACAAATGGGAGGAGAAGCTGGAATTTTTCACAAGGGACCAAATCTCCCCTCTCCCTTTCATTTTGTTTCTTACCTTAGAGCAGTGTAGTGTTTAAGATCTCTCTGTTTACTAATTTTAAACACGTGTAGCAATAAAACATTGTCTAGAACACCTAGTTTGCTCTGATATGGCAATTCTATGTTTGTAATGCTTTCTAGGTATAGGCTTCTTCCAACTCTCAAAGTACATCATTTCCAACTCATAGCAAACAAAAAATGGTTAATTATAAATGACAAAATCCTTTACTTCTAATGTCTTCCCTTAGAGGGAATAAGCATTCTATTCTAGTATCAGAGAGGTAGCCGTGTTAGTCTGGTTCTGTAAAAGCAGCAAAGAATCCTGTGGCACCTTATAGACTAACAGACGTTTTGTAGCATGAGCTTTCGTGGGTGAATACCCACTTCGTTGGATGCAAGAGTGGAAATTTCCAGGGGCAGGTAAATATAAGCAAGCAAGAAGCAAGCTAGAGATAACGAGGTTAGATCAATCAGGGAGGATGAGGCCCTGTTCTAGCAGTTGAGGTGTGAAAACCAAGGGAGGAGAAACTGGTTCTGTAGTTGGTAAGCCATTCACAGTCTTTGTTTAATCCTAAACTGATGGTGTCAAATTTGCAAATGAACTGAAGCTCAGCAGTTTCTCTTAGAAGTCTGGTCCTAAAGATTTTTTGCTGGAGGCTGGCCACCTTAAGATCTGCTATTGTGTGGCCAGGGAGGTTGAAGTGTTCTCCTACAGGTTTTTGTATATTGCCATTCCTAATATCTGATTTGTGTCCATTTATCCTTTTCCTTAGAGACTGTCCAGTTTGGCCGATGTACATAGCAGAAGGGCATTGCTGGCATATGATGGTAATATTACATTGGTGGATGTGCAGGTGAATGAACCGGTGATGGTGTGGCTGATCTGGTTAGGTCCTGTGATGGTGTTGCTGGTGTAGATGACTATTCTAGTCTTTCAAACAGGAGGAGCTTATGTGGTCTTTGTGGTTGTGTTAGAGATGATTACAGAGAGCTACATCACCCCACCCATTTTATTGTAGGAAGCCTCTATATAGAGAAAAGTTAGTTATAGCTCCAGCTGGGACCATATCAACCATATTCCTGGAAAGACTTCAGCAGTGGTATGCCCAAGTCTTTCTGCATGGAACTAGCATTAGTGAACATTCCTAAACATTTATGACACTTAGCTGTAGGAAAACATCATGTATGTGGACTCTGAATTGTGAGCCAGTCATTAGGCTCAAAGAGAAGAGGAATTCTAGGAAGAATGTGTCTTGCATATTGATAGGTTTCACAAGTTCAACAAAACAGCAGGCTCTCTTAGTACCTCACTACTTGTTAAACAGGTATTTTAGGACATTAAATGTCTGAAAGGATAAATATTACTGATATTAAGGTGAAAAAACTGTTTTAAAGTTTTTTCTGTACTTTAAAACAGAATCTGTCCTAATTTAAAGTTCATATTCTTATACTCTCATGTTAGTTGCTTTTATTGCCACAATCCTGCCTTCATGCCCACTTTAACTCCTTTTACCTCAGACTTAGTGGTCCAAATCTAGAAGATCTGTATGAAGAATAAATTGGTAAGTGGGCATAGGGTGACCAGACAGCAAATGTGAAAAATCGGGGTGGGGTGGGGGTGTATAGGAGCCTATATAAACCCCAAAATTGGGACTGTCCCTATAAAATCGGGACATCTGGTCATCCTAAGTGGGCATGAATTGAAGGGCAGGTCTGCACCGATGCAGCTGCGCCACTGTAGCGCATCTTGGGAAGACACTCTATGCCAATGGAAGAGCGTTTCCCCATCGGCAGAATTACTCTACCTTCACAAGAGGCGGAAGCTATGTCAGCAGGAGAGCATCTCCCGCCGACAGGACAGTGCTTAGGTCGCTGTAACTTGCAGTAGTGTAATTCTACCCTAAGTAAGTAAGTTAGTGTATCACACAAGTTTAGGATCTTAGAAAATGTTGTAAATTACACAGATGACGAGAGACTCACCCCTGAATATGGTAGAAGTAATAAACTCCACTGCTGGACATGGTGCTCACAGTTGAATAAAGGATGGTGGGTGCTAATTGTTCTAGCTAAGATCTTTGTCTGATAACTGGTACAACAAGTTGTCCAAAAAAATATAGGACTCATTGGTGCATTTTAAAGCAAAGCTATCACTTTTTGAATTTTATTCACAAGGTACTGTTTTGTACCTTATCACTTTATCTAGCCTTATTCATTGTTTTATTACCTTTAATTTTCACTATAACAAAGAATTCAGATTTTGCTAAACTATATTATATGTAATATAAAACAGACATTTTATCCAGATTTAAACTGTAATTACAGTAAACCAAAGAGCATGGGCATAACCATACACATGCGTAAATTGCTTAAGTTAAGGTTTAATTATAGACAGTGCCCTTTCCACAGGTGCTTGAGGTTTCACTATTACCCAACTGTACAAAGAGTACATGAATAAGCTCAAATCTCCAGGCAGCAACAGCCAATATGTGGTTAATATTTTAAGCATCAAGTCCATCTACAAAGTTAGAATAGACTTGCAATTAAGGTACTGAGCTGGGATTCAGAGGAGCTTAGTTCCATTCCTGGCTATGCTACAGACTTGCTGTGTGACCTTGGGCAAGTCACTTATTCTTTCTGTGCCTTAGTGCCCTATCTGTAAAACAAGAATAATGCTTAATTTGTGTTTGTCTATTTAAATGTAAGCTCTTGTGTATGAACAGCACCTGGTACAATGGGTCTCGCATCTTAGCTGGGGCCTCCGGGCACCACTGTAATATGTATTAACAGTTTTGTGAGAGATCTCAGAGGGAAATAGCTTTGGGGGCCCATCTAGCTCCTCCGCCACCTATGACTGTGTCCTCCCTATTCTATGAATTCCTGAAACCCCTCCCCCAAATTAGCCATCTTCTACTTTCTTGTGAGTCACCCTTTGTGTATGAAGCTCTGTGGCTCTTGGGTCCCTCAGACAGACTAGAAATTCAAGGGATGGAGCAGAAGCAAATCCTTCCAAGCAAGAGCACAAGCAGGCAATTTGAGGAATGAATGTGTCTCACTGTCCACAGGTACCAGAAACAGACAGAATTGGGGATGGACATCTGTCTTTTTGGTTGGATGCGTGGTATTGGTTAGGTTGCTTAGGCCAAACACTGCTACTGTTGGATGAGATACAATAAAGAACATTTTCATTTGGAGAAAGTACTAATTTGAATCAAGCTATTTTACTTTTATGCAGCCTTTTAAAATAACATTTTGCACATGTTGGTCTGCATTTATTGCATATTATTGTCAAAATTTTTGCAGTCATGATTGTTTTCAGCCACAAACACAAGAACAAAATTAGACTAGGGACTACATTACAAAGCCTGATGTTGATGGATTTGAAATGTATCAAATGCATTTATGATTGGTACGATGCCATGTAATTAAAGTAGAACATCAAGGAAATGGGGCTAGCTTCTTAAAATACTTCTTGAGGGTTATGATTTATATCTAGGTGTAATTTATTTAATGAATAACAGAAGTAGAATTATAAAGATCAAAATGTGGGGAAATGAATGAAGAGTCAATGAGTTCCTGTTTCTTTTGTAACCTGGATGCTAATATTCTACCCCACTGATTTTGATGGAAATATTGTACAGTGCTGTAGTCATACAATAGAATCAGATCAATTTTATTTTTAAATATCAATTTGAGTCTCTATTCTCCCTTTTTCAGAGCAACACACCTTAACACAATGGGGCATATCTTGCTGTTATTGATGCTTTCCATTCCCATATTATGTCTGACTGATGGAGCCGAAACAGAACAAGATTTCACCTGGCACTTGAAGAAGGTACCCCAGATTGTGAGTGAACGGACTTTCTCCCTTGACAGCCCTAAATTTGAGGCAAAAGCCAAATTAGAACTGAGTAATGTATGTGGAATTGAATGCCAAAGGAGACTCCCACTGCCAAGCTTGTCTGACCTGAAGGAGTTTCTGTCCTATGAGACTGTTTTTGAGAATGGCACACGGACCCTGACTCATGTGAATGTTCTAGGACTAGCAGTTGATGCAGCCAAGAACACCACCACCACAAGAACGTCCTCAAGAAGAAAGAGGCAGATATATGGCACAGACAGCAGATTCAGCATCTCTGACAAGCGGTTCATGACCAACTTCCCTTTTAGCACAGCTGTGAAGATTTCCACAGGCTGCAGTGGCATTCTTATTTCCCCCAAGCACGTTCTAACAGCCGCTCACTGTATTCATAATGGCAAGGATTACATCAAGGGCAGCAAAAAGCTGAGGGTGGGATTGCTGAAGATGAGATCTAAAGGTGAGGGCAAGAAACACAGAGGTCATCAAAGGGGTAAGAGAGAGGTTTCTGTGGCAAGAGATCACAGTGAGCGTACCTCAGAATTGAAGCAGAGATCCAAAGGTCGTGGCAGAAAACAAAAGGCAACTGGGAAGAGTCAGAAAACCTCTGATAGTAAACCTTCCTTCCAGTGGACCAGAGTAAAGAGTACCCAGATCCCAAAAGGCTGGTTTGAAGGCGTAACTGGGGATGTATCCCTGGATTATGATTATGCTGTTCTTGAGCTCAAGCGCCCTCACAAAAAGAAATATATGGAGCTGGGAATCAGCCCAACAATCAGAAAGATGCCTGGTAGCATGATCCACTTCTCAGGTTTTGATGATGATCGATCTGGGCAGTTGGTCTATCGATTTTGTAGTGTGTCTGATGAATCCAGTGATCTCTTCTACCAGTACTGTGATGCTGAGCTTGGGTCTATTGGCTCTGGAGTCTATCTCCGCCTTAAAGAGCCAAACAAGAAGAAATGGAAACGCAAGATCATTGCTATTTATTCAGGTCATCAGTGGATGGATGTCAATGGTGTGCAGCAAGATTATAATGTAGCAGTACGAATTACTCCTCTCAAGTATGCCCAGATTTGTTTCTGGATACATGGGAATGATGAGAATTGTACACAAGGCTGATAAAAGCTGAAACTAGATCATCTAGCACCTAAAATATAATAAAGTAAAAACTTGCCCTAATAGTTATTGGAAGAGCATTGCCCCGTATCAGGAATTATTTGAACTTGAAGCCTGCAAATATTTTGATGTATTGAGTATTGCTATTCTTAGAGGGTTAGAATTTTCAAATTAGTTTTTTAATTATATAATAATCAACACGACATGCACTTATAATCCAAAACTGTATTTATGTTTAAAATTCTGATAAATTTGAATTGTTCTCATTAGAAAAATTGTGACTTCACTTGTTTAATTTTTTAAAGGGAAGTACTGAAACTTTTCAAACTGATACTATTAAACAATGTGGTTGGTTTTTTTTTTTAAAATACATTTGTCTTGATTTTCTCAGGGTTCTGCTCCAACAAGCATCTTCTAGTACAAGTTGCACATATCTTATATAATAGCACGTTCAGAGTGATACAAATTGTGAAACATTGGGGTAAGAACAAACTAATTAAGGTTAGTTTACTCTAAAGAGAGTATGTGCACTCTGAGGGCATGTCTACCCTTACTGTGGATCGATACTGCAGTGATTGATCCACTGGAAGTCGATTTAGTGGGTCTAGTGAAGGCCTGCTAAATCAGCCACAGATTGCTCTCCCATTGATGACGGTACTCCACCGGAACAAGAAGCATAAGATAAGTGGATGGGAGAAACTCTTCCTTGGACCCAGCGTGGTGAAGACACCACAGTAAGTCGACCTAAGCTATGTCGACTCCAGCTATGTTATTCACGTAGCTGGAGTTGCATAACTTAGGTTGACTTAACCCCATAGTGTAGACCTGCCCTGAGAGGCGACTATCTAGTTCATACTTGCTAGCTTGGAAAATTTTTTTGCATACCTTACAAACTCTTCCATGGAAATTCTGAATTGCTGTAGCTGATAAGTCCTAAAAAGAATGAATTTCATTTCATTGTATGCTAAAATAGCAAAGAATCTAATGAATGTAGCAGTTCTGTTTGGAATAAGGAAGAACCATATGGGTTTAATTTAATGCCCTTAAGTCTAGTTTGAGAAGGTATGCAAAGCTGGGGAATCTTAAACATGTGCATTATAATATTTGGAGATAAGTAGGTTTAATGTATAATAAAATATTCAACCTTTCTGCCAGGTGAAGTATTCTGTAGTTGTCTGTGTCAGGAACTGGCTATCTGACAACAGTTTAAAGCTTCAAAAAAGATTTTTGTGTGCTAAACATTTTAACAGCTTTTAAGTATCAGAGGGGTAGCCGTGTTAGTCTGGATCTGTAAAAGTAACAAAGAATCCTGTGGCACCTTATAGACTAACAGACGTTTTGCAGCATGAGCTTTCGTGGGTGAATACCCACTTCTTCGGATGCATCCGAAGAAGTGGGTATTCACCCACGAAAGCTCATGCTGCAAAACGTCTGTTAGTCTATAAGGTGCCACAGGATTCTTTGTTGCCTTAACAGCTTTTGTAATTCCTTTTATAAGAGCTCAGCTGTTATAGATAGACTGTAGCCTATCAGACTGGGAATTGGAAAGCAATGTTCTTTTTCATACAATTCTAGAAGCTGGATAGTTCTAATCCCATCATATTCAGACCTCATCAACATGAGTTACTGGGAGAGAAAATAATCCTCCCATGCTAAATCATGTTATGCCTCCTAATGAAATGGTAGGTGAGCTATCCTGTAAATGCAATAGATATCTTAGGTAGCAGAAATGAGCCTGATTAGCATTATTGCTACTGAACCACACAATAAATACAGAGGGTACAGTATTTCTATAAAGTGAGCCTGGTTATTTAACATTTGTATACAAGTATCACTATTTTTTTTTATCAGTTGTGCTTGATTGCTTCAAATATAATCTAATCTTGTGCATTTCAGAGTCCTAGTTTAACAAGCAGAACTGTCAGGATGCTAATTTAATCTAATAAAGTAAAATTTAAATGCATATTTCAGGCTATATGCATTTGTTTATTACTGTTAAAGTTATTCAGTATTTAATTTGCTGCGATGATTAGCTTGCATTAACCAAAATTCATTTTCTTTACTAGTCTAGAAGAAAACAAACAAGATATTTTTGCTTGCTCTATCTTTAAAATTACATGTAATGCTGCACATTTATACTTGATATGTTTTGATGAAGTAGGTTTTTTTAAATCATTTTGTATATAAGTGAAAACACAAAATCTGGTACTTTTCATTTGCAGGTGACTTTGCCATTGTATTTCCAAAGCATGAACATTTGAGGTTTATTAGATTAGATTATAGCATAGATAGTACACTTATAAAGTTTGTGGGTGATACAAAGCTGGGAGGGGTTGCAAGTGCTTTGAATAATAGGATTAAAATCCAAAATGATCTGGACAAACTGGAGAAATGGTCTGAAGTAAATAAGATGAAATTCAATAAGGACAAACACAAAGTACTCTGTTTAGGAAGGAACAATCAGTTGCATGCGTACAAAATGGGAAATGACTGTCTAAGAAGGAGTACAGTGGAAAGGGATCTCTGGGTTACAGTGGATCACAAGCTAAAGGTATAACACTGTGCAAAAAAAAGCAAACAGCATTCTGGGATGTATCAGCAGGAGTGTTGTAAGCAAGACATGAGAAGTAATTCTTCCACTCTACTTCGCACTGATGTGGCCTCAGCTGGAGTATTGTGTCAAGTTATGGGTGCCATGTTTCAGGAAAGATATGGACAAACTGGAGAAAGTCCAGAGGAGAACAACAAATGATTAAATATCTAGAAAACATGACCTATGAGGGAAGATTGAAAAAAATTGGGTTTGTTTAGTCTGGAGAAGAGAAAAGTGAGGCAAGATATAACAGTTTTCAAGTACATAAAAGATTGTTACAAAGAGAAGTATGAAAAATTGTTTTCATTAAACTTTTGAGGATGCAAAGGGCTTAAATTGTAGCAAGGAAGGTTAGGTTGGACATTAGGAAAAGCTTCTTAACTGCCAGGATAGTTAAGCACTAGAACAAATAGCCTAGGAAGGTTATTGAATTTCTATCACTGGAGATTTTTAAGAACAGGTTAGATGCTTGTCAGGAATGGTCTGATTATTACTTAATCCTGCCCTGCCTTTAGTGCAGGTGACTGGATTAGATGACCTGTTGAGGTCTCTTCCAGTCCTACATTTCTATGATTCCATGTACAGTACCATTGCATATCATTAATAGGTAAAAGTAGATGCTCACAGGAAAATATGGAAATTCATCAAAACCATCTTAATATGTTCACTTTTTGGCTTGGTGTAAGCAGGTATAATTTCACTGAAGTCAGAGTTAAATTAAATGTAGAGTTGAATGTAGTCCATGATATTCCATGGCACTCAAGTCAAAAAGTAAAAGACAAGATAGATGATGTAACCCAATACCATAAAACATTCAAAATGATCACTGCATGTAAGAGAATGAAGTGCTTTACCTAAGCAGTGTTGTTACTCACTTCTGGCATTTCTTAAATATTTCACAAGTCAATTGATTTTCACACACTGATGTGCACAATCCCAAAAGGTCAATGCAGTGTCCACAGCAACTGCCACTCTCTGATGGCAAATGAAATAAGTAGTCCTTGTAATAATTTAAAAAATTTTAAATCAAAATTGATGCCTGGTAATATATAGTCCCAAATTCAGATCTGCTCTAAGTGGGTGCAACAGATCTGAATTTGACTTTGACCATAGTTCTCAAGACTCAAACTGGGGAAGAGCTCTTGCCATAATTCTCCAAATAGTTTTTCTCCCTCTGAAGAATTTGAATACTCGCAGCTTATATTTACCCAATACTAACACTCTTCCTTAAGGGGTTTTCTGATCTGCCATATTGGACCCATTTCTTAATATTGTACCTGGCTTTACAAAAAGAGCTATTCTCAGACTTTTTTTTGGCAAGGGACTACTGGCAAAGATGAACCAATAACTTCTTGATATAAAAAAGATACGCCTTGTCAGCAAACCATCTAACAAACTAATACCTCAATTCTGCAAAGATTCACGCATTTGCTTAACATTATGCTCCATGAGAAGTCCCAGGGATAACTTGTGAAGTACAGCACATGCAGTCTTTTTAGGATTGGGGCCCAAGTCTATACTAGCTTAGTAAAAGAAAAATAAAGTTAGCAAAATTATTAGATATATAGCACTGTAAAAGTATATGGTGCTTTAAAACACACACACAGACACACACAATCATTGACCCAAGGAGTTTATAAACTAAGGTTTACATTTTGCACTGATTTACATCCCATGAATGGGGTATAAATCAAAACAGAATATGGCCCTAGGTCAGACAAATTTATTATACAGAAAAAAAATTCATGTGCAAGAAAGAATGAAGACATTGTTGGGGAGAAGATAAGTAGGCTTTTTTTCTTACTCTGTTTTTGATGTTAAGAAATCAATATTCAACATTTTATGGAGGCACATATATACAACATTATAACAGGAAGAGAGAGAGAGTTTGGTTTTACAGAAGGATTTGAGGGAGGAGTTGGAAGACACTTGATGCATGGGGATTAGATATTTTTTCCAAGAAAATGAGTGTGGCATGAAAGGCAATAAATGAAATGGTTAGGAGAGAGTATGAAGAGAAGCATAAGAGCAAGAGGCCTGTAGAAAGCAGGTGAAAGAGAAAGATGATGATCTATTACATAAAATTCTGTATAACCACAAACAACCTTAGTTTTACTATTAAATAATTTAGTCTGTTCCTACCAAGCAGGTGCAGGTGTTTCCAAATTCTGGAAGCAAGGGAACACTAAGGGTATGTTTACACTACCCGGCAGATTGGTGGGTAGTGATCGATCTATCGGGGATCGATGTATCATGTCTTATCTAGACATGATAAATTGATCCCCGAATGCACTCCTTGTCGACTCTGGAACTCCACCAAGGTGAGAGGAGGAAGTGGAGTCAATGGGGGAGTGGCGGTCATCGAGCCCACGCCGCGAGGACGTGAAGTAAGTCAATCTAAGTCTATCTCAGATACGTCGACTTCAGCTACGCTATTCTCGTAGCTGAAGTTGTGTATCTTAGATCAATTTCCTCCTCCCCAGTGTAGACCAAGCCTTAGAGAGACTCTAGACACCAATGTCCAGACTTGACTTATGAGCAGTCTCACTGAAGTCAACAGGACTATTCACGTAAGACTACTCATGTGTAAGTAAGTATTATGTGGTCAGGTGCCAGAGTAAGCAACAGGTCCAAGCTCTAGTTGAAAATTTGGGGAATAAGAACCCTTCAGTCAATGTTGGATCCTAGAGAGTGCAATAAATGTGTCTGGTTTGGTAGTAGCTCAACATGATGATATTTGGGTTCCCAGCAAGACCTGGTCCTTATCAAAGAAAGAACCTTACGTTTTAAAATGTCTTTGCCATTTATTGCCTCAATCACAGCCAATAACATTTTTCAAATACTTTTGATTTTTCTAAGGCATATTGGCTGAAGTGTAATTGGGTACTTTAATTTAAAAATACAGCATATTACTGATTTAATGTCTATTAAAAGCATTTTTATCCAGAAATGCCAGGATTGAAAGCTGTCTGAAACAATTAAATTTAAAGGCTGTTGCTCAAGTAAAAGCTTGATATTGCTCAATAAGCTCTAAGGATGTGGAAGAAAATCTATGCGCACTCCGAGTTATTTTTATTTTCCACAACTGTGTTCTCCCAATGCTAAATTATGTTCAATTAAAAATAAAAAGAATCACTAACCTTGGGCTGTAGCTTTTCATCTTTTTGTCTTCTGCAAAATGCAAACTTGATTGACAAGTCATTTAGATTTTCTAAAGAATGGGAGCAAGTATCCCTAGACAAACTGTAGTGCATACATATAGATAGATAGATAGATAGATAATCTGTTGGTGAGAGAGACACTTTTGAGCTTATAGAGAGCTCTTCTTCGGGTCTGAGAAATGTACTCAGAATGTCACAGCTGCATGCTTGCAGGTACCCAGATTCCTCCAAGCCCAGCACTTTTCTTAGTATGCCTAACAAGGAACTTCTGCTCTGCTAGGACATTTGGTAAGGTAAAGGTTGATAAACAAAAATACACAGTATATAATTTAACTGAAGATGATACGATTTCTCCCTTTCTTTGACTGTTACCTTACATTGTTTAGCCTTTCCTTAAAACAATTAACTTATCAAGTAACTTTTTTGACTGGACAATGTGTTACTTTGTTATGGAAATACAACAGATGATCTAATAAGTCTCTTCCATCTCTTAAATAGATGGTGACAAAAAAATCAGATGGGAACATTTATTTATCATTCAGTGTGGGATTTACTATGTAGTATGAGGAGAAAGTGGTATTTCACTCATCAAAATTGTATGTTATTTCAGCAGAGATATATATGGTAAGAACAAAAAAATTTGGTCTTTTTAGTTGATTAAATTATGAAGATCTTTTGAAAAACATCTCTACACAGTCTATATAGATTTTTTTGTCCATGTTTGATTCTATTTTATTCTATATGGATTCTTGTACCACCCTTATTATTGAAAAAAGAACAGGAGTACTTGTGGCACCTTAGAGACTAACAAATTTATTTGAGCATAAGCTTTCGTCGGCTAGAACCCACTTCATCAGATGCATGTAGTGGAAAATACATTGAGTATCTGAGCACCTTCCGTAGTGCAGTAAACTACATGGCTAACATCTGTCACATGCAGTTTGTTCTTTCTCTCCTCTTCTCCCACAGAGAGTTGATGTGTGGTGCTATCAAGTTTTTATTGCAACAAGTTTGGGACAACTCTAATATTTATGAATGGTGGACAATATGTAGATACTCCCAGAAACATAGTATGCCACTTAACACACATTTTGTTTACGCCCTCTGTTTAGCCTATTTTTTTTTTAGTTTTTATATATTTTCTCTCCATAGTATATTAGTTTCTATGAAAACAAAGTTGTCATAGGCAAGGGTGGAGCTTATATTAAGTCATTTGAGATACAGTGGCCTGAAATTTAGGCTGTTTTTAAAAATATTGGCGTTCTACTAGGACTATGGGCAAATGTTATAAATACGGAGTCAAATTCTCATCTCATTTACAAGGGTGAAACTGAGAAGAATTTGTCCCACTACATACATATTCACATATTTATGTTATAAGGGACCAGGCATTTGAGGCATATACCTATAAATAGGTTTTTAAAAAAATAAAAATTAAAAGGAAAAAATCTTTAGAACATCAGTAGTCAATAGAAAAAGAGGCAGTTTAAAAAACATTCAACATTAAGGGACCTGTTTTGCAATCTTTGCTTAGGTAAAACTCCCAAGGCCTATCTAAAGGGCCACCACAAAGCCATATGTGGTGCTCTGTCCATGGGCGAATTTAACCCTCAATGATTAAATGAATGTATTCCCTAAGTGAACTAGAAGGAGACACCCAATATAAATGAGATGAAAGACCCTATCTTGTAAAGTTCTGGGCACCCTGAACTCCTTGGGAATCTGGCGGAAGTTGAGGGTAATCAGTTCACAACATCAACAAACCCTTACATTTTTCACAAGCTATAAAATATAAAAGTTTTCAGTTTCTTACCATTTAATTTTATAAATTTATCTTAACAGCCTCAGATGTTTACTATAGAATGACGACTTTTAAAAAAATGCTTTGGGTGGAATAACAGTATTACTAGACATTTTAAAAATATAGTTACTTGCTTTGTACCAATAAAATAAAAATGTGTAAAAGTAAAAATGTTAACTTTTTGTAATTATGCAGCCAATGGTGCTATAATATACCTACATGTGCCTTTGTATTGTAATTATCATAACTTCTTTTTAGCAGCTTTTAAGAAACTCTAGTTTTAGTTTTGCTAGCTAAACACCTCAAGTTGTTGTTCTTGTAACTTGTATCCCTACATATTAGACTCTGTGGGTGACAGTTTAACCACATTTTATGTCAAATGCCACTGTCTGTAGCTAATAGGTTTATTTTATTTAAATCTTTCCTCCACCAGTTGTTTATTAGAGAAAAATGCATTTACAAGCCCTTATGCCAGATGACCTCTAGAGCTAAATAGCTGGCAACCCAAATATTCTTCAAAAATAATAATGTCTAAAATGTTTGAGCTGCATAATATACCTTTTAAGATACCATTGGACAGTGTTCTACAAACTCTCACAGTAAATGTAGCACACTGATTTGCAGTGTTTGTTACTTTATTATCGGAAGCAACCACATAAATAAAAAAACATAGCTCAAATACAGCCTTCATCTAATGACTGGTAAACATTTGTAATATTAGGCATTGAAAATGCATTCAGTTATTCTGCCAAAACAGACCACAGCGCTTGGGTCTGCAAATCCTTTCACTGTAGTAACGTATTATAACATTTATACACAGCAATATTGTTTCATTATGGTGAGGAATTTATACCAGAACATTAACTTAAAAAAATCAATATGCTTTTGGATGAAATTAAAGAAATTAAGTTTTACTGTATACTGTTCTCTCCTCTGTTTATAAATATTTGAAATGTATGTTTGGATGCCATAGTATTTATGACTATTCTGCACAATGATGTTTTGAGTTCACTGTGATGATGTATGTTTTCACTATGCCAATATTTTTTTTCTGAGTTAATTTGCTTTTTACATAAACTATATTAATGCTGTAGTCAAGTGTGCAGTTCTTAATTTTTCATACTAAACTAATTAACTGCATCAAAAACTGGCAAGGAGTAAACAAAATACTGTGTATCCAAGTATAGACAGGAGAACAGTCCTATTATATGTTTTAACATTTTTAACTATTACACTATGAAATCTTATTAGTTTAGTAATTTAATTCAGAAGATGAGGCCCAGAAATAGTTGATACTGTAATATAAAGCATAGCTAGAAGTATTACTCTGGAGACAGGGCCGGCTCCAGGGGTTTTGCTGCCCCAAGCAGCCAAAAAAAAAAAAAAAAGCTGCGATCGCGATCTGCAGCAATTCAGTGGGAGGTCCTTTGATCTGAGCAGGAGCAATTCCCCTGAATTGCCACCGAATACCTGGACATGCTGCCCCTCTCCCGAGTGGCCTCCCCAAGCACCTGATTGCTAAGCTGGTGCCTGGAGCCGGCCATCTCTGGAGAGATCCTAGACTAAGAGCTGTGATCTCCTTATTTCTTATTCAGCTACTAGTTATGCTGCCCCATGTTTGCTTCCCAGGCAGTGAGTAACAATTAAAATTTAACTGATGAAAATGGGTAGTTCCCTCCTCTTTCCTGCTCTCTGCCAGTGTTTTAATTTTGGCACTAGGAAATATAGGTTCAAAGGTTGCCAAATAGCACTAATAAGCCACTTTTACATAGGTAAGGAATATCAATTAAAGAAGTCTCCAAAGACCTTAAAATGCCAGAAGGGGATGGACTACAAACAAGCCAAGCCAATTTGTTTTTCTGGAGTCTTTTAATCTTTGCCATAGTTCTGTGGAAAGCCCTTGCCAGGATATATAATGGAGTCTAATCCACACCTGGAGGATGGTTTAGGTGTGAAGAGGGTGTGTGAGGAACAAGTAGTCTAGCTTCATCAATGTGTAGAAACCATTACAGTAGACTTCTGTAAAGAGCATTTGGATTAAAGCCATGGAGGTTTACGGCAGGTATCCTCATTCACACTGACAGCAAGGGAGCGATTTGCCCTCTCCTCCTTTCAGTTGAATAGGTTGCTACTGGTGGTCATTATGGACAGCTTTTTATTGTGATTTGTTTAAATTATAGGTATTTATTATACCTTATTGGTTGTAAAATTACAGTAATAAAGCTACAATATTTGACCCCTTACATTGGTGGTGATGTTATTACTGAGCGTTATTGCCAGATTCACTGAAAAAAAGATAGTTGGATAACTCAAGTGACTGGGTTTTTCACTGCTCAGTCACTGGTTCATTTCCAGACCAATTAGTAATAACCACAACTACTTTGGCAGCTATGCAGTAATCTATGTAAAATTAGTTTGATTTCACTCAGTTCATAGTAGGCAGTTTGCACAGACAAAAATGAATGATAGCTGGCATTAACTGACTTTTATTACTTTAAATTGCAGGAGATGTAGCCCTGAGGCAGCAGAGGTAACTTTCACATTGATCCTTGAGCTACTAGTGTTTATCTTGAAAAATTTATGAATGACTACCCTGAACCTTTAAGCAGGAGGTGTTTGGCTGGCCTGGCCTGGCCTGGCCGAGTGAAGGGAACAGTGCTTTATGGCAGGGGAGGGAAGAGATGAAAACTGCTGCAAAAGGGGCAGTGTGGTCACTGACTCATCCCCTGGGAATGTAGGGTTTGAAAAGGGGCAGCGCAGTGCCTCGACCCTTCCTTTTTACACAGACCAATGCTTGATCAGACTTGCTTCAGCGAAGGGTCTGGCAGGGAGCTGCAAGTCCCCCCCCCCCCCCAGGGTGGACAAGGCGAGGAGGTATGTGAACAGAGAGGTGGCCAAATTCCTTGGGACTACAGGGAGGGGCAGTAATGTCACATCCTGGCATAGTATATGGGGCAGCAGAGTTGTTTCGGGAGGGTGGAGTTCACCTGTCCGACTTAGGTGCTGTCATGTTTTTAACTGATATAAAAGACAACATTAGGAGATGTCTGGGAACCAGACTGAGTGTGGGGAGGAGGAAGCCAAGCTAATTGCTGACGCCTCCTTGTAGTGGATGTCCAGTGCAGGTACTCCACAGAAAAGGTATACAGTGACCAGATAAATGGCTTGGAAAATAACTTAAAAAGAGGTGTTCATTAAAGGAACAAACAGGAGGTGGTTGGGAACTCCTATGATTTCGTACAGCAGGGAGCCAACCCCCCATTCTTATAGCCCACCTTAACTCTCCTACGAGGGGGTGGTGAATGGTAAGGTCCCGGCAGGGCTAGTGCAAGGAAGTTTCGCACCCTAGGTGAAACTTCCACCTTGCACCCCCCGCCAGCTCCCCACCCCTGCCCTGAGGCTCCCGCCCCCAGCCATGCAGCACCTCCCCACCCCAGCTCACCTCTGCTCCGCATCCTCCCCCAGCACGCTGCCCCGCTCTAATTCTCCTCCCAGGCTTGCGGTGCCAAACAGCTGATTGGTGCTGCAAGCCTGGGAGGCAGGAGAAGTGGAGCAGCGACCACGCGCTCGGGGAGGAACCGCTGTAAAAAAATAAAATAAAAAAATTGGGGGCACCGCTTTTTGGTGCCCTAGGCAACTGCCTAGTTCGCCTTAATGGTAGCACCAGCCCTGGGTCCCAGCCATGGATTTGCTGGAGGGACCAGGAAGGAAGAAGTGAGGGGAGCTGGTAAAAGCCCTCCCAGGTAATTATTGAATAAATATGGGGTTACCTGCACTGTACACTGTTATCTGCTGGGTAGTCCCAGACATCTAATAATAAAGTTATAACCTGATTAAACCCATGTCAAATGTCTCCTGTCCTCCTTTCGGCATAGCCAAACAATCTACCATACATACACAAGCAAGAGAAAGATTCTTAAACAACTCCTGCTTAGATAGAAAGCTCTTTGGGGATTGCACCATATCCACCTCTGGCACTACTGCAATATAAATATTAAAGAACCACTTCTGTTTTTCTTCGCAACTCACACTTCTCCTTTTCTTCCATTATTTGTAATAATGGCATCACATTTGACCATTTGCTAAACCCCGTCTATATACCTCTATGGCCACCATTAACATAGTATCTGAGCATCTCCCATATTTCTTTTCGTAAGTCTGCAGACAAAGGTATCACTAACTCTGCAATATTGCCTATGTACCTAAGTGCCTTGACTCCACTTTTTTGGAATTCTTTTTCTATTACTTAATTTCTGGTCACCTTGACTATTGCAACTATTTTTATAGCCCCCAAAAGTCTTGACTCTCCAGGCTCCAGTAGCCTAAATACAGAATGTCATTGCCTGGGTTCTCACATCCCCCATAATAATTGCCAAACATGTACATCAGTCACAGAAGCAAACAATTCAACTAATATCTTATTCAGTCCAAGATTGAGTTCAAAACTGACTTTCCTGTTTTTAAAACCTTCTATAAAGAGTGCTATAGCTTCTCTTGCAGATGAGTCTCTCTGTATACCCATCCCCACTTTTAACAGCTCATTTAGCCAAGGTCTCATGTCTCACTGTGCAATCTCACCAATGATGGTTCAAGTACCTCTTCCACTGAAGATTTTACCAGATGGAATAATTTTACTCTCTCTCTCTCTCCACCAACTCATCTATTTTTAATTTCCTATTTGAAAACATGTTCTCTCACTTGCCTGTATCTCTTGGTTTCTTTCTTCTGCTAATTTCACTTTTAAATTGTAATTTAAAAAAAACCTACGTCAAGTATTTTGGAATAGTTAGTACAGTACAAAAGATGCTGTAGAAAATATTATAAAATAAAGTATACAAGTATCAATTTTCTATAATTACTACTTCCATAACATTATAGTTCATGTGAAAATATGTTTTACTTTCATGTTCTATTTTATATTATCTAGCATCTAAAATTAAATTAATAATGCATAAACAATTCTGCTAGACAGAGGAATTTGGTTTCACTTCTGGAAGAGACACTTTAAACACCATTAATTACTAAAAACAAAGAGCCAAAGGGAAAAGAACACCCAGTAAAATAATATTTGTCTTTCTAAAACAATTATGTACTTTTAATAAGCTGGGGAATGCCTTTTAATAAGATGGGGAATGATTTCACAGGCTGAGTGAATGTAAGCATGATACTAGGCAGAAGATCAATCATGTGATATCTGCTACAAAATTTAAGGCAGCAGCTGTTTAGCAGAGCTCCTGTAGCTACAGTCCACCTTAACAATTCATTAGAAGTTGCTCTTTCTTCAAACCGTGACCAAAGCACAAATCTGGTTGTGAGAAGTTACTCCAGTGCAGGGCCCTTTGGCCAGCCTCTATGTAACTGGGTTGTACACTGATAAGTTCTGCAGGATCTTAGGAGAAAATGAATCCTCCTGCACTTCTCCTCCACCCACTTAGGGTTGCCACCTGTCCCAGTTTTCCTGGGATGATTCCTTTTTTGAAGTAGCTGTCCCAGGAAATCTCTAAGGGTGCTCAGTACACAATGCAAGCTGTACAGTATTAGAGGCTCAGGATTCACTGTTTCCCCTGTCCTACCCATAAAACTATCTGCACCAGGGCAGCCAGTCTGCTGTTTAGAATGGTGGACTTTTCCTAATCCTAGCACTTGTTAGCCAACACATATGTATTAGGTGTAGTGCACACCACATTATACATAGCACATGGGCAGTTATGTTAACCAAATTATATGTCTTTCCCACAATGCTGTTGTCAGGGTTCCTTCCTCACTCTAAACTCTGGGGTACAGATGTAGGGACCCACATGAAAGACCCCCTAAACTTATTTTTACCAGCTTAGGTTAAAAACTTCCCCAAAGCACAAATTCCTTTCTAGCCTTAGTATCGCTGCCACCACCAAGTGATTTAAACAAACATTTAGGGAGGGCCACTTGGAGCCCTACGTTCCCCAAATATCCCCCCAAGCCTCTACACTCCCTTTCCTGGGGAGCCTTGAGAATAATATCCTCACCAATTGGTACAGGTGAACACAGATCCAAACCCTTGGATCTTAAGAACAATGAAAATCAATTAGGTTCTTAAAAGAAGAATTTTAATTAAAGAAAAGGTAAAAGAATCACCTCTGTAAAATCAGGATGGTAAGTACTTTACAGAATAACAAAAGACTCAAGAACACAGAGGATTTCCCCTCTAGGAAAAACCTTAAAGTTACAAAAACAGGGATAAACCTCCCTCTTAGCACAGGGAAATTCACAAGCTAAAACAAAAGGTAATCTAATGCATTTCTTTTCTGCTATTACTTACTATTTCTGCAAGACTAGATGCTTAGTTCAGATATACTTAAGAAGATGGACTTTCCCTGCCTGGTTTCTTGGCTGGCTCCGAGACACCCAGACCAAAACCTTCCCCCCAGATTTGAAAATATCTTCTCCCATTGGTCCTTTTGGTCAGGTGTCACCCAGGTTATCTGAGCTTCTTTACTCTTTACAGGTAAAAGAGGCTTTAACCCTTTAAAGGGTAAAGAGGGATTTTATGCTACCTTTAGCTGTATGTTTATGACAGCTGTTCACTCACGTCAAGTTATATATCCCATGATACCCTGCAAAGGTGAAATCAGCTTTGGCACTGGAAAATATACATCTTATCTCTGACAGCTTTCATTCGCTCTGTGTCCTGGTACAAGCTGAGGGAGGTACCTTCACAGGCAACTGATTTGGAATGTAATATCCAAAGCAGAGATGAGGAAAGGCACACTCTGCTACCAGAAAAACAAGGTAAAAGGTAATAGGTCAAATTTGTCTTGGGTGACACACAGAATGCTTTTAGTTAGTAAATAGTGAGGATATAAATACTGGTAGTTATCGGGGCATGTAAGGTGAATTGAATGCTGTGAGAATTACTCCCCAGAAGGACTGGTAACATTAACTCTTTCTTGTCTGTATTGTACTGCTTTGTCTTTGGATAATATGTCTGGCTGAGTTTGGTTAGCTGGTCTCAAATATGCTTAGATATCTTGGCCTCTTACTGAAATTTAGCGGGGTGAGGAAGAGGGGGTTGGTTGGCCCCTTACTGAAATTTAGCAGGGCGAGGAAGAGGGGGTTGGTTGGCCCTCTTCCACTACCAGGAGAAAGGCCAAAGGGGAGTCAGGATCCTGAGACAAACAGGTCCCCAGAACCAATGGGGAGAGGCTAGCACCACAAGTTGGTCAGATTGAAAGGACAGGCAAGGCCAACGAGGGAGTTAAAAGCTCAGGGCCCATCTTCCGTCTGAGCCAGGGAGCAAGAGCAGCGGCCCAGAACAGAGTCAAGGAGGGTGCAGCGCAGAGCCAAAGAAGCATCAGCACAATTAAGTCTCCCTCTCTCAGCAGGGTTGTGTGAGCTGGTCGAGGGAGTGAGGAAAAGCTGGGCCCCTTTACCAAAGTCTGTTGAGAAGGCATTAAGCACCAGACCCAGAGAAGGAGATGGCCTGACAGGAGGCCAGGACCGACAGTGGAGAACGGGTTCTGTCACACATGCCCACACCCCTCCTGGGTGAGTGCCACACTAGCAGCATCACAGCAGCACATAAGGATTTGTAAATGACACGAGACTCAATTTTTTTTTTGTTATTGTAAAGTTTATTGCACTTTAGAGATGTCTGCATTGAACAAGCCATTTCCTCACAGTGCTTATGTTGTGACGTGTTCTTTAATCCCCAAGGAAACAGTTTTGGTGTAAATAAATGGTTTACATGTTTAAGTGAATTGCAGTGATTATGGGTTAAAAGGGTAACAAGTGAGTTAGGAGTAATCTGGAGTAGGGACACTCTTGTCCCTCCCCAGAGTTGCCCATGGAGAGACTGTGGGAAACAACCAGGAATCCCTGGACTCAGTCATCCATGTGTAGTGTGAGGCCTGCACATGTGGTCTAGGAGGGAAAGTTGAGGTGAGCAGGTACTAGGGTGAAATGAATCAGGGCGGGGACTCAAATCCTTTTGTCACTTGGTTCAGCTGGGGTACTGTGTACATACAGAAATTCCTCTACTATGGTGAGATAAATCCCCTGCTTACATCAGTACGGTACATGATCAGGCAGTAACTTCTGAAGTTAGTCAATGATCTGTTTAATAGGCCACACAGAATTACTGATGAGACAGACAATTTGCTAGGCAGCAAAACACAGGGCTGTGTATGCTATAATGAGATACCTTTTTAACAACAGTTGTCACTGGAGCTACTCTAAACTAACCCCTGCCATGTGAGAGGTGTAATTTTTTGTAACCTTGACCCATATCAGGTGATGTAGGGCAGGTAATAAACTCAGCCTCTTACCAGTACTCTAGGGCACCACACCCTTATTACTGCTTTATACCCCATTAGGTACAAAGTCACAACATCGTGAAGGGAGTGAAATCTTTGACTGAGACGATGTTCTGGAACAAAGAAGGGGCAGGGCATCCATCCTTCTGCCACAGGAAATGTAAATTGTTTATTAAATATTACAAAAATCAGCCTGAAGTACCTCAATATGGGTGCAAAGGCTCTCACCTCTCCTCTCTCATTCAGTTCTTCCATACAACCCTAGTCCACCTTTCTCCTTCATAGCAGTAACAAACAATGCAACCTCTCAGAGCTGGAAGGATGGAAAACTCGTAGGGAGATAGTTCACAACACACCAAGAAGTACAAGAGGAGTACAAGCTCCATCTGCAGTCTCAAAAACTGAGACTCTCCCATCTTGCCCAGAGACTACGAGATTAAAGCTGGTTCCCCAGCAAAGGCTGCCCACGTGGCAGTGTGCCACATTATTCAGTGGGTGAGCCCAAAGCCAAAAAAAAGTCAACCTTTAATTTTAATGTGCAAGGTGGAGGCAATACTATAAGTGCAGATAGTAGTTTGCTGAGTCTACACTGCCCTTTTTGTATTTGCACCTAACCACATCAGTCACAAAGAGCTGTTTTGAACTGAAATTACGCAGCTCGCAAATAGCTGGGTGCAGGAATATACTTTGCTTGTACAGACCACAATGACGTTTTCTTATTTGGCAGATGCTAAGCTCCATGGCAAATATATAAAAGAGTGACATACTCTAACTAGAGGTCAACTCCTTAAGCTTAATTTTGAAGTAAACTTTTGATATATTTGTAGTTTTGCCTGGCAACTGCATTTTGAAGTCAAGTATTTGTGAATTTTTAAAATAAAATGTTCAGACAAGACAGTGAAAAGAATATGTCTTCTATAAAACAGATTACTGCTAGACTAATTGTGAGAGTTACAGACTTTGGGTTCTTCTCTTATGATCAGAATTCAAGTGATTACTTTAAAACTTTATTTAAATACGTACTTGCAAGGAACATGCTCAGGCAATTAGCTTTTTTCATTACAAATGCCATTCTTCTCCCAAAGAAGTTTTTTTTAGCCAAACGTCTGCCATATCAATCATGTTATCAGTCATTCAGCAGGATATATTGTGCCTCTTGAGGCAATACTAAGCCAACACCTCATTATTAGTGATGATGATCCATCTACTACTGGAGATGTATTCTGTTGGCTGAGACATAATCAAGATCCAGACTATTATGGTTGTTAAAGATCACAGAACTCTTCATGAGAGTAGAGCTGTTCACACCTGTGCTCTGACCAAATTACACCTCGATAAATACATTCTACCTGTCTAAATTCCCCCTGCAGTTTCAGCTGGATATGATGAACTATTCTATATTCTTCACTGCACTCCATCACAGCCATGTATCTACAATCTCCCCCATCTGCTGTCTGTGGCCATGTCTTGCCTTAACCCACTAGAACAATGAATGTTCAACCCAAGCCTGTCTCAGGGACAAATGCATTCATTACCCAGCAAATGACAGTTCCCCGATGATCCCACCAGTGCTGACAATTCCCCAGCTCCTCCTTTCACGATGGTATACACCTTTATATTCAGAGGTAACACCAGGCTTATCTTAAGCCACACAAAGAAATCTCCAGTGTTCCAGCTCTACTCTTGCTGAATACATGAACAAAATGCCTTTGTGCAGCAACTGGATTTAAGAGCATCTTAGTGTCATCAGATTTAGGGTAAATCCAGGTATAAAGCCAGCCTTGCATTTTAATAAAGCTCACACAAAGATATTCTGACCCCTCCTTCACATGGTGATTTTAAGTATCAGAGAGGTAGCCGTGTTAGTTTGGATCTGTAAAAAGTGACAGAGTCCTGTGGCACCTTACAGACTAACAGACGTATTGGAGCATAAGCTTTTGTGGGTGAAACCCACTTCATCAGACGCATGTAGTGGAAATTTCCAGAGGCAGGTATAAATATGCAGGCAAGAATCAGTCTAGAGATAACGAGGTTAGTTCAATCAGGGAGGACGAGGCCCTCTTCTAGCAGTTGAGGTGTGAACAGCAAGAGAGGAGAAACTGCTAGAAGAGGGCCTCATCCTCCCTGATTGAACTAACCTCGTTATCTCTAGACTGATTCTTGCCTGCATATTTATACCTGCCTCTGGAAATTTCCACTACATGCGTCTGATGAAGTGGGTTTCACCCACAAAAGCTTATGCTCCAATACGTCTGTTAGCCCTGGTCTACCCTAAGAGTTTAGGTCCAATTTAGCAGCGTTAGATCGATTTAACCCTGCACCCGTTCACACGATAAAGCCATTTTTGTCGACTTAAAGAGCTCTTAAAATCGATTTCTGTACTCCTCCCCGATGAGGGGATTAGCACTAAATCGACCCTGCTGGGTCGAATTTGGGGTAGTGTGGATGCAATTTGATGGTATTGGCCTCTGGGAGCTATCCCAGAGTGCTCCATTGTGACCGCTCTGGACAGCACTCTCAACTCAGCTGCACTGGCCAAGTAGACAGGAAAAGCCCAGTGAACTTTTGAATTTCATTTCCTGTTTGGCCACGGTGATGAGCTGATCACCACAGGTGACCATGGAGTCCCAAAATCACAAAAGAGCACCAGCATGGACTGAATGGGAGGTACTGGATCTGATTGCTGTATGGGGAGATGAATCCGTGTATCAGAACTCCCTTCTAAAAGACTAAATGATTAAGCGCAGCCAGACACCAGGGCAGATAGAAAAGTGCAGCAGTGTGTGCTGCGCATCAGAGAAGCTTTGAAAGCCAGTTTCATGACTGGCCAGGCTACGGTGTGAAAGTTCTGCTTGTTTTTCCTTGATGAAAACCCACCCCCTGGGTTCACTCTACTTCCCTGTAAGCCAACTGCCCTCCCCTCCCCGCTTTGATCTCCGCTTGCAGAGGCAATGAAGTCATTGTTTCAAATTCATGCATTCTTTATTAATTCATCACACAAATGGGGGGAAACTGCCAAAGTAGCCTGGGAGGGGTGGGGGAGGAGGGAAGCACAGGGGTGGGGTAGTTGTAGGGGCACTCCCTAGAATGGCATGCAGCACATCATAGAAGCGGGATATCTGGGGCTCTGACCTGGAGTTCTTTGATAGGCTTGCCTGATATTCCAGGCAGGAATGAATCTCCATTAGACGAAACTTAAAGGGAATGACCTGGGGTCACTCCCATTTACGTCCAGGCACCCCCGACTGACCTCACCGAGGCTGGGCAGAAGCACTCATGTCTGCCCAGGCACCCCTGACCAATCTCACCGAGGCCAGCCAGGAGGAACCAGGAGACAGCAGCAGATGGTACAATACAGCTGCTAACGGTCTTTGCTAACTTGCAAAGGCAAGGAGCGGCTGCTGAGTAGCACTGCAGTACCGCGTCTGCCAGCAGCACCCAGGAGACGTACAGTGACAGTGAGTTGAGAGGGCTCCATGCTTGCCATGGTATGTCGTCTGTACGGGTAACCCAGGGAAAAAGGCGAGAAATGATTTTTTGCCGTTGCTTTCACGGGGAGGGAGGGCAGAGAGGCTGATGACATGTACCCAGAACCACCCGTGACAATGTTTTTGCCTCATCAGGCATTGGGAGCTCAACCCAGAATTCCAATGGGCGGCGGAGACTGTGGGATAGCTACCCACAGTGCAATGCTCTAAAAGTCGATGCTAGCCTCAGTACTGTGGATGCACTCCACCAACTTAATGGTCTTAAGTGGGGACACACACAATAGACTATCAAATAGATTTCTAAAAAAATCGACATATTAAATCAACCTAATTTTGTACTGTAGACATACCCTTAGTCTATAAGGTGCCACGGGACTCTTTATGGTGATTTTAATCACCGTACTATTTACCAGTTATTTCAAGGAACAAGTATTTAATTTAAAATGATTGTCAATTAGTCACAGAGCAGTTAAGAGGCAGCACTGAAATTGGGCATCAAGCAGAAGATCTTTAAAATTATCAACAAAGTGAGTGAGTCAGAATTCTGCAACACTTCACTGCCACTCCTTAACTCAGTCAAAGCTTTCATTGACTTAATTGCTTCAAGAAGGACTGCAGAAGTTGGTCCTATTTCTTTGGAATGAGTAAAGAAAATAAAGGACACTTCATAGTAACCTTATTATAGATTTTATGGCATTTTGGCCAGTTCTCAAAGTTCTGCATACACCTGGAGAATCCATTAAAGGCTACCAAATTCCTTTCTTTGTTTTCTACTTCTTAATATTATAGCCCTGTTCAGCACTCCCGACTCAACAGAAACTCACTTACTTTTCTGAATTTGATGCCATTTACAGTGGAATTGCACCAAATTGTAGGTAACTTGTTTATATAAATAGTGGAGGACCAACTACTAAAGTAAAATAACCTGCAAGGAATAATTCATGACATTCTGCAGGCTCTCTTAAAGTTCGGGGGGGGGGGGAGAGGACGGGGGGGAGACTTCTTTTGATCATATCCTTTCTCTAGTATTTATCAAATTATCTGATTTGTCAGTGAAAATGTATAGCTACGGTGAGACCTGTCTTAAATGAGTGCCAAGAGCCCAGCAAAGCTTGGTTGGCTAATACAAGTTATATTTTATCACTAGCTGAATACCAACTGTTTTCTAAATCCTAAGTTAACAATTTAAAATATCTTAGGATAGAAGGCTTTCTATTGTAGGCAGCGGCGGCTCCAGGCACCAACACTCCAAGCGTGTGCCTGGGGCGGCAAGCCGTGGGGGGTGCCCTACTGGTCCCTGCGAGAATGGCAGTCTGGCAAAACCTTGGTGTCTTGCCTGCGGGAGGTCCGCCGGTCCCGTGGATTTGGCGGCAATTCGGTGGTGGGTACGCTGAAGCCACGGGACCAGCGGACCTCCCGCAGGCAAGCTGCTGAAGGCAGCCTGCCTGCCATGCTTGGGGCAGCAAAAAAAGCTAGAGCCACCCCTGATTGTAGGCCTTTGGTGCAAGTTTCACTGTACTGTACTTGAAAATGCTACTATAAATTAGTAACTTACTTCAAGATTTCCACATAGATCATTTAAAACATTGCATTTGGGAATTAGATGCAGGCAATAGATATGTGCCTTGCTTAAAACTGAACCAGTGTTTATTAGAATGTTTGGCCCAAATGGAGCAAATGTACATCAGATATAATATTTCAGCTTTGAGATGGGGTCATATCATTGCTGGAGGCACTAAGCAATACTAGGCTTCAGCCTGGAAAAATCATTGCTATATCCTGCTCTCCATGGATTCAAGAGAAACACTATGTCTAACGTGCCTATTTTTCAGAAAATACTCCTCATCCAAAAAGAAAGAGAGACTTATTATAAACTTGTAATTGATATGTTGGCAAATTCCATATGCTCTTAAACAGGTTTTAAAAATACCTCAAACAAACTAATCCAGCCCTTAACAGTTGTTGGCAAAAAACTAAATGTATGAAAAGTCCGCAAACCAGTCTAAATTACATGGTAGGGTAAAAGTAAATCTTGATGTTCCATCATGAAGCAAAAGATGCAGAATATTCTGAGATGTACACAAATTGCTAAATTATATATGAATACTTGCCATGATCGCAAAACACTGAAAGCCTTAAATGCAAGATACTCTATGTTACAGTTCAAAATAATCAAGCAATAATTAACAGAATACATTTAGGCTACATCTTCTGATTACTAGATAGGCAATAAGTACAAAACAGACTGGCCTGATTACTCATGCTAAAACCTCCCCACTCCCTCCCTGTCATAATTTAATGAAAAACTATGAGAACATGGTTTAAACCCTTTTGAAGATAATTATTCAGATATGATCCTAATAAACATCTTTCTGTATACAACTGAAGGTTTTCACTCCTGAATAATGAAAAGGAAATGGAATCACTCATTTTTCAGTAATATGGTTAAAGTGTAATGCATCAAACTGGTGAGCTGAGCATTTACAGTTACATATGCAGCTAGTTACTTTAATCTGTTCAGCATTACAAGCACTAATCATAGCAGTGTTTAGTGAAAAATCTAACTGTCACAAGATGGTTCATCTTCATAGTACATTTAAGATGAACAGTATTTTTTTTAAGTCAACCACTTTGTTCAAAGATGAGATTTAACGCTGCATATAAAATGCCAGCCACTATTTAGTGTTGTAGCAATAAAAGAATGTGAGATTTCACGTGCATATTTTTGGATTTTATAACATAAAAGTGGAATTTTAGAGCAATAATACAAACTGAAATGAATTATCAGCTATATTTGTCTGAGGTGGTACTATGCAACGTTTCTTTTCTTTTTTCCCCAACCCTAACGTTTAGATGAGTTTCACAAAAGTACATGAAGGTGCTTAAAAGAGCAGCTGGACACAAGTGGTTGGTTTATACGTAACTGGGAGTTTAATGCAGCTCCTGTTGCTCAGAAAGGAAACAAACTAGATGAAATATCCTACAGAGGCCTGAGATTGGAACATGCTCAATAGAGCAGAGCCCTTGAGCCAGCCTACAGGTTAGGGTGGCCACGTATTTGGTTTTCGACCGGAACGCCCGGTCTAAAAGGGACCCTGGCAGCTCCGATCAGTACCGCTGACCAGGCCATTAAAAGTCCGGTCGGCGGGGCTAAGGGAGGCTCCCTGCCTGCCGTGGCTCCGGCATGTCCCCCCTGGCTCCTAGGCATGGGGCAGCCAGGGAGCTCTGCGCACTGCCCATGCCCCAAACACCAGCTCCGCAGTTGCCATTGGCCAAGACCTCCTGGCCTCTGAACCCCTCTATCCCAGTCCAGAGCACCCTTCTGCACCCCAAACCCCTCATACCCAGCTCCATCCCAGAGCCTGCACCCCCAGTTGGAGCCCTCACCCCCCACATCCCAACCTCTTGCCCCAGCCCATAGCCCCCTCCTGTACCCTGAACCTCTCATTTCTGGCCCCATCCTGGAACCAAGACCCTCAACCCAGAGCCCATGCCCCCTCCCATACCCTAACCCCCTCCCATTCTCTGAACCCCTCGGCTCCACCCCTCAGCCCAGAGCTCTCTCATCCCTGGCCCCACCGCTGAGCCCATACCCCCAGCTGGAGCTCTCACCCCCTCCCACATCCGAATCCACTGCCTCAGCCCAGAGCCCCCTCCCACACCCTGAATGCCTCATTTCTGGCCCCCACTCCAGAGCCCGCCCCCACAGCTGGAGCCCTTTCCTCCTCCGGCACCACAACCCCCCGAGCCAGCCTGGTGAAAATGAGAGTGAGACTGGGGAGAGTGAGCAACAGAGGGAGGGGAGAATGGAGTAAGAGGGGGCGGGGCCTCGGAGGAGGTGCGGGGACTCAGAGGAGGGGGAAGGGTGTTCAGTTTTGTGTGAGTAGAAAGTTAGCAACTCTACAACAAGTGCCTCCAAGGTCAAATATTTTAGGAGCT
Organism: Mauremys reevesii; assembly: GCF_016161935.1. Classification (NCBI taxonomy): domain Eukaryota; kingdom Metazoa; phylum Chordata; order Testudines; family Geoemydidae; genus Mauremys; species Mauremys reevesii. The sequence continues at coordinate 145,643,540 of NC_052625.1, read as the reverse complement.
AGGGGAATTTTCCAGCATGACTTGCTCTAGAGCAGGGGTTCTCAAACTTCATTGAACCGTATCCCCCTGCTGACAACAAAAATTACTAACTGACCCCAGGATGGGGACCAAAGCTTGAGCCTGCCTGGGCCCTGCCACCCTGGGTGGGGTGGGATGAGGGAGGGCAAAGCTGAAGCCCAAGGGCTTCATCCCCAGGCAGAGGGCCTGTAACCCTGAGCCCGGCCACCAAGGGCTGAAGTCCTCAGGCTCAGGACCTGGGTCCCAGGCAGTGGGACTCGGGCTTCAGCTTTGGCCTCAGGCCACAGCCAGCACCAGCCCTGGCATCCCCATTAAAACAGGGCCACCACCCTCAGTTTGAGAATGGCTGTTCTAGAGGCAAGATATCCATAATCAAAGAATCAGAATGAAAAAGTAAGTAATTTTCCCTTATCTCATCTCTAATTAGATATAGACAGTGTATCAGTATCACTGGGGATGGCTCATGTGGAGACAAGCAAAACCAAAGTATGATCCTGCTACTGCTCAGGAACAAAACTTCACAGCAAGTTCCAAACTGCCACCTGCTGGCTCCAGTGAGCTTCTCTTCCAGAGAAACATATCCCAGAAAAACTCATATGGTTGAGAATTACATAAGTTAGCTTTGTGTATTACAGCTGAGAAATGAGCAGACTTTAAATATATACTAGTGTCCAATCACCTACATTGTGTTAGCCCGAAACAGATGCAACTATGGCCTACACAGACCAGAAGATGAGCTGTCTACAGATCCTACCCCCTCCCGCATCTATCGTCAGGTGACTATTAAGACAGAGGCAGAATAAGGTGCAACATGCAAAACATTTATTAAGCAACTAGTAAACAACTAGGCAAGGACCCCTTCAGGTAATAACAAAAGCAAACCACACTTGGTTGTTAACAGGTACCAGAGCGTGAAGCTCAGAGCCCTTAAACCTCTTATACTATGGGTGTAAAACAGAGAAAAACCACAGTGAGTATTACAGTACCATATCCCATGACAGGAACACAATGACAAAGATGATTATGATAATCAGGGCGCTGGACACCAAACAGGAACTAGGTATTCTTCCCGCTCTGGACAGGTCCTCTAGGCAGGTCTTCCCCCTCTCAGGTAAGTTTTCACAGTCTCTGCTTGACCTCACAGTCCAGAGTGTGTATGCACTCACTAATGGGGTGTAACAGTTGAGTGCAAATGTGTTAATAGAGACCAAGAATCCAAAGTCCTATGAGTCCTGGTCCCTCTGGGGCTCTTCGCAGCTAGCTGAACCATGTGGAACACTTGCTGCCACTCAGATGGACAGCCCTGAGTGACAGGCATACCACTCTTAAATAACCTGCAGTTACTAGGCAGATTATGGCTGTCACATGATTTAGTGCCCTGACCTGGTGACAATAACGATCACTCACAGAAGGCGATAGCAGAATCTTCGCTCCTGGGGCGCAAATAGAAGGTGCAACTACATAATGCAAAGGCAATGCAGGTTACCTCCCACTGCCCTTCCACTCTTTCAGCTGACACGACTGGAACCACTTGGACTTTCTTCTTTTGGGTCCCTTAAGCTCTACTTTGTACACAGTTGGACTGGCCTTATTAACAATGTGTATGAGTCCAACCCATCTAGGGCTAAGAGTGTGTCCTTGTTCTGAGAAATAGCTATACAACACCCTATCCCTGACTTCCCATTCTATAGGTCTCAGGGAGCCCAATCTCTTGTCATAGACTCATAGAAGGGTAGGATTGGAAGAGACCTCAGGAGGTCATCTAGTCCAACCCCCTGCTCAAAGCAGGACCAACACCAACTAAATCATCCCAGCCAGGGCTTTGTCAAGCCAGGCCTTAAAAACCTCTAAGGATGGAGATTCCACCACCTCCCTAGGTAACTCATTCCAGTGCTTCACCACCCTCCTAGTGAAACAGTGTTTCCTAATATCCGACCTAGACCTCCCCCACTGCAACTTGAGACCATTGCTTCTTGTTCTGTCATCTGCCACCACTGAGAACAGCCTAGGTGCACCCTCTTTGGAAACCCCCCTTCAGGTAGTTGAAGGCTGCTATCAAATCCCCCCTCAGTCTTCACTTCTGCAGACTAAACAAGCCCAGTTCCCTCAGCCTCTCCTCATAAGTCATGTGCTCCAGCCCCCTAATCATTTTCATTGCCCTCCACTGGACTCTCTCGAGTTTGTCCACATACCTTCTGAACTGCGGGGGGTGCTGTGGAGGGGAAGACCAAAACTGGATGCAATACTCCAGGTGTGGCCTCACCATTGCCGAATAGAGGGGAATAATCACATCCCTCGATCTGCTGGCAATGCTCCTACCAATACAGCCCAATATGCCATTGGCCTTCTTGGCAACAAGGGCACACTGCTGACTCTCATCCAGCTTCTCGTCCACTGTAATCCCCAGGTCCTTTTCTACAGAACTGCTGCTTAGCCAGTAAGTCACCAGCATGTAGTGGTGCATGGGATTTTTCCTTCCTAAGTGCAGGACTCTGCACTTGTCCTTGTTGAACCTCATCAGATTTCTTTTGGCCCAATCCTCTAATTTATCTAGGTCACCCTATCCCTACTCTCCAGCATATCTACCTTTCCCCCCAGTTTAGTGTCATCTGTGAACCTGCAATCCATCCCATCATCCAGATCATTAATAAAGTTGTTGAACAAAACCGGTCCCAGGACTGACCCTGGGGCGCTCCGCTTGATACTGGTTGCCACATGACTAACTGCCCTGACCTTTCCCACCTTAGTTTGAAAAAGGCTGGAAAGGCGCCAAATCATTTGAGGAGAAGGGTGTCCAAAATAGAGGCTTAGCTGTGCTTTTACAAATTCATGATGGACATTACACAAAAACAGGTCAGAAACAGATTTTACCCAACAAGAGGGGTATGTGTGAGTGTCTTAAGAACTCCAGCACCATGTTAATACAAAAAGAACTCAGGCATTTCCTAACACAGAAAGAGAAAAATGTGTCCTACCTAGAATTCAAAGGCAAGGTCTCATTGAATGATAGTAAGCAGATAAGGTTAGGCTCAGGTGCACCAAAGTACTAAAGTACAAAAGTACAAAATACTAACCCCCCCGAGTGCCAGGAACCTTGGGAACAAACAGGGAAGAAGACTGTGTTTAAATAATATACTTAAAATGCTTAGTCCTTTCATTGTACCTCAGACATTCCAAACAGGATGTGTTGGCTTTGTAATGCAAAGAATATTTCTTTTAAAAAACCTGAGAAGGCAGGAGGATCTATTGCAATTACAGTTCATACAATCATAGAATCATAGACTAAGGTCAGAAGGGACCATTATGATCATCTAGTCTGACCTCCTGCACAATGCAGGCCACAGAATCTCACCCACCCACTCCTGTATCAAACCTGTGTCTGAGCCATTGAAGTCCTCAAATCATGGTTTAAAGACTTCAAGGTGCAGAGAATCTTCCAGCAAGTGATCCGTGTCCCACGCTACAGAGGAAAGTGAAAAACCCCCAGGGCTTCTGTCAATCTGCCTTGGAGGAAAATTCCTTCCTGACTCCAAATATGGCGATCAGCTAAACCCTGAGCATGTGGGCAAGACTCACCAGCCAGACACCCAGGAAAGAATTCCCTGTAGTAACTCAGATCCCACCCTATTTAGTGTCCCATCACAGGCCATTGGGCATTTTACCGCTAGTAATCAAAGACAAATTAATTGCCAAAATTAGGCTATCCCATTATACCATCCCCTCCATAAACTTACCAAACTTGAAGCCAGATATGTCTTTTGCCCCCAGAGTTGAAAATAAGAAAAGCATGGTATCTCTGGCTCTGATAGAACAAAATGTACAAGGATCCTATTAGAATTTTCAGGCAGGAGGGCAGCAGCAGCCACAATGAACCAAGACTCCAACTGTCTTTCCAAAGCTTACAAGGCTTTCAATAAAATCTTGCTATGTGCTAAGAAATTCCTGTTGTGACTACGCAATCATTTCAGGGTAGTGCTGTGAGCATGTGTGTGCTGTGACGTGCTTGGTCATGACTCAAAAATCACAGTAGAGGTTACTGTTTCCATCATAGATTGCTGTAAATTGAAAACAAGAGACTTTGCAAAGACTGTTCCTGTCTCATATGCCTCATTTTCTTCTCTGTTTTTGATTGATGCTCAGCTGAACAATAATGCTGAACATCTACAGAGACTATCCAAAGCCTTGTTGTTCTCCTTCTGTTGAAGTGTTTTATAAGGTGCTGATAAGAAACTAGCCCTTATTGCCTGGTCCTAATCACCAGACTTGGGTCACAGTTACATATGAGACAGTCATATGACAGAGGTCAGTATACGCAGTGTCCTCTGGTTACTGTGATAGTAGTTTTCTTCTACAAAACAGCCTTAGTCTATCAATATTACTTCTTTCTTACAATTTCCCTCCCATTAGAGACCTGTTCTTTCAATCCTTAAAATTTTTCTCAGTGCCAAAACACACATTAAATTCTACCTACTTTCTCAGTCTCTTACAATCCTTTCTTAGTTCTTCAGTATTTCCCAGTTTGGTATTATCTACTAATTTAGTTCAGTGCAACTCAACTTCCTCTTCTGGATCACTTATAACAATATTAAACAAGACAGCACTTGATACTTCCCTGTTATACCCTCCTAGACAGTTCCCTGTCCTTTACTATCTCTAACCACTTCTCAAATAGAGAAACCAAATCATTTTAATTTATTCCACATTAATTGAAGATAATTCCTCAAATAAGATCGTGTGGCACTTCACCAAATTCCTTGTAAAATGTTGCACATTTGTGTCTACTAATTTAGCATTTGTATAGAGTTTACATTTGTGTGGTGCAATCTATTTTTTCATAAACTTGTGTTGATTTGATCCTGATGCTGTCAATGTAACTAATTTTCCCCTTAATTTTCTTCATATAATGTTTTCTTTTCAAGCAGGAACCGATGTTAATTACCATCTTGTTAGTCTATTAGGGTAAAGGCTTTCCCCCTATTAAAAGAGGTACACTTATTCCATTCCTTGCTGATTTTTCAAAAATAAAGGTAGGTGGTTTAGGTTTGTTTTAACTACTCAGATAATTTGGAGAAAGAATTAGATTATCCCAGTGGAATTTTATATATTGGAAACCTGAAAAATAACTATACTATGAAGACAGATGGAACAGGATTACCACTATATGGAATAATTTAAGAAAAAGCTATTTCGATCTCTAATCTTAAATATATTAATGGCATATTCTGTAATTTGAAATTATTCTACATATATACTGTAAATGGCTGCTTCTTCTGAATCATGATCTCTGCTTGTATACATACCTGCTCATATCTTGTGACCAAATAAACAGCAGATTTGAATTTTGCCTGCAGTTACTCAAATATAAATCATGTGCTGCTTAAAGATGTAGGTGCTTCCAACTCCTCCCCAAACACAATAGTACAAGTTAGTTAATTCTCCACCCAGACTCTCATTTGTCCAGCCTCTACATCAGAAAATTATGTAGATTCTCCAATCCCTACAATTACGTACCCCTAATCCCACACAAATTAATTTTACACCCATCCTGACCCCACTTGCCCCTCAGCCCACCTGTGGTCTAACTGCAGGTCTGGAGATTCTTCACATAGGTAGGAGGAACAGATAGCAGCTGACTTTGCTCCCTCTTCCCTGCTTGTGAACAGAGTCACTCCGGGCTGCTGGGCTCTGTTCTCCCTCCTCCTTGCTTTTGAAAATGATATTAACTTTCCCCACAAAAAAACAAAACCAACCACCACCCAACCAACTGTTGTTGGCTCCCGAGAGGAGGGATAAAGCTCTGTCTGCCACATTAGACAGTTCCAAGTAGCTACCTTCCTCAGGGATATGGCTACACTGCAATTAGACACCTGTGGCTAACCCATGCCAGCTGACTGGGGCTAAGGAGATTCTTCATTGCAATGTAGATGTTTGGGATCATGCTGGAGCCCAGGATTTAGGACACTGAAGTCAGAGGGTCCAAGAGCTGGGGCTGCAGCCTCAGCCCAGAAGTCTACACTGCAGTGAAACAGCCCCAAAGTCCAAGTGCTGGGAGCCCAAGTCAGTTGGAACAGACCAGCCACAGGTTTTTATTTGCAGCGTAGACATAGCCTAGAAGGGCTGGAAAACCAATAGTCTGTGGGGAAGATCTGTACAGTTGGCAGATCTGTCCACAGCATTTTTGTTACTTGAATAAACACTGCAACACATCAAGAGCCATTGAAAATATATTCCTCTGACAGTTTGTTCTACTAATTAGTCTTTAATGTGTCAGTGGTGAAGTTAGGGCCAGTACTCATATCAGAGAAAAAGAACAAGACTCACTTTGTGGCTCATTACATTTGAAATCCTGAGATGAGAGGCCACTACATTTTTAACAATGCATTTTGATACAAATGAAATTACAAGACAGCGTTTCAAAAGAATGACTGTGTTTATGAGCAGGATACAAAAGGTCAAAATTATAAAAGGATGCCTGAATATGGGCAAAATTTTTTGGCTGGGACTCTTTTTTTTGACAATGAAAAATGCAGATTCAGCTACCCCCAAGATGTTTCATGAATTTGTGTTGTTTTCACCAAATTATTTCAAAACAAAAACTCAAAATCAAAATGTTTCATTTTGACATTTTCAAAAAAAATTCTCATTTCAAACAAACACTCTTAATTTTATTTAAAAAAACTCAAAAACATTCAAAAATGTTCAGAGTAGAAACAAACATTTTAATTTTGTCAAAATGAAATGTTTTGTTTGCCCCTAAATGAATTTTTTTTACATTTCAATTGGCTGAAATTTTAATTTTTGGTCTGATCTGAAATGATTTCCCCCCAACATTTTGATATTGCCAACAAATGCAAAAATCCATTATTTGCTGAGCTCTACTCCTACATAAGTTTAGCTGGATCTACAAGCCTGTCTTTAAGGAAGCAGTTCTAAAAATGTTGGCCTCAATTTCCAAGAAAATTTACAATGGCAGCCCTGAGGGATGGGGCCCTTTTCAATTTTAGTCTTTGGAGGCCCAAATGCATGAAAGTAGCTGAGCAAGTTTCTTCAGTCCATGAAAAGATTTGTCAGCATGTTATGGCGTTACATCTTCATACTTTGTACAAGCCACTGTAAAGTCATTTCACAGCCCATTGACAACTGATCTAATGACAGTAGCTTTAGTTTTGTGAAAATTACTCAGCTCTCCCAGCCCCTTTTGAGATCAGATAATGTAATTTTTTGAAGTTAAGTGAAGTTACTGTTAAGAGCTGGTCAGGCTGGATATAAAAAGGTCTTGAATTGTCCACTCGCAGGAGTGCAAGTTTTTCCAGGTCTAGATATACGGTTCTTCTAGTCAGTCTATATAGTATCTTCGCCATCATTTTAACTCATTTCATTCCATGGCCATTTTTGGTCAATATTTTGGACTAAGCCCTACATTAGTACTAAGACAATTAAACATCTTTAAAATGTTAAAAGCTAGTCTTAGATTGTACCTGAATTACAGCTGGTGTTTTCTGAACTGGTTTTGCTCATATTTAACAACATGAGGGTTTTTTTCTCCTCCAAATTGTAGAGTACAGTACCCATAAGTATTTTGCCTACTCTAAATAGACACTTGTTGGAATGCATTTTCCATACAGCAAATCAAAATAATCCTAACCTCAAACATTCAAAACTAACAATTTGGGACCCCAAAACAACAGTTGGCTTAACAGATTTTCTTAAATAAGTTTTGGATTTTTTTCTATTAAACCTTCTGGTTTCTGCTCCTTTAGGGCGCACTTGTCTCATATTTTCCAACATTTATCAACCCCATGAGGACTAGAAACACTTTTAAAAAAAAAAGCTGATTCTCATGCAATCTCTTGATTCCAGAAGCTAGGGCTTTAGGAAAAAATAAATACTGTGAAAGTTGGAACAACTAGAATTTAAATGCTTAATCCTCTGTTTTACTCATGGCGTATGCATATTGCTACCTTTTCCCATTCTGTGACTTTAGGTAACAAGGCTCACACTCTGTATCTCAAAACTATTAGAAAAACCATAATCAAATATTTCAGAAACAATTTGAGATTACAACTTTATGGCCTCAAAACAAGCCCCGCACCCTTCACAATCATACTTTTAAGCTGCATAAGTCTATGGAACTATGAACTTGATTTACTGGGCAAATATAGAGTGATCGAGTTTAAGGCCAGAAGGGACCATGAGATCATCTAGTCTGACCTGCTGTTTATCACAGGACACACCACCACCAGCACCCACACACCAAACCCAACAATGGAAATTAGACCAAAGTATTTCAGCCCAGAGGATAATAGACTATTATGTGCCACAAGGAGAGAACAGGGGGGACCAAGGTGCACCAATGCTTGAGGCCATGGCAATGGCAGGGAAATGACAGATATACCCAAATAATCCTGATAAGTGACCTGAAACCACACACTTCAGAGGAAGGCAAAAAACCACACCAACCCACCCTAAGGTCACTGCTCATCTGACCTGGGGAAAAATTTCTTCTCATCCCCACATATGGCGATCAGTTAGACCCAGAGCATGTGAGCAAGAACCAGATAGCCAAGTAGAGAGAGAATGCTCAGTGCCACCTCAAAGCACTGGCCTACCTCAGACAATGTCCCATGTCCAGCCATAGCCATCTCTGATGCTTCAGAAGGAAACAATCTTCCCTCCCATCCCCCAGAATACCTTGAGGCAGGGAGGAAATCCCTCCTGACCCCTGCAGGTAGCCAGCTGAAGCCCTGAAGCATGAACTTTTAGGAACATAAGGAAACCTGCAAGTGAGTCCCAGGACTGCTGAACACTAACCCGTACCATCACAAGCAACTATGTCATACAATCTCTCAAATTTGTTCAGCTTCTAAAAACTAATTATGTTGTTTGCTCCCACAACTACTATTGGGAGGCTGTTCCAGAACCTCACTCCTCTGGTCTTCTAATTTCCAGCCTGAATTTGTTCACAGACAGTTTATATCCATTTGTTCTTGTGCCATCACTGTCCTTTAGATTAAATAGCTCTTCACCATCCCTGGTGTTCATCCCTCCTGAAGTTTTTCTACAGAACAGTCATATCCTTTCTAAGCTTTCTTTTTGCTAAACTAACCAGCCTTTCCAATCTTCTCTCATAAGATAGGCCCCTACATTCCCCAGATCATCTTAGTAATCTAATTCAAACTGGAACAAGTGCAGACAAAATCTGTCTTGAACATGAATGACCATAACTGTACACAGTATTCCAACTGAGGTCTTACCAGTGCCTTGTACAATGGCATTAATACAGCCCTGTCTCTCCTGGAAATGATTCACCTGATACATCCTAGGATTGCATTGGCCTTTTTCACAACCACATTGCATTGGTGACTCAGTCATCTTGTGATCAACCCAGGACCCAGTCTCTTCTTATGCCACTTCCAACCAATGAGCCCCCAGCTTGTAGCAGAAAGTCCATTGCTAGATAATTCTACCATTGCTATCAATCACAATGCAGAAAAAAACATGTTCTATAAATATTTCTTTCTGTATTTGGGAAAAACCCAAATGATACAGTCTCAGGATATGGTGATAACACTCTTTTCATTCCATTAGTATCTGCTGAGAATGTTAAACAGAAGCTACTAATGTTAGACACTTTTAAATCAACAGATCAAGATAATGTGCGACTAAGTTTTCAAAGAGTTGGCTCAGGAGCTCACTGGACCATTAATGTTGATCTTCCATAAGTCCTGGAGCTCTGGGAAAGTTCCAGAAGACTGGAAGAAAGCTAATGTTGTGCAAATTTTTAAAAAGGGTAAGTGGGATAACCCACAATATTATAGGCCTGCCAGTTTGACATCAATCCTAGCTAAGATAATGAAGAGACTGATATGGGACTTGATTAATAGAGAATTAAAGAGAGGAGGGTAATATAATTAATGGTTTATGAAAAATAGATCCTGTCAAACTAACTTGATATCCTTTTTTGGAGAGATTACAAGTTTGGCTGATAAACACAATAGTGTTGATGCAATATACTTAAATTTCCTGTAAGGTGTTTGACTTGGTACTGCACATTTTGATTAAAAACTACATAAAATGAACACATTAAGTAGATTAAAATCTGATTAATTAATAGGCCTCAAAATATAATTGTAAATGGGGAATCGTCATCAAGCAGGTGTATTTCCAGTGGGGTCCCCCAGAGATCTGTTTGTGGCTCTACGCTATTTGGCATTTTTATCAATAACCTGGAAGAAAACATAAAATCACTGAGAATGTGTGAAGATGACAAAAATTGAGGGAATGGGAGGACAGGTCACAGATTCAGAGCTATTCGGATCTCTTGGTAAATTTGGCACAAAGAAACCTGTGTGTTTTAATGTAACTGTATACCTTTAGGAACAAAGAATGTAGGCCATACTTATACAATGAGGGACTACCCTCGGAACCAGTGATTCTGAAAAATATTTATTTACCAGGACCCCCAATCAGCTCAACATGAGCTCCCAGTGTGATGCTGTGGCCAAAAACTCTAAATGGGGTGCATAAACTGGGAAAATTTGAGTAAGAATAGAGGCCAAGACTGAAATACTGTTTCCTGCTCACAATTCACAAAGAGCTTAGAGAAGAGCCACGAGGATGATTAAAGGATTAGAAAACATACCATATAGTGATATATTGTTAAACTAAATAGACTTAAGAAGTTCAAAGAGCAGGTTAAGGGGTGACGATTATAGTCCATAAGTATCTACTTGGGGAACAAATATTCTATAATGCACTCTTCAGTCTAGCAGGGAAAAAGTATCCAATGACTGGAAGTTGAAGCTTGATGAATTCAGACTGAAAATAAGGTGTAAATTTTTAATAGGGATGGTAATTAACCATTGGAATTTACACAAGGCCTTAGTCTGTTTTCCATCACTGACCATTTTAAAATCAAGATTGCATGTTTTTCTAAAAGATCTACTCTAGGAATTATTTTGGGGTAGTTCTATGGCCTGCATTGTACAGGAGGTCAGTAAATGGTCACAATGATCCCGTCTGGACTTAGAATCTATGAATCCTATTATTAAACCCTAAGTGCATGATCTTGCATTATGTACCATTGAATTTCATCTTATTTCCCACTCTCCAGTGTTCAAGGTCATCTAGATCTTCCTGTATAATATTCCGATCCTCCTCTGAAATGACGACACCTCCCAACTTTGTATCATAAACAAAATGTCATTAGTAGACTCCTAATTTTTAATTAATGACCTTGGCACAAAAAGTAATTAAGATTGGTCCTTGAGGAGCTCCGCTAGTAGCTTCCCTCCAGTCCAATACTTCGTCTTTCAGCACAACCTGTTGCCTTCTCCCCTTTAGCTAATTCTTTATTTTCTTTACAACTCTGGTACTAATCCCCATCTTCTCTAATGTAACTAATAATTTCTTATGTGGTACCATATCAAATGCTTTACTGAAATCTAAACATACAATATTTATTGTATTGCCCTTATCTAAAAAAAACAGTTATTTTCCCAAAGAAGGAAATCTGGTTAGTCAGTCACCTTTGATAAACCCACATTGCATTACATTTCCTTTACTTCCATGAATTTAATTATTCTTTCCATCACAATTTGTTCAAAAGCCTTGTATACTACAAAGGTCAGACTAACAGGTCTGTAATTGTCCAGATCATCTTTCCCCCTTTCTTAAATATAAATATGTTAGCTATTCTCCAAATTGATTAAAAATCCTTGCTTCCAGACTAGCTATCTCTCATGCCCATTCTTTCAGCATTCTGTGATGGAAATTCTCTTGTCTCCCCAATTTGAGTGCATTGGCCTTTTTGAGTTCTTCCACGTCAAATGTGGTGATTTCCATTTCTATACAGTCATTTCCATCAGTGGTCCAGCCTTCATGGCCCTGTTCCCTATTATCATATCAAAATATACCGGTCTACAGTAAAGTTTAGTACTGTTCTGTCCTATGGATGACACTGACATGATGTCCCTCTAATGATAGGATTTTCAGAAGTTCGGTGTTGGCCTAAATGAACTCCCACTGAAATTCATGGTAAAAATCCCATAAATGTCAAAGGGAGCTGTGTAGCGCTGACCGTTTATGCTCTTAAAAATCCCACCCTACCTGTATTAAATAGTAAATTAATGTATTATATTATGGTAGCACCTAGACACCATGGCGCCATTGTTATGTTTGTACAGTGCTTAGCACAAAGAGAATCTCTGCTCCCAAGAACTTAACCATTTCCTTTCTTTCCAAAATCCTTTAACTCCACTCTATGCCAGAGACTTCAGGTTTAACAAATATGTTTTCCATAAAAACAAGTATAAGGAAATCAGCCTAATATTATATAAAAGTCAGAAATACTTGTCTAACCTCTGTTTGGTGTATGGAGTTCCAGGATATCCAAGGACAGATTTCCCACTTCTTGAGGTACAGTAACGCCTCACTTAATGTTGTAGTTATGTTCCTGAAAAATGCGACTAAGTGAAACGATGTTAAGCGAATCCAATTTCCCCATAAGAATTAATGTAAATGAGGGGGTTAGGGTCCAGGGAAATTTTTTTCACCAGACAAAAGACTATATTTACACACACACACACACACACACACACAGAGTTAGTTTTAAACAAAATTTAATACTGGTACACAGTGATGATTGTGAAGCTTGGTTGAGGTGGAGGAGTCAGAGGGTGGGATATTTCCCTTACTGCTAAATGATGAACTAGCAATTGGCTGAGCCCTTAAGGGTTAACTCTGTCTCTCTGCAAGGCAGCAGGAATGAAGGGAGATATGCACATTTCCCTTAAGTACACTGACTTGTTAATTAGATCAGCTTGCTGAGACCTCAGCCCTGGTGTGTCCCCCCCCACCCCCGCTCTATGGAAGATGGGGTAAGCAGGGTGCAGAAGCAGGGGGAAAGGGGGACACCCAGACATTAGTCCCCCTTTTCCTTCCTTTACCCCCCAGCACAGCAAGCAGGAGCAGCTCCAAGGCAGAGGGAAGGAGCAGCACATGGCAATGGCGGGGAGGGACACAGCTGAACTGCAGGCAGCTGCTGTACAGGGAACTTAGCGGAGTGGGGAGTTGATGGGGGGGCTGCTAGTCCACCCTGGTTTCAAGCCCCCACCAGCTAGCTGCAATGGGCTGCTCTTCCTGCAAGTGGCAGACAAAGCAGGCAGCTGCCAAACAACATTAGAAGGGAGCATTACACAACTTTAAACAGGCATGTTCCCTAATTGATCAGCAACATAACGAAATAACGTTAACTGGGACGACTTTAAGCGAGGAGTTACTGTATATAAAACAAAATCATTGCTTCATATAGAAAACACTGAGTGCTTCTGTGCTTGTTCAGAGGATATTAGATGCCATCTACTGAGAAAGAAGGTGCCTCTTTTGGTGTGACATCAGACTTAAAGTAACCTGGTCTGCCATATAGATAGGATGAAGCAAGCAAGAAACCCTTTCCACCATTAAAGGTGGCTTTGCTTTAAAATGTCTAGTTGAGTTGTGTTTAGATAACCCATGTATGAATTAAAAAAAGACAGTTACCTTTTCCGTAACGGGTGTTCTTCAAGATGTGTTGCTCATGTCCATTCCACAATAGGTTTGTGTGTTCACCACGTGCACCAGTGCTGGAAGTTTTTCCCCAGCAGTACCCATAGGGGAGTGCCCCTAGCAACCCCTGGAGTGGCGCCTCTATGCGTCGTATAAAGGGTGCTGCAAGCTCCCCGCATCCTCAGTTCCTTCTTGCCAGACAACTCTGACAGAGGGGAAGGAGGGTGGCATGTGGAATGGACATGAGCAACACATCTTGAAGAACACCAGTTACGGAAAAGGTAACCATCTTTTTTCGAGTGATTGCTCATGTGCATTCCACAATAGATGATGCCAACCTATATCTGCTGGAGGTGGGTAAGAGTTCACAGACACTGGGGACTGAGTACAGCCCTGCCAAACCCGGCATCCTCCCTAGTTTGGGAGATGATTGCATAATGCGAGGTGAACGTGTGAACCGAAAACCATGTGGCAGCTCTACAAATATCCTGAATGGGAACATGGGCCAAAAATGCAGCCAATGAGGCTTGTGCCCTAGTTGAATGTGCCCTCAACTGGCGGCGGGGGGACTCTCGCCAGGTCGTAACAGGTACGAATACACTAGGTGATCCAGTTGGAGAGCCGCTGAGTGGAAATTGGCCGACCTCTTATGCGCTCAGCCGAGGCGACGAACAGCTGCGAGGTCTTTCTGAATGGTGTTGTACGTTCTAGGTAAAAAGCCAGAGCTCATCTCACATCCAGTATGTGGAGGCAGCGCTCCTCACTGGACGCATGGGGCTTGGGGCAGAGCACCGGCAGGAAAATGTCCTGACCCATACGGTAGCTGGAGACCACCTTGGGGAGGAACAAAGGATGTGGTCAGAGCTGGACCTTATCCTTATGGATCACCGTGTACGGGGATTCAGAGGTCAGGGCCTGGAGCTCTGAGACCTGTCTAGAAGACGTGATCACCACCAGGAATGCTACCTTCAACGAGAGGTGCGACCAGGAGCACATAGCTAGTGGTTTGAATGGGGGACGCATCCATCTGTTCAGCACCAAGTTCAGGTCCCACTGCAGGACTGGGGGCCTAACATACGGGAAGAGACAATCCAACCCTGTCATAAGTAGTTAGTTAAGGACCAATCAGGGAAGAGAATTTTAAAATCCCAGAGAGCGGGAACTTGGGTCTCTGTGTTCTTTGTTCTGTGTTCTTAGCTGTCTGGAACTACACCAGCCCAGATGCTTAATCAAGTCTGCTCATCTTTCTGAACTAATTTCTTCTATTCAATGTGTTTGTATTGATTATTCATAATTTTGCCTGTATTGTTTGTACTGAGGAAAAGGAGAAATTTCTTTTTATTCTTTTAATAAACTCTTTTAGGTTCAGGACTTGGTTAAGTTCCTTACCTGGGGATTCAGGGGAAGGAGCTAGGCCACTCTGTGGAGACACAAGGGTTGTCTCAGCAGAGAGAAGCAGGGGGGAGAGGGAAAAAAAAGGAATGAAGGAGGAGGGGGAACAGAGGGTGTCTCGATTCACGAATTAATCGGTGGTGTGGCAGAGAAGGAAACCTAAGGGGTGGGGGTGGGGGGGGGGGGATACTGCCCATCTTTGAAACTGAACTGCTCAAAGTGGGGTGGGGTGAGACCCTAGGACAAACCCCTTGAGGAATCGGCCAGTCATGGCATGGGAGAACACTGTATGGCCCTGCACCATTGGGAGGAAAGCCGAAATGGCTGCCAAGTGTACCTTGACAGACAAGGGCACCAGGCCTTGGGCTCTAAGGTGAAGGAGGTAGTCTAAAATGAGCTGAATTGGAGCAGCCACAGGTGAAACACCCCAATCAGCTGCTCACTGGGAAAACCGAGACCACTTTGCCTGATGTGTGGAGGGCCATCTGCTTTCCAGGAGGATGTGCTGAACCCCTTCTGAGCAAGTCCTCTCCTCTCGGCCTAACCATTGAGCAGCCACGCCATGAGGTGGAGTGCCGCTAGGCTGGGGTGGAGGAGGCGGCCCTGATCATGGGAAAGGAGGTCTGGGTGGGATGGCAATGGCCACGGCAGGGAGACCACCAGGCTCGTGAGAATCCTGTACCAATGTTGCCTAGGTCATGCCAGGGCGATCAGGAGGACCTGGGCCCTGTCCAATTTTATCTTTTCCAAGAGCTTGCCGATCAGCAGGATTGGGGGAAGGCATAGAGAAGCTGTCCCGACCAGCACAGGAAGAAGGCATCGGAGATGTCCCCCAAGCCCAACTCCCCCTTGGAGCAGAAGCGGAGACATTGGCAGTTCTGCCATGTCACGAACAGGTCCACCTGGGGAGTGCCCCATGTTTGGAAAATCCTGTGCACCACCTCTGGGTGTAGTGACCACTCATGCTGAGAGGAGACGTTTTGGCTCAGGTGATCCACCTGAGAGTTCCGGGTGCCTGGTAAGTGGTTGGCTTCTAGGCAAATATCGTGGGCTATACAGAAGTCCCACAGCCTGAGGGCTTCCTGGCAGAGGAGCGGGCCCTGCCTTGCCTGTTGATGTAGGCCAAGGAGCCGCTCCACCTCCTGCTTGAGCAGGGTCTCATGAGAGGGGTCCCTGAGGAGGGACGGGGATGGAGGGTGGGGGGCAGAGTAGAGGTAAACGGACGGGTGTAGCCCCAGGAGATGGTGTTGAGGTGATGGGGTCAGGGTGGATGTACAGGTATTCATAACCCTTGGCAGGCACAAATTACTTCTGTTCTGCCCTCTTAGATATGGGGGGCCAGGAAGCTGGAGTTTGCCACAAGGCGTTCAAAATCTTTGCCACCCCTTCATGGAGTGGGAAAGCCACCCTGCCCAGTGCCAAAGCCGAGAGGATGTTGAAGAGGGAGTCCGAGGATTCCTCCTCCTCAGCTTGAAGGTTGAGGCTTGGTGCCACCCTTTTCAAACAGTTCCTGGTGGGCTTTAGAGTCCTCCTGTGGGACAGTCGGAGGAGGGGCCACGATCACCTCATCCAGGGAGGATGGCGGTGCGGTACTCTGCATAACCACCGGTGCCGCAGGTCCCACCACATGGTCTCCCTCCTGGAGTGGAACTGGGATGAATGCTCCACTGACTCCTTCCTGGGAGGCCGAGAAAGGGAGGGCAATGGTCTTCAAGGCTCCGGCCACCGAGCAAGCCACCACCAGGGGCCATGGGCCCCATTGGTACCATGGTGCTGGCCAAGGAGCCTGGTGCCACTGCACCTGCTGTGGCACCAGTGGGGAGCAGGCTGTTCAGCCTGACTAGCCTGTCCCATCAACTGACGACTGCGAAGGGAGGCCGGACTGGCATATGATCTGCCACTATCCTGGGATTGGGACGAGTGGTGGTGTCGGGAACAGTGCAGACCACGAGACCGACAGAGAACGACTTTTGTAAAGTAGAAATCTTACCAACTTGTACAGATTAGTTCCTGCAATTTCATTTTCTTCCACTTCCTGGTTCTTCTCTCCTGCCTCCTTTCCCTTAAGTTATCCTAATTGGAAGTTACCTATGTTTACAGATGTATATTAGATACTGTATATGCAAGAACAATTAGCAGGCTTTGCTTTTAAAATGGTTTGCCCCAGGATGGGGGTGGTGAAGGGAAAGAAGATGAGTTTGGCATTTGGGAGCATGAAATCCAGAGAAGAGTGGTGACAGAACAGTCCATCTAGTCTAAGTAGCGGTGCTGGACACTTTAGAATATGTGGGGAAAAAAAATCTGCTCATCTATCTTAGGTTTTTATTTGGCCCCCATTACTGTACTGAGTGCCTTGCAATCTTCAATGTATTTTTGTATCTATAATAAAATACAGCACAAGTGGGAGGCTAGAGCAGAAGCTGGAGGGTTTTTTTTCCCCTTTATGGTGGCTGGTGGATTAGATTCTGTTCAGGAGGAGGCTTAATAACCCTTATATTTTATCATCCTATGTAGTGGCACTGTAATCGCCCTTATCATCTTTTTTTTTTTAACTGACAATTAATTGTTCTGATGTTGTGAGACTTTGTAAATCTGCAGTACCTGCCACAAAGGAATTCTGATTGGCTGCCCTTTTCCACAGGGGGTGGAAGAAAGCATCCCATCAGATCTTCATTTCCTGTAGGCTAGGGAGCATTCTCCTACAGACTGCAAAAAGGGGGTGAGACCCTGGAGTCTATTGGGGAACATTAGCATTCACAGGTCTGTGGATCGTACAAATATTAGCTCGTTCTACACAGATTAAAGCAATGCAGGGAAGAAGATTGCTCCTATTATGAAAAGAAAAAAAAGAAGGCATGTGGGAAAGGTTTCGGAAAGTAGCACCAATTATTTCCACTCCCCACACACACTTGAATTCCTGCTTGTTCCTTATGGCTATTAAAACACCCACACTTGTTTCTTGCTTATTGGATTCAGAGTGTGTGCCCATGTCACATACGTTCAAAGCAGTCTGTATAACAGTTCTCAGGATTTCACTTCCAAACCTAGATGACTTCTATCTAGTATAGTTGGGGTTTTTGGTGGAGGGGAAGTCCTCTTTCTTGAGGCATAGTGTGAGAGTACTAACTCTTGATAAGACTCCATTCCCCAAGGAAGTGGTCAAGCTTAAAGTCACTGTTACTTAGGCCTGGGCTACACTGGGGAGGGGGGAGAGGGAAATTCAAGATACTTCGACTTCAGCTATGCAAATAGTTTGACTTACCTGGCCATCCTCATGGCGGCAAGTCAACTGCTGCAGCTCCCCCATTGACACTGCTTACTCCTCTTGCCGAGGTGGAGTATAGGCATCGATTTGAGGATCGATTTATCGCATCTAGATGAGACACGATAAATCGATCCCTGATACATCGAACACTACCCACCAATCCAGCGGGTAGTATAGACATAACCTTAGTGGCACACTTTCTTCCTACATCTATGGCCATGTATTATGGAGGACTATATTACAAGGGAATCCCTCTTGGATTAACTCTTTCTGGAGCATAAAACAAGCAGTTTTATAAGTGGTATTGAAAAAGTGTTTGAATATCACATCAGAACATAACAGTTAATATTTGGGTATTTTGAGCAATTGTTACCATCCATGTCTAATTCAAAAGACTTTAACACACGCCTATTATACCTATTTTCTTTACAATGCAAATCCTGGTTCATAAAGAGGTTCTTCCTACCTCTAACATGCCTTTCAAAACAGTTTTATATGTGCGCGCGCGTGTGTGTGTGTGTGTATTATATATAAATTACTACTCTCCCATGCCTCTATGAAATAAACTATGCAGCAAGTACAGGTTATCAGGAATCAGTGACCACTTTCTATCCACTATATTTCAGAAATGCCAGTTGAGTCTTGCTGTTCTTCCCAATGTCAGGCATCTAGTGCAACCCTTTTTCTCTCCACACTAGTCAAGAAAGAGACTTTAGTGTCCCGTTTATGATGTTACAATATTGCATGTCATATAACTTGCAAGTGCTACCATTTGGCTTATGAAGCAAACAATTAAATTAACAGAAAAATGAGAGATCTTCCATACAATGAGATCCAGTTAATTTGCTTATTTAAAAAAGCAACACAATAGACACGAGTACTTATTTTATGGAGAAAGTTTACTGCTGTATGCTTTTTTTACATTCTAAGTCAAATGTATGCCATACTCTGAAATTCAATCTGTCCTGGCAAGCATTAATTGGATACTCAACAGTTGAAGTTTTGCTTTGATGGTTATGACTGGGTCATTAGCTACATATTTGAGTACATAATCTCTACCTGGTGTTTAGTTATGCATGCCTCTAAAAGTGCTCCCATTCATTGTATCCATTTTTGCCCCAGGAAACAGTGTGGCTGTAGAGTTCATCTGTGTGTTCCTTTGGGCATTACATCATATGAATTGAAGGAAAGTTGTACAATAGTAGCCTCAAAAGAAAAAAAAAAACTATCTGTGCAAGCTTGGCAGAATAGCCCATAGTTTCTAAACACTTATGCATGTGAATAACTTTATATATATGTTTATTTGCAGAGCCTGGGCCTATGTTTATCTATCTGTTTCATAAGGGCGAAAGAAACCAGCAGCAAGGTATCTGTCAGGTAAACTTTTGAAATTTAAAATTCAAATGGAATCTTTGCTGCAAAGCATTTTGGAATGACTCAAATAATCTCAAGTGCCAAATTCAGTTCTGGTTTAATGTACAATTCCACTGAAAATAACTGAACTGCACCCATTTAGCCAAAGACTGGATTTAGTCCAAAGACTTTGCATCTAATTTTAAATATTAGTAATTGTTCTATAAGTTGCGTTACCTTAAACAGCTGCAGCATTGTATTAGTCTAAGACAATTTCAAACCAATTTTACTACCAGTTTCAGAATTAGAAATTCATCTGGAAAACAGTACTGATTGACTTTAAATTTAAAGTTTATATTGTGTTTTTTAAATGTTTCAGTATTTTTTTTGTGTGAAATCCAGTCTTTTAGTTGAAAGAACATGTAAACTTTAAATTGTATGTTACATGTCATATACATTACAGAGGTGTGATTTTTAAAGACTAAAGAGAACAAATTAGAAAATATGATTACTTTGTCCACAGTATGTCACTTTGTGCCTAGTCAGTTTAACTTTTTTCTTTCACAGAGCAATAGGAGAAAGATTTTAGCCACAGGAAACAGATTGTAAAAGTCAAAGTTTAGTAGGGTACTCAGGTGTAGACACACACCAATTTTTTTTGGAAAATGATGCACTTTTAAAACTGTGGAACAAACAATACATTGAGAACTAGTGGTTATAATTCTGGATCTTATCTTTTATGAAATTAGAAAGACAATTAGAGTGTTCATCTTTACTTTGATCAAGGTGTTTATTGCATCTCAGAGGGCGTACATGCACTGGGTTCTTAAACCAAAATACAAAGAAAAGCTATTTTGAAATTAGCTTTATATAACTTTTTCCCCATTAGAGTGTATGTTATCCCCACAGTTAATTCAGATACAACCACTTTTAATGGTACCATACATTGATTAAATAGTTAGTTTGAAAGACTTAGGTGAACATCTTTCCAATTCAATATGCTTTGAACAAAGAGCTGCCAAGCCACTTGTAACACTGATCAACAGTGACCTCATTTAAGAGTCAAAATCTTAAGCCAAGCCATCAGCACAAACAGTATGAGAACAAACTAAAAATTAAAGAAACACAATATGTACAGTAAAGGGTGTGGTTCTCTGGATCAGAATGAGGTCTAATCACAAATAGTACAAAAACTACTCACAGCATAGTTGGGGAATGGAAACACACTACTCCAAGGCATACACACAGGTAAGCACTAAAATAACAGATGTACATAAAAGAGTTAAATAAAAATGCAATAATGTTATAACTACAGACACACCAAAGAGTGCTTTCATATTTGACATTAAAGAATGTCAGCACAACTGTGGCTGCTTTTTTTAACTACATGGAGAGAAACTGACCCTTTACTTATTTTCAATGCATTTAGCAAGAACTGATAAATAAATTTAAATGCACGAACTCAAAGAGTTAAAATATATTTTAAATTAAAAAAAGTGATAAATACAGTATTCTTTCAGATATGATTTTTCATTACTGGTAAGGTAACTTGGAAGGAGTATTTGTTATGGAAATTTACCTTTATATTACTTTAAATTATAATATAACATATACAGTGCCACAAAAATAAAACATTTCTCACAACAACTGAAATTCCTGTGACTGGGAAAAATGTATTTCACACAAAGATTTTGTCTAGTTAAGTGTTTCTTACTATTGGTATTATCACACTATGTTTTGTAACAGATAAAGAAGAAACTGAACTTTTAGGGAAATTTCAGGTGTTAGTCAAAAGTTATATACATTGAAACCTTCAAAAACACAGACACATCGCTCCAAATGGCTCACCACACAACAGCTGCATAATCTGCCCCCACTGAATAGGTTCAGAAAAGCACTAGAAGGCATCAGAAACATACATCCATTGTTTAAACTGTAGAACACAAATAACCCAAGTACACAAATTGAGAGAGAGTAGGGATAACAGCTAAGGTAGTACACATTCCTAACGTTCACTTTCACAGCTGTGCTACACGTTTCGGAAGTAAGAGACAGTCTGAATAAGCACTGGGTTTGGTACTGGTGGCTCACTTTGAAACTCTGAGCATCAATCTGTGATTTGTAGATTCCAAACTCACATTTTTAACTATCCAGTCAGAAAAACTGCAGCTGTGAAGACAAAAAACATAGTCAGAAGGAATAGCTAAACAAGTCTGACTCAAAATGATTAAAATGGCTTGCAGAGCAGCTTTAAGGCCAAACTTGGTATACAAAATAATCTATATTCCCCCTTATCATATCTTAAAGCAGCTATGAAACTACTCACTGGAGGAGTGGCTAAACATTTAAGAAATCAGATATTTTCTAACTTGAGTTCTGATGGAGATGTCTCCCCAACAAATTGGGGCCCCAATATTGCAACTGGACTATCATGCTTATGTAGAGATCTTTGAAGACACTGGATCCTAATTACAATGGGTTATTTATGCTCACGAATAGCTCTGATTTGGTCATTATCTATAGCAGAGGTTCTCAAACTTCATTGCACTGTGATCCCCTTCTCATGACAAAAATTACTACATGGCCTCAGGAGGAGGGACCGAGACCTGCCCCTGCCTGAGCTCACTGCCCCAGGCAGGGGACCCAAAGCCTGAGCCCCACCACCCAGGGTTGAACTCCTTCGGCTTCAGCCCCGACCCCGAGCGGTGGAGTTCAGGCTTTGGCACCAGGCCCCAGCAAGTCTAATACCAGCCTTGGCAACCCCATTAAAATGGAGTCCCAACCCATAGTTTGACAATTGCTTTTCTATAGCCAGCAATGGGTGTAGCTGCACCAGTGTTGACCTCAAGTGTAGACAAGGCCATGTCGGAGAGAGTTTGCACTGGCTGAGTCAATCTGTGAAAAATCTAGTTTGACTTGGTCTACAGTTATGTGTCACCAAAGGTGCATCTTCTTCAGTCACTGAATCAGGACAATTCTCAAATTCTTCCTGATGTCAAGTTTTCACAAGGTGTGGATTGCACTGAGTACAATAAGGAAAAACTACCACCAGAGATGATGTAAAGCTGCTACTTTTTCCTCTTGTTTAATTCTAATAAATGGCAGACAAAACTATTCAACACAATTTCTCATAGCCTATCTGCTCTACTTCAGTGATCTCCAAATTGTATTGGTTGGCTCTCTCAAACTGTTTTGATATATTCTGGTATCTGAACCCTCATATTGCCTCCCAGAAAGTTTTATTATGGTTACTGTCTTTTTTTTTATTTTTATTGTTTTTTGGTTGCTCCTCTTTGCCTCTTATTCTCCCTCAGCTCCCTCCTTCCCTAGTTTCCCCTTCTCTCTTTCAGTGTATCCTCACTGGTGTTTGTTCCCTCCCTAATCCATGCTTTCCATAGGCTGTTCTACATAGCACTGCTCAATGCCTTCTGCATGATGTGCAGAAGAGCAATGCCCTGTAGCACCCCACAGGGAGAAGAGGAGAGACCATAGGGCTGGAAGCAATGAAGGATGCAGGCAATACCCCCTTCCATCCCTATCAGAGATTTGGCATCCTTTGAGGACATGCACATGTTTGGGAGTCTCAATTTCACTCATTCATAACAGCGATACCAAATCAGTTTTATGGCCACAAATTAATTTCTCACACCAGATTAGGATTACAGTGTAGGACTGGTCACAAGAAGAATTAATGTGAAGAGGAGAGTTATTATTAAACAAATCTACTATAAGGGCAGCATAAAGAAACAAGATAGGTTACTTTGCCAGAAGCAATCTTTCAGTTTTGCCCCAGTGTTCTAGTCCACCGCTAACAGCCTTCATAATCAAATGAAGGCAGAGTGGATAGACAAAAGAACACTGCAAACTCAAATGATGTAAATGAAAACTGGCTGGAACAGAGAACCAAATGATACAACAATAAAAACTTTAAAACCCACATGTGCACTGCTTTTGTTCAATTTACAGAGTATATGAGATTACAATTTTTTAAGAAAATATTTTCTTAACCGCAAATTAAGGCACATATTGTGAATAAATATACTGTTACCAATTTATTCTGTTTGTTAAACAGAATTGCATGGAGAAGTAGTTATGATTTAAACTTATCTTGCATCCTGAAAAAACTTTTTAAAGGGCTTTAACTTGATTGCTTGAACTTGTACCTCCTGGTTCTCATTCACAGTTGTATTTTTCTACAAATAGTTGCAGGTTCTTACTCAAACTTAAAGGGAATGGTATGCTTGTAGTAACGTTTTATATGTTGTACTAGTTAACCCGGGTAACTTCAAAGTCAGTCACAGAATACCTTAATTGTTTACAAGAAATCCTTGATGTTAAGATCTGCTAATGGGTCCTTTGTTGGAGGTTTCTTGGGACTCTGAGTGGCAGGTGTAGGGCTTGGAGAGAGCTGGCAAAACAGAAACCAGCCAAGGAAAGCAGAAAAAGAAAGGAGACAGATGCACAAGCATTAGACAGATTCTACACAACAAGCACATTACAAACATGCAAAAAGTTAGAGTTCTTGATTTATGGGCTTAACAGTGTCTTCTCTGTCATCTCTTGTTTGACTCCTGTGTTTAATTTCAAAATACAGTTACTATGAAGTTGACAGTGCTTAGCAGACATTTTAATTCAAGACAAAACAAGGTGTCCTGGTTTTCTAAGTAACTTACTAATCATATTTGGCAGCAGTGAATATTCTGCTTGTAGTAAGATGAGGCCCTGAAACAAACCCTTATCAAAGGCCAGTATGAGGCCTAAGGCCTGAACTAAAGTAATGGTCAAGACTTTGCTAACATAAAGCAAAGTTAAGCTGTGAGCCAGAGGCAGCCCCTGCTCACAGAAGCTGGCAAGGAAAGAGCTGATGCTGCAAAATGAGACATCCCTAAAAGGTACTGGACACCAGATATCAGAACATTTGCATACTTGTACATTCCACACAGATAACAAGGAACAAGCTGACATATCCCAATGACAGGGCCAAAAGGGTAATATGATGGATAGAGTTGTTTTGTTCGAACCAACATGTACAAGGTGAGAGGTGGCACCTTACTTCGTAGTGGGGTTGTACCTTGCTACGTGGAGGGGTTGCACCTCAATACGTCAGGAGTGATGTGTAGCTTGTTTGTACCTGTGTATAAGAATGCACCCTTGAGTGGATATCTTTGTCTGGCCTAGGAGACAGTGGAAAGTCCCGCCACTGACTGAGCTGGTCCATTGTCAGGAGCACACATGTACTAGCTAGCGGCACCTTAGCAGCACCGTGGATATCTAATCCGGGGAGCTGGAGACTGTTTCTCTTTGACAATAAACCAGGCCCGGGTGCCTTTGTAGCTTACAAGAGTCTGTGGTCATTGGGGGTTCTCTCAGGGTCTGCTGTGTCAGCTATCTGCAGTACACAGAGGGAACACGCACGCAGCCGACTGATATCAACATTGAACACAGCAGAGCACCAAACTGGTAGCGTCTGATGACACTGCTCAGGTGTACCCATTAAACGATAAGGGAGTTTAGAGAGCATGTCAATGCCTAATACACTTGCCCAAGCAGATTAGAATTTCTCTAACTAGATAGTTGAGAATTGTTTGGAGCACTAACCTGGTAAGAAAGCAACTTAAATTGTTGCCACAAAATATCAATTAACATCAATATATGGAATACACAATGTATTTTTGCAGAATAACCTAGTGTTCACTGGCATAAAGCAATCTGCAGTCAAAGGAAAAGCCAAACAAACACACAGTAGGTCAAGCTACAGTATACACAATATTAAATACAAAAAACTACATCAAAAGAACACGATTAAAGTTGCAAAGACAAGCACTCAAAAGTTAGGAAATACGAGAATTAAGGTTCCACAGACAACCTTAATTTTGGCTCCCTTAGACTGACTGGATCATAATGCATATGCACAATTACTTGATCCCATATTATGTTTTCCACAGGACCTCTACCTCATTCAATGCACAGGATGGACAATGCTCATTTAATGAGCTGCTATTCAATATTTTGTTTTTTCCTCACTTCTCAAAGTGTGGCCCATGCCTTGTTTATGGCACACTATTTCAAACCCCAATTCTGAGGACAGAATTAATTTCCTCATAGGTTTTTATCTATAGTGCTCAGTGTAGTTTGTGGGTGCTTCCAACATTCATGAATTTATCTTTAACACTATTATGAGGTGAGGAGGGTTATCCCCATTTTACAGTTCAGAAACTGAGGGACAGAGAGATTAAGGTCCAAAGTTTCCATTAATTTTGGTTGCCCAACTTGACACCCCTAGGACCGGATTTTTCAGAGTATTTTGCATTGTATAGCGCTTTATATGCTCTGTCACAAGTGTAATTGAAGTCAGTGGAAGCAGTGCTTTGCTCAGCACTTCTGCAAATCAGACCCCAGGGTGTCAAGTCAGGCATGCAGTAAATGAAAAGCACACAATTAGTGTGACTACCTGAGAGAAGTTTGGTTTAAGTGGACTTGCTATGTATCACATAGGAACTCTATAGCAGAGGCAGAGATAGAAACCAATTCCCCAAAGCAGTATTCAACTGCCTTGACCATGAGACTTTCCTTTCTCTTCCTGCAGTCCTCTACCTCATTCACTACACATTCCCCAGCTTTAGCAACAAATGAAGCAGGTATCCTACAGTCAACAGCATTCCCTCCCTACATAACCCTTATTCATCCCCAGGGAAAGTCCATCCTGTACCCTGAATGAGATAGGATCATGTGGAATTTTTCAGCAATTTTTCAAATGTTTATAACTTGGCCAAATGTGGGTACATTTTCACAGGGACATCAAAAGACACATCCCTTACAAAGGCCATCCCTCTTGCACAATTTATCAAATCTCTGTTTCAAAGTGGGGGTAGAGGGGGAAGAGGGAGCCAGGACTTATCAAGGAAATGATTGCCAGAATTTAACATTAGTGAAAAATGTTTTTCACTAGTCTTATTCTTGGCAATGACTGAACTGTTTTGGCAGAAGCTTCCCAAAACATTTCAATTGGAAGACAACACCCAGCATGGTAAATTTCACCTCAAACAATTAAACTTCGGCAAAAAAAGTTATAAGCAACCGAAAACAGGAAGTGTCAGACTACTGTATTTGGCAGTGCTACCAGACCCACCTAAAGTACACACATTTCTTTGTCTCTCGTATACCATATACTCTTCCTTTGAATTATACCAGAAGTACAACGTAACCTGACTGAGCGAATATCCAAGATCATATCTTTAACATAATACATCTTATGGATGTCTCACAACTGTCACTGTAGGTGGTCTGTAGTGTCATACTATTTTTTATACAAAGCAATACAGCCACAACTGATATATTTTAAAACACCACAACAACATTGGTAATAATTTGTGTTACTTCACATCTGCATTTCCCAACCAGCATCGGGGCCCCTTTGTGCTAGGCACTGTATATAAAGAAAGAAATATAGCATTCCAGCTAGGGCTGGATGTCCCTAAATGACAGTTTGTCCAAAGCAGGCAAGGAACGGGATTGATGCAGAGCATTTTAGAGCAAGGGCATCTCAAGTTATTCTCTAGCAAATGCTTCCAATAACACTACTCTCTGTGTCTGGCAGTGACCCACCTATATCCCCAACTTGTTTAAGTGAGATACACCAAAATAGGAAGCCTTTAAGGGAAGGTGTAATACTTGGATGGGGGAGCCTTTACAAATCCATCTCTTCATTCTCACTGAAGATAGCTCAATGCCCAACTTTTCTGTTTGGGCAAAGAAAAGAATATCATGTATATAAAGGGACATTTTCATGTGATTTATTCTCATAAGGCTACATACACTTCAGTGGAGTTAAAAGCCAGCACAATAAAGTTCTCCTTTATCATATACTCAGAGCTGTATATAGACAGCATTTAAAACCAAGTTTCCAGCTAGGGTTTAGTAGGAGGAAAAGCTTACACAACAAACGGCTGTATAAGTGGCATTGCATTCCATGCCCCCCAAACCCTATTTCTACTTTAAAACTTACATTTAATTATTTTAAATATAAAAACAGAGACTTACTTGTGCACCAGGTCCAGATGCAACTCCGAATGGTGGCCTCATCATAGGTTGTCCATACATAACTGGCGGCTGAGGCATCATGGATACACTTGGTCCAGAAGGAGGCTGCAAAATTAAGAAGTTAAAAAGATAGAAGGTTGCTAAAATTGATTAGGAAGAGTTATTTATGAAGAAAAATATCACTCACCATTCCAAATCCTGATCCTGGCTGTGCAACTGGGGGGACACCCGAGGCAGGAGGAATAGCACTTGCTGGAGGCACAGTTCCAGTCTAAAATTTAAAAAACACACAGATGAGAATTTCTATAAATCCAACTGCAATTACATAGAATCAAAGTGGGGAAAAGTCTTATTGTATTTCAAGATAAAAAATGTCAGAACTATTGTACTACATATTGTTAGGTAACAGATGTTGCCCAAATTGCACAGCAGCTCACCTCTAAGGCAATTCAGCCATTTTAATTCTCAAAACACTGAGAACTGCTCATTTGAAACTTCAAAATTTGGTTTCTAGAGAAGTATCTAGAAAGTATATGTATGTCAATGATATTAAACTTTAGATATTCACGTCTTACTAGAATTTGCATGGTATGTTCTGCTCTACAGATAGAATTCTTAATTCTGAAAACAGCTTCAATATATTATCCATGTCTTAATCTAATACAACTAGAAAATGACTGCAAGGGAAATCTTCTGTACAGAACTGCAACAATACTTCCCATTTATCTTCTTCCCACCCGATAACACTTTTCAAATATGTTAAGGGCTGTTATAAAGAGGACAGTGATCAATTGTTCTCAATGTCCACTGAAGGTAGGACAAGTAACAGGCTTAAATCTGCAGCAAGGGAGATTTAGGTCACATATTAAGAAAGGTTTTCTAATTGTAAGGATAGATAAGTGCTTGAACAGGCTTCCAAGGAAGGTTGTGGAATCCCTATCATTGGGCATTTAAGAACAAGTTAGGGAAACACTTGTGAGGGATGGTTTAACTATAGTTGGCCTTGCCTCAGCATGGAGGGTGAACTAGATAACCTCTCAAGGTACCATCTAGCCCACATTTCTATCAACAACCAATCACGGGTGCTACTCCAAACCAAATTAATTATGAAGACCTTTTAGAACACGTCACACATAATACATCTGGGATTGTTTATCTTGATCCAAGATGAGCAACAAAGCAACCTACAGATCCTGGTCAATTAATTACTGTGATGGATTAGTGTATGTCTGTATGTGTGTCTATCAGTCTGCAAACTCCATTTTCTTTTGTGTACACCATTTTGATTATAAATAGTGCTGCACCTTCACTTTTGCCTTTTAGCCTCTATATTTCAGTGGAATACCCCAGAGAGATGTTGGCACAAAATCTGCGTGCCCATTGGTGGAGAGCTTACCATGGAGAGCTTTCAAGAGTCATTATTAACCTGGATGGTCTTCCATTCAAATGGAAAAATCCTAGAGCAATGAGCTGGCTGCAGACAGGGCCGGCTCCAGATCCCAGCGCGCCAAGCGCGCGCTTGGGGCAGCATTTTGCCGGCAGGGCAGCAGGCGGCTCCAGCGGACCTTCCGCAGTCATGCCTGCGGGAGGTCCACCGGAGCCACAGGACCAGCGGAGGGTCCGCTGGTCCTGCGGCTCTGGTGGACCTCCCGCAGGCATGGCTGCGGATGCTCCACCAGAGCTGCGGGACCAGCGGACCCTCCGCAGTCACGTCTGCAAGAGGTCCCCCGGAGCCACGGGACTGGTGTGCTTGGGGCGGCCAAATTCCTAGAGCCGCCCCGGCTGCAGATCAAGGGAGTTAGAGTCTCTAGTTTGGGGACCAAACAAAAAATCACCTGACAAGGGACCTGAAGACAAAGGACTTGGGGGAAGAGGGCGTTTACCTGATATAGAGGGCTAAAACTTTATAAGAACAAGTACTGCTCTTAGCAGGGGCTCTCTCTCATCAACCAGGACAAAAAGGTACGGCTGGGAAGGAAGAAAGAAGGGGCCTGAAATTCTGAAAGGACTGATGAAAACCCAAAGGACTCCCAGAGTGGTGAGGGCAGGGGAGGAAGGGATTTGCATGCAGCTGTTACTTTCTATAGATCTTTACCCATTGTGCTTTGTCTATGAGTAAAATGTAACTTGTTTAGAAATTCCTTTGTAAGGTCTGACTCTTAGTTAGTTTGCTCTAACTGCTGTAACACTTGCTTTAACTGTCAGAATCCCTAAAGGGTGAAACAGTAATCTAGTTTCAGTTGAACTCTGAGGAGCATCAAGAATTACTGGAGATGCTTGGTAGAGCTAGCACTAGCTTCAGGGCCAAGGCAGTTGGACTGTTGCATACCTTCTCAGGAAGGAGTCTGTGTGTGCGCATGTGCACGCATGTACTAACTGGTTTCCAAAGAGAGTGAAAGAAACTCTTCAAAAGCCACCACTGCCTTTGAAATATCCTCCTACAAATGGTCCAGAGCATAAGTTTGGCAAATATTTTCATTAAGCCAGGCTTCTGAATGAATACCAATACGAATACAGGAAGTCTGTCTGAAGACTAGGACCTTTAGATAAGTTTTGATGACTAATTTTTGTCTTTTACTGTTATTGTGCAGTGCCACAGGTACCCTCCGTTATAGACACTAGACAACAAATAGTAATAATTTAACTTCTTGAATATTTAAATAAAGTTCAACAGTCCTAGAACTATTAACGTTCACATAAACAGTAGGAATGGACTTGAATTCTTATTGCTGCTATTGTTTTAAAAATTATGTAGCTAATATTACCATGTGAATGTAGTACTCTCAAAAAGTGTCAGATTGATGCCCTGGACAGAGCCAAAGGACAGACAGCATAAGCAGCAGTTGTTCAAGCTTCAATATTGCTCTGCCAATGTATCTCAATACTGACCTGAAGGGACTTTAAGGGTTTCAATCTCCATAGTCATTTTTATGTCACTGGTATCCTTGCTGGCAGAGTTTTAATGTTTTTTACTGGCTTTAGACATCAACAAACTATGAACTCTACCAAAGCCACCCAACCCATTTCATAGAGACCAGTGAACTCCTATCAGATGGTAACTACTTTCAGTTACAACCAGTCTTGTCTGGGTTTGAATGAGTGACTAGAAGTGAAGTTCCACATCTCATTATAAATCTCCAGATGCATCCAGGTTCTCAGTTTTTCAATATCTGCTGGGAACAAGGATACCCTGAAACAACTGTTTTTAACTTGACTTCGATAAAAACTTATTACCAAGTTGTTTCTCATGAACGTACTACAAAGGCTAGTGGATTAAGTATCTGGTAACAATGACATGCTCTCAGGCATACAAGAACAGCTACATTAATATATTAGTGACAAGTTCCATCTAACTTTAAGCCAGCTGTAAGAACTGTAGTGCAGGCAAAGAGCAGTTAGCATTTTCCAGTTTAGTTAAAAAAACACAACAAAACAAAAAAACCTTTGTAAGTAGAATTAGTAGAACTTTACAATGAAATTCACTTACATAATAGAATATTGCCCAACCTTTCTGGTAAGAAAAAAGTTGAAATAATAACTTATTCATTGATCAAAACTCCACACCCACATTAAATGGAAGCTGAAACAATGATTGCAAAAAAATGCCCCACCCTTGCATGAAACATTTTGCTCATAAATTACTAAAAGAAAATACCACACCCTATTGTCTTGAAAATGACTGACCACTCTTTCTGGCACATATACACAGATCCTGAGCAGGTGTAGGTCAGTGTATTTCGAATGACATCAATTCCACGATGCTGATTTACATCAGCTAAAGATCTGGCCTAAAGACATTGGTAGTCTCAAATCAACATTTTCCATCATTAGTCACATTGTCATACAAGATACCACAGTATTTCTCTACATTTAGAGAGAATTAAAGGTATCTCTGATATCACAACATGTTTAACAGTTGGCTAATGTTGACTAATAGTCACAGTTGTATATACACAGTCCCCCAGAAAGCACAGGGAAGAACACCAGTTTATGTACAGAATAGTAATAATTTGTTCCTATTTCATCATCACTTGAGTGGGTCCTGGACATGAAGTGCTAGGACTAATTACTGAACTACATACCAAGGGACCAGTTGGAGGAACACCAGTTGACCATGTTGCAGGTGCTACTTTTGGTTGCCAGTTAGCTCCTCCTGTTAACTTCTTTTCTCCAGCATTCCACTGAAGGTCTCCCCTAATAAGGATTCAAATGTAGAAGCAGAGATAAGAAAGAATAAAGCTGTATACTGTATGTTAAAACTAAGCACTCTGAATGAATGTACATTAATTTACATAAGCACTAAACAAAGCTAGCACGTGCATTAGTTTTTGTTACAGGCAACTGAGAAATCCTGAATGCATTTAGCGTGCATAGGCTGTGAATAAATTTTCTCCAATCTCAGTGGTGGTCATTAGCTATGGCAACTAAATTGCCAAGTTTATGATAGTCTATATTAAAAGATGAAAACAGAATTAATGGTGTAAGCCTTTAAATCTCATTACCAATGAGTAATTAGCAATATGGGAGAAGGCAAAAACGTTGTTTAGTGCTATATTCACATTCACCTGTATAGTATTATAATCTATAGGGGAGGATACAATTTATATCAAGGCAAAAAGTGGGGGATTGGCACTGCATATTCGACTGTTGATAAAAGCATTTCACAGTTAAGAATCTTGTTCAGAAAGCTGCAGCAGAAGAAAAGGACGGCTTTTCCCTTCAGAACAGTCAAGTTGCAGCATACAAGATCTATAAAAAAATTCATAGAAAAAGGAGGAATTTTTTCACCTCTTTAAGATGCAGAACAACTATTAGTAAGGGGTAGCCCAACATTAGATGTTTTAACAAAAGCCTGCAGAAAAAAAATAACAGGATTTGAGGCACATGACAAACCAGTAGCACCTCAAACCTGGATAGTGTTGGAATTCCCCACCTTCCAACCCCAAACCAGTTAAAAAGGTAAAACTCAAAGTGAAGCTTTTAAGAGAGACATGCTCTACAGATGTAAGGCTTGTTTGATGGGACAAGTGGGAAAGAATCCATTGGAGACTTGGAGTGAAATCCTGATCCCACTGAAGTCAACATGAATTTTGCTTCAGTGGAGGACAGGACTGCACCTTTTGCCAGTAAATTGGGACTGATTTTGTTTTAGAGTGTAACTAAGAAAGTGGGAAAACCAGCTAAGCTAGGAACAAACCAACCAACCAACCCAAACACTCCCAAAAAACCCAACATGGTGGAAAAGATCCAAAAAATGATAATTAAAGTAATTTTACATTCTCCTTTTCTCAAAGAAAGAAGACCTTAACCAAAATACCATGGGTTTCCCCCCTCTTAGCTCAGTCTAAGTAGAGGTTGTGAACCAGCTCAGTAGTCAGTGGAGTCAAACAATCACAGAAAATGTATCTAAATATAAAGCTCAGCAAAAAGATAAAAGGGACTGTATAAACTTGGACACTACATCAATTTCAAAATGATATATTTCATGTTGTTTAAGAACCTAAACTTGTCTCTAGTTACCCTGCCATTGCTGTGGTTTTACAAACCCAATTTTCTTATTTCTTTAAAAGTATAACTCCCTATTAGTGTGGAAACCAACACACTGTGCCAGGAAGATAGTGAAACTGACTACATTCAAAGTGCTGTCAAATACAAACAAACAAAATGGGAAAAAGTTCTCTAATCTTTCAGTTTTATTAATCTTGTGTATTACAAGGAGCAGCATTTTTAAACAATAAAAAATAAACACCCAAAATTCAGAACTTACTTTTTTGATATGGTGCCAGAAATTCCAAGATCTGAAAATCAGAAATGAAATCAGGATAATAGAGTTACTTGTTTATAAAATTAAGTGAAGGATTCTGTCAAATGCTTTTACTGTAAAAACATCTGTGCACCTGCACAAAACTGATCCAATAGCACTGTTCTAGGAATAGTACTCATTTTTTCTAAAAGCCCTCTAAATAATGAAAGTTAAAAATCTGAAGCTCACCACTTTCATCAATGATTTCCTTATGAC
Organism: Mauremys reevesii; assembly: GCF_016161935.1. Lineage (NCBI taxonomy): Eukaryota > Metazoa > Chordata > Testudines > Geoemydidae > Mauremys > Mauremys reevesii. The sequence continues at coordinate 145,609,908 of NC_052625.1, read as the reverse complement.
AAACTTGTTCTTCCAAGAATTTTTTTTTAAAGGTATGTTAAAAAAAAATGTGAGGCCTGAAGAGCCAATCTCATTGTTTCCTTGACTGTGTATTTATGTATGTGTGCAAAATAAAATGTAAATATAGTTAACTGATCCAAGTGGCAAGTCTGTTCATCTTTAATGTCATACTTGAGACGTTCCAGCCACCTGGGTGTAGGTGTGCAAACAAGTTGGTCTCTAACAGTATCCTTTCAAATTTTTTTTGCATTGCACTGCTAGGCTAGGACTTATGTGCGCATCAACTGGCTCTAAGTTTGTAAGCAACAGAGTTAAGTGGACTGAAACTTAAAAGGTTTTGGAATCACACTGATTGAGAATTTTTAAAAAAATATTTTCCTTCCCCTACATCACCAGTAGAGATCCTACAGGTGTATCCCCACTGCCCACAGATACACAGGAGGAACTGAGGATTGAATTTGATTTACAGGCTCATTTACAAGTTATCACGCATAGAAGAAAAGAAGCCGGCTTTGCTCCTGTTGATCAGTTAACTGTTTTTAGGACTGACAGAAAAAAAATCTGTTTGTAACGCAAGTACATATTAGATAATGTCACTGAGAAACATGAAACAGTACAATTTCTATGGTCTTTTTCAGACTGCAACCACATTTTAAATATGGTTACCCTTTGGCCCAAGCAGTTGGTCAGTATCCAGGGCCTTGTTTGGGTTGTTTCCATTAGGAGAAGAGATTGATTATACAAATTTGGAGTGGTTTTTGTGTGTGTGATTTGGTTTATTTACAAAGAAAATACAAAGCCCTGTTTCCCTGAAAAAACAGAAATAGTTTTCTTGCTCAGAAATCAAAGTCTGCCTTTTCAGTGAGCACTCTGCCCAAAAAATCACTTCCTCCCAGGGCCATGCATTGCTGCATCTCCTGTTGTCTGCTGACTTTCTCCTTGCTATTTGTTTCCTTTCCCACAGGTACACAGCTGCAACCAACCAAAGCTGCAGTCCTTACATGTGTAATCAGAGAAAACTCTTAAATTACATGGCTTTGCCTCTGCTCAGGCCTCGCCATGCTGGCCTGTGCCTTGGGCGGCAGCTTCTATTGTTTCAGCTATCACTAAGCAGCCATTGACTTTTACCAGATGCGATTGATGGCTTAATGTATACCTCTAGAATGGCAAGTGCTATTTTTTCCATCTGTACTCTAGTCTGTTTCAAGGATCTAAGCTTGAAAACCTGTTTCCAACAGACAAATTTGTAAGTGTCCCTTAGATTATAGAACAGAGGAATTTAGTGTGCTTGAAAACAGAAGCTCTATGAAGTGTCAAACTCTGACATGAGACCAGGAACTTCCATTCACTGAACTGTGAAAACCTAAGCACCTTGGGCTCCTACAGAGGACTATAGTATAATGCAATGAATCATAGAATATCAGGGTTGGAAGGGACCTCAGGAGATCATCTAGTCCAACTCCCTGCTCAAAGCAGGACCAATCCCCAGGCAGATTTTTGCCCCAGATCCCTAAATGGCCCCCTCAAGGATTTAATTCACAACCCTGGGTTTAGAAGGCCAATGCTCAGTCCACTGAGCTATCCCCCCCCCCCCCCGCCTTTTTGACATTTCACAGAGAGGCAGGACTTTTGAGGGATGCAGCAGACTGAGTTAAAGTACAAGTGACAGCTATATTTATGTACCCAGAAACAAATATTACCAATAAGTTGAATGAGTTGAGTAGTTAAGATCATAAGTCACTTTAAAATAAAACAACCAACAGCAACAGTAGTTGGGTGACTTACTGCCTACTAAATTTGCGAGAGATGAATCAAGATCACTTCCAAGGCCTTTGCTTGCTGCTGAAGCTGTAGCAGCTGAAGCTGCTACAGACTGACCAGATGGAATCATAGTTGGCATAAGAAGATCACCTAAACCATCAAACACTAGAATTTAAAGAAGACAGTAGATTAGGATAGTAACCTTAACTGTAATATTTATTTAAGTAACACCACTGCATAGAAACCTTTAGTATTACTCAACAAATGGATCATAGCACAGACAATCACTACACCAGTATTACTAATACATAATTTCACATGAAAGAATGCCGACACGGCATGCATGATATTTTACTAACACACACTGAAATGTAGAATTACCCTGAAATAAAAATATACTAATGAAGACTGGAACAATACATGCCTAAATGGTTGCAAATGCATCCTTAAACCTGGTAACAAACTTAAGAATCCCAGAGGATTGCCTCTATGTATACATGTTTGCAAAGAGGTTTAGAAAAGCTATGTAAAAATATATATATTTTAATAGATGTACAAGTTACTGTAATAGTAGAGCCAGGAAGATAGAGTATTTTAAAATATTTTAACTGATAACAGGTTTCTTCAACATAGCAATTAAAGGGATCAACAGGGATGTAACTGGTACTCTTCATCCACACTGACAGATGTAACTTCCCCAGAACAGATGTCAGCTTCAGGAGTCAGGTTTACATATCAAAACTCAAACTGCTTCTCTATTGCCTGGTTAGCCCACTATTATTTTTAATAACCTATATTACTTTATTCCACCACAGTAAATATTCTGATCCACATTTGATGTGCATGCTAATGTTATTTCAACAGGCAAGTGCAGCATATTATGCACTGGCAAGCAACCAAATAATCAAGCAGCAATACTTCTCAGATTTCTCTCTTACTCATTTAGTTGCAGAACTCACCAATTGTTAATGTGTAGCAAGGACCCAGCATGGAAAGTGTAGAATGGAAGAGATACAAACAAAGTGACAGCAGTGATGAAAGATTAAGCTTTATGTCAAGCAAAGAACACTATCTTGATCTCAGTTTTATGTAACTCTGGGTGCCATGCAAGCTTAAGGGCTTCAGCAACAGCAGCGAGATCACATGCCTATACACTGAATATACAGTACCAAGTGTTTGTGTTTTTCCTCTGATAACTCTTAACAGTCATGCAGAGAAGCACGTGCAAAGAGATGACATACACACGTCTATTTGGTTTCTGCTAAAAATTGGGAGAAGATAATGGGAACAAGGAAAGATTTCCTAGAATTATCCCCATTGCTGGTGAACATTTATGGTACTAACTGGTATTTTCTCTTTCAATTGAATAAGTGATAGGAAACATTGATACCCATGAGAATTATTTTTATATCCTTTGTATTAAGAGCAGTAACAATTGTATCATTTATGTTAGTGTTGAATGAACATATTTTTTCTGAAGATACACAAGGGAAACCCTTCCCTCACCTGATGGATCAAATGAGCTGCCACCAGTTGATGGTGATGTTCCAAAAGCTGCTTCAAAGTTGGGCTGTAATAAGGTGGTTTGAGCTGGAGTAACTGGTGATGGTGATGGAGAGGGAGCAATGAAAGAACCTCCAAAGCCTTTTAAAAAAGTCACATTAAAAAAGATTAGATGCATCCAGATGGAATCACAAAATAAAAGCCTCGACATACTTACTATTCTTAAAGTCATAACATAATAGGTTACTCTATCATTATGCTTTCTGATAGCTAATAAGCATCCCTTGATGTAATGCCAAGTATTCTAATAAAAATCACTCTAAAACCAGCTAAAGGAAGATGTACTGTAACTGGCAAGTTCTGGGTTGCTAAAAATCATAAGACTGCATTGTAAACCTATTTGTAACTTCACCCACAAATGAAATGCAGTCACCTCTGGGGTAGAGCACAGCAGTTTAATAGCACATTCAGTGCACAATGTAAGATAGATATTAAATACGCCTTACCCAATTATAATGATAGAAGTAGGCAGAATGCAGTTACTGGGATTTGGTCAGGATACTGGGGTTAGCTCTTAAGGAAAGTGTACCATGAGTTTTTTAATGACCCTGACTTGAATAGCCAGGAATGCCAACAGTACCTCAATCTCATATTGGTTAAATACTGACTGCTTATTGATTCACCAATCAACCAAATGAATCACCATCACTACTTCCTACAGCACATGGGACTCCTTTGCACCTCTCCCAAGTTCTTATCTGACCTGACCCTCGATTTCATTGATTTCTATTAATGGTACCACTTTCCTGTATTTTTATTTTATATAAAAGTTGTCTCCAACTATCATTTTAGATTTTTGAAGTACTATAACAAGATAAATAAGAAAAATGATTTTATAGATTTCTTTCTACAGCATTTTCCCCAGACTCCTTGATTTAAATTCTCCTCTTGTTAAAAAACATTAAATGTTTTCCCTGAAAAATTGAAATAAAAGCAATAATCCACCACATTTCTCTCCAAAAAGAGTTCTGTGCCAATGTAACATGAGTTGAGTAGTTCTGCCAGCAAGATATGGATTGATAGTTATGACTTGTTTTTCCAGAGGTGTGAAAACACCCAAAAATCTCAATGAAATTAACAGAAGCTACAGGTGCTTAGCCACTTTAGGAGACCTACCCATATAGATTTTAGTCACAAGGTCAATTTTCAAGAATAGTCAGCAACCTACAATACTGTATTTTCTTGTTGCACTAATTTCAGGTTGTCAGGATTCTGGTTGCATTGGTTGAGGACACAGCATACATTAGGGGTTAGTGATGTTGAAGTATAGGAATGAAAATCAGAACCTGGAACTCATCTTGTGAAAAGAGTGAAGGAGGAACTGACTTAAACTGTTAAGATTTGTAGTCTACACATTATGCTAAATGCTTAAAGATACCAAATCTATTAACATTTTTAAAACAACACATGCCAACTGATGTACTTTAGGGAGATTATGGCAGATCAAACACTGACATTTTATCCACTTACAAACTGTAAAATGTACCTTCAAATGTCAGACTACTGTCATAAGAGAGAAGACAGCCAGACCTGTATGTTTGGAGAACACTGGACACAAACGTGTGCTAAAGTTGACTACCTTCAATTTAAATAATTAATACTTTTTTTTAAATTAAGTTAAGTTAAAAATAAAAAAAAACTCACCAAAAGTTATTGTAAAACAGTAATACACATTATGTTTCTCATAGCAGTTTAACCCCAATCCAACTTTTGCCCCAAGCTTTTGAAAAAGCACATCACGTTCCCAAAGAATACTTCATTAGCCCACTATTCTAGGAATAGTAGCTTTGGAATGATCCTGACATCATTTTCTAGAATATGACTGCACTAAGAGATTACTGAGAAGTGATACAGTAATGTTGATTAACCACAATCTATCAGCCACTCTAAGCAATCGAGAGGTACTGGTAACCTAAAAACATAACCTGGCAGGAGTCATGCCTGTCTAAAAGATCCCAACAAGTCACAATGGGTAGCTACTTTTCCTTCCCAAGGATTTAGGTAAGGCTTTGGCTACACTTGCATTTCAAAGCGCTGCCGCGGCAGCGCCCGCGGCTGGCGCTTTGAGCTAGTCAGTGCCCAGCCCAGCGCTGAAAAGAAAACTCGCGCTCCCCGCCCTGTCAGCTCCTGTGGGGAACGGACAGCGCGCTGGGCCGCGCTCCTGGGGCTGCGCTGGGCTGACTTGGCGCTGCCGCAGGCGCAAGCCAGCTTGCAGCGCTGCAGTGACACCCTGCTGCAGTGCTGCTGCTGCAAAATTGCAAAGCCAGCTAAGAATGGTGACAAAGTACTTGCAACTACACCTAGTAGATGCATAACAGCATAATTTGAATTAAACTGAAACAGGTGCAGAGAAGGGCTACTAGGATTATCAGGCAAATGGAGAGCCTATTTTACAGGAGAAGACTAAAAGAACTTAGCTTGTTTAACCTAGAAAAACCAAGGCTGAGAAGGGATAAGACTGATCTCTATGAATACATCAGAAAGATATGCACCAGAGAGGGAGGAAGAGTTATTTAAGGTGAAGAACAATACTGGCACAAGAACAAATGGGTATAAATAGCCCAATAATAAATTTAGGCTGGAAAATGTTTCTAATAAGAAGAATGAGGTTTTGGACCAGACTTACAACAGGAGTTATGAGGGCAAATGACCTAACTAGTTTTAAGATGGAGCCTGACAAATTTATGACCGGGACTACATGATGAGGTTGTCTGTGATAGCAGGAGACTGGACTCTTTGACCCACAAGGTCCCTTCTAGTCCTATGCGCAACAAGGATTATCATGCCAGTGGCATGATGTTCCAAGTTTTTTTTCAAATCACAGAAGACACTATATTCCAGTTATCTCCAGATAAAGAGGGGCTGGTACATGGCATAACAGCCTGCATGTTTGAAGTGTATCTAGGAAAGACTGAATCAATGCTAGTTGGATCCTTGATCAAGGTCTCTGATCTCTAGTAATTAAGACAGCTGCAGTCTTGGTTATGCTAGACTCATTGACTGTGGACACCTGGCTAATTAGTGCCCTTCTATCTCAAGTTAGCCTGACAAGTCCTGGACAAAAGCTGAGAGTGACCAGTCCACAGTAGTTAGAGAGTTGCAATTAATGTGATCTAGAGCTGCCAAATGCTCTATCTGGGGCCCTGATAAGGTAATTAGGAACTAGACAATTAAGTAGCCCATGTAAATGGCTAAAGAAAATGTCACTTTTCCAGAACCTGCACTGACTTCCCTTTGTTAGCAGATCCACTGTGAAAGACAGTATACGGTGGGTCGCAGGTCAGGGCCCTGAGCTCCAAGACCTGCCGGGCTGACGTGATGGCTACAAGGAAGGCTACCTTCTAGGAAAGATCAGACCATGAGCATGTGGCCAGGGGTTCGAACGGGGACCCCGTAAGGCAGGATAGCACCAAATTTAGATCCCACTGAGGGATAGGGGCCCTAACATAAGGGAAGGATCGATCTAGCCCCTTGAGGAAACGCCTGATCATGGCATGGGAGAAAACCGAGCGGATGGAACGCTGAAATAGCTGCCAGGTGCACCCTGACAGAGGAAGGGCCAGGCCTTGAGTTCTAAGGTGAAGTAGGTACTCAAGGATAAGTTGGAGCGAGGCAGACGTTGGGGAAATGCCCCGCTCGCCCGCCCACCTGGAGAATCGGGACCACTTTGCCAGGTAGGCTCGGCGTGTAGATGGCCTCCTACTTTCGAGGAGGACATGCCCAATTTCCTCCAAACACATCTAGCCACCGATCAGCCATGCTGTCAGATGGAAGCTGGCCAGATTGGGGTGGAGGAGGCAGTCCTGGTCCTGGGAGAGTAGGTCTGGGTGGAGTGGCAACGGCCAGGGAGGGGCCACGAGTAAGCCTAGGAGAGTGCCATACCAACGCTGTTGGAACCACGCTGGGGCGATCAAAAGAATGCGTGCCTTGTCCATCTTTATTTTCTCCAGGACCTTGGCAATGAGGGGAAATGGAGGAAAAGCGGAAAGAAGTTGGTCCAGCCATGACAGGAAGAAGGCGTCCGAGATCACGTCCCCCACCCCCCCCGGAGCAGAACCCGTGGCAATTGCGGTTCTGTCAGGTCGGCCTGCATGTTGTTAGCACCTGGCCACCTGGCAGGTGGAAAGCCTTCAGGGAGATGTCGTGGGCTATACAAAACTCCCACAGGCTGAGGGCTTCCTGGCAGAGGGCCAAGGACCTCGCCCCGCCTTGCCTGTTGATGTAAAACATCGCAGCAGTGTTGTCTGTGAGTACTCTGGCCACCTTGCCGCGTAGCTGCGAGCTGAATGTCATGCTGGCTAAACGTATTGCCCTGAGTTCCTTGACATTTATGTGAAGGGATAGCTCTCCAGTGGACCACAAACCTTGCGTCTGTGAGGTCCCTATGTGTGCCCCCCAGCCCAAGTCCGACACGTCAGACACTAGGTCCAGTGATGGGGTGGGGTCCCGGACAGGAATTCCCTGGAGCACGTTGGCCAGGCAGGACCACCATTGTAGCATGGCGATCACCTGCGCCAGTACCGAGAGGATTTTGTCCAATTTGTGCCTGGCCTAGGAGAACTGAGGCCAACCAGAGCTGGAGGGGCCTCATACGAAGCCTGGGGTGGTGGACCACATACGTGCACGCTGCCATGTAGCCCAGGAGCTATAGGCATGCCCTAGCAGTGATAACGGGAAACTCTGTGACCAAGGCTATAAGCCAGTGATGAGCTGCCAAAATCTTAACAGGTTCCCTATAAAAAGTTCTGATTTAAGGGATGTGCGACAGCATGTATTTTTTGTACCAATAGGGTTACCATACGTCCATATTTTCCCAAGAGGTGATTAAGAACCGAAAAGCCTGACATGTCCAGGAAAATACAGATGTATTTTAACCCTACCTAAAGTTCTTTTTTAAAAAGATGGGGCTGAACTAGAAATGAGCTCCGTTTCACATGTGTGCGTGGTGATCAGGGACCGTCTCAATTTTTGGGTCTTTTTCTTATATAGGCTCCTATTACCCCTCACCCCCATCCCGATTTTTCGCACTTGCTGTCTGGTCACTCTAGGGTGTGCACATGTGTGGGTCCCAGCTGCTCCCTGCCCCCCCCTCATTGAAGCAGGTGTGCAGGGTTACTGCCCTGGGAACTGCAGGGCACCAGTGGATGTGGGGCTGGCTGCAGATAGGGGCGTGGGGCAGGGCTAGCTGGAGGCAGGGAGTGACACGGGCTGGCTGTGGGCAGGTGATGCAGACGGGCGGGCTGCGGGTGGCTGTGGGCAGGGGCTGCAGGCAGAGGCTGGCTGCGGGCAGAGGCTGGCTGCGGGCAGAGGGCGACTGCGGGTGGCTGTGGGCAGGGGGTGGGGCAGGGGGGTGGCTGTGGCAGGCTGGGGGCGGGGCAGGTGGGTGGCTGTGGCAGGGGAGGGCAGGGGGGTGGCTGTGGCAGGGGCGGGCAGGGGGGTGGCTGTGGCAGGGAAGACGGGGGAGGGGCGCAGACACTCACACGGGGGGGGGGGGCTGGGAGCAGCAGGAGGCAGCCGGGGACTCACCAGGCAGCAGCAGGAGTCCCAGGGCCAGAGGTCCAAAGAGCAGGAGCAGCAACAGGGCCAGGAGGCAGCTCACATGGCTCTCGCAGCACAGCGCAGCGCCCCCCGGCAGCCGGGAGGAGGAATTACAGGCTTCCCAGGCAGAGCCCATCAAAGCTTCCCTCGCAGGGAAGCTAGTTAACAAGCGGTTCTAAAACCGCTTCTAAATTTAACAACGGGTTCGCGCGAACCGGTGCGAACCGGCTCCAGCTCACCCCTGCTATAAGCCCCTTCAGGGTCCAGAACCTGTCCATGGGAAGGGGGGGCTGTGGCCTTGGAGGCATCCAGGAGAGCACCTATGAATTCTATGCTCTGCACTGGGACCAGTGTTGACTTGGCCTCGTTTACTAGGAGGCCTAGTTTGCCACATGTGGCCAAGAGCAGGTTCACGTGGTTGTGTACCTGGGACCATGAGCTGCCCTTGAGCAGCCAGTCGTCAAGGTAGGGGAATATCTGTGCCCCTTGGCCTCTGAGGTAGGCCACCTCTACCGCCATACACTTCGTGAACACACTGGGTGCAGTAGACAGGTCAAAGGGGAGAACTGTAAATTGGTAGTGGTCCTGTCCTACTAGGAAGCGGAAGAAGCGTCTGTGCCCCTCAAATATTTGGATATGGAAGTAAGCATCCTGAAGGTCCAGGGCCACATACCAATCGCCAGAGTCCAAAGAAGAATGATACATGCCAGAGAGACCATGCGAAACTGGCATTTTGCCATGAACCGATTAAGGCCTCGCAGATCCAGGACGGGTCTGAGCCCCCCTTTCGCCTTGGGGATCAGGAATGGGAGTAAACCCCTTTCCTCCAGAATTCCCATGGAACCTTCTCCACAGCTCCCAGGCTGAGGAGCCGACCCACTTCCTTCTGTAGCAGGGGTAAATGCGATGGGTCCTTGGACGGCGGGTGGGAGGGGGGAGGGAGGGCGGGCGGGCAGGTGTGAGGCAAATTGTAGCGTATAACCCTGGGAAATGGTGCTGAGGACCCACTGGTCTGATGTTATTCGGGACCATTCCACAAGGAACACAGACAAGTGGTGCTGAAAACTAACTATTGGTGGGAGGGTTCTTTCGGGGGGGGGTCACCGGGGTACCCTCCCACAACCAGTCAAAGCTGCCTCTTGCCCTGCTGCTTGCCCTTGTAGGGCCCAGGCTGCAGGGCAGAGCAAGACTGCCTCTGAGGCTGCCTCTTCCGAGTTTTGGAACTCTTGCAGGTGGGCTCGTATCTCGGCTGGGGCACAGGGACAGAGGCTTGCGCCTTAGGCTTTTCCTTGGGCGGGATGTAGACCCTGAGGGTTTGAATGGTGGTACGTGAGCCCTTCATGCCGTGGACCCTCACATCTGTTTGTTCCGTGAACAGGTCCTTGCCGTCAAAGGGAAGATCCTGCATTGCAGACTCTGCCTCCACGGAGAGCCTAGATAGCAGTAGCCACAATGCCCTGTGCATGGACACTGCCGAGGCCATGGATCAAGCAGCTGTGTTAGCTGCATCCGACACCACCTTCAAAGCAACCTTTGCGACAGCAGCACCCTCCTCCACCAGCGACTTGAATTCCTTCCTTTCGCGCTCCGGAAGGCAGGGCTTGAATTTTGGCAGTGACCTCCACAAGTTAAACTCGTATCGACTGAAGAGGGCCTGGTAGTTGGCTACCCGGACCTGGAAGCTGACAGACGAATAAAGTTTTCTGCCAAATGAGTCCAGTCTTTTGGAGTCTTTATTCTTGGGTGTGGGTCCTGGTTAGCCTTGTCTTTCCCTGTGGTTCACAGATTCCACCACTAGGCAGTTGGGGGGGCTGGGTGAGTATAGAGGTATTCATGCCCCTTTGTGGGCATGAAGTATTTGGGCTCCGCCTTTTTTGATACTGGGGCCAGGAAGGCCAGTGTTTGCCAGAGGGCATTGGAGATGTTGGCCACTCTGCCTGGTGCTGAGGATGACAGCACGTTAAACAGCGAGTCCAAGGGTCCCTCCATCTCCTCAGATTGGAGATGGAGACTGGATGCTACTCACTTTAGCAGCTCCTGATGAGCCCTGAGTTCTCCTGTGGTATGTATGGGGGCAGAGCTGCGATCTTGTCATCTGGTGCAGGGGAGGGGGCCGGTACTGGACTCTGCACATCAGCAGGTGCTACAGGGTCCACCCCTTGATCGGACTCCTTGTGCAGTGCCGAGGAGCCGTGACCTGCCAATCTATCCCTCGGAGATCTGGATAATGCAACTGATGGAATCTCTGATGCTCCCGCTATCGACCAAGGGCTTTGCTGGGCGTGCACGGGAGGCCAGGTGGTCCACTGGCACCACTGGCTTTGCCACAGGGGTCCCTACCATTGACTCTGGTGTGACACTGGTGGCATCAGCAGGTCAGGTTGGCCCGCCTGGAGCATAGGGCACTGCGTGTGGGTCGAGGTCGGGGTTACCAACGATCTGTCGGTGCCGTGTGAGTGGTATGTGCAGTGGTACCCAGCATGGCGTCTGCCACGGGACTGGGACTCTGACGTCGAGGAACAGTACCGCCTTGAGTGACTACTCCTCGAGACGCTTCGACACCTGGATCCACAACAATGCAGAGCTGGCGATCCCCGCCAGGAGTGGTGGGCATGGTGCCTCAACGCGTGAGAGCTGGAGCGTGACCGGCGACTGCGTCCGTGCCGGGAGCGGCTCCTGTAGCTGTGCCGAGAATGGGAGCATCTATGGCGTCAGTGCCTGTCCCACCAATACTCTGTACTTGGCATAGAGCGGTGCCTAGAACTGTGCTCTGATGGCACCCTACCAGACAACCTGGAGGGCAACGAGAGGGGAGGCTGGGGTCTGTGTCCCAACAGTACACTGGGAGACGAGCAGCCTCGAAAGCCGTCTCCTGATCGGGATCTGCATCGGGTCAGCATCAGCTGATGAGACTCCAGCAGCGGCTTGCCTCTAGAGCTGGGTCCAGGTGCTGGCGGTGCCCCAGGCACCTGCAGGGTCATAATATCTTTGGCCACCTGCAGGGCCTCCGGTGTCAAAGGCATGCATACTTCAGCTGGAGAAGTCTGAGTTGATGCAACCAGGCTGCTCCACTCAACCTGAGTCGGAGCTCTAGAGCCCGGGGGGGGGGGGGGCACGGGACTGGGGCTGCCCGACTTGGGTCTAGCCTCTCCCCGTGCCTTCTCTCTACGCTTCTGAGACGACGAAGCCTTCTTCTGCTTTTTCGACGGAGCGTGGTGCTGGCCACCGGAATGTGCCGGGGGATTGTCACGAGCCGAAGACAAAGTACCCGGTGCCAATTCCACTCAGCGCACCGCGGTAGGGGCCAGTGCTGACTCCATGAGAAGTGCTCGAAGACTAATGTCTCTCTTTTTTTGTCCTGGGTTTGAAGGACCTGCAGATTTTACAGCGGTCACTGATGTGGGATTCGCCCAGGCAGCGGAGACAGTTGGTGTGCGGGTCACTCCTGGGAATTGAACGCCTGCAAGACTCGCATGATTTAAACCCTGGGGCCCAGGCATGCCCTGGCCCGAAGAATAACTAACTAAACTAGAACTTTTATGAACTAAATGATACAGGTACTACTGAACAATGAACGAGATTTGAGATGAGCTGCAGCAAAGCTGGAGCAAGTAGTTCCGATGCACCATCACTGGCGGCAAGAAGGAACTGAGGGTGGGGGGAGTGCACGGCTCCCCTTATAGCGTGCTATAGTGGCACCACTCCAGGGGTCACAGCAGCGCTCCCCCTACTGGTACTGCTGAGGGAAAAACTTCCGGCACCGGTGGACGTGGCGAGAACGCACACCTACTGTGGAATATGCATGAGCAAGCGCTTGAAGAACAAAATTATCTGAATATTTTCAGAAATTAAATAAACTACAAATGGTGATACTTCCATTTGTTAAAGAAAGCTTGTACAGCTGTGAAGATACAGGACAAGTGTTTAGCATGGAGAGGTTAGTTTAATAACTGACAAGCAGTTACACCCCAAAGTTATCAAAATTGTAACTACTGTAGAGCAAGTTTATAATCAACTCTTGTTTCCAGGAACTAAAGTTATCCTGTTTACTTACATAGCAACACAAATATGCATGGGACTATACAGTAGATACAATACCTATTTCCAACCCTGAAGTAAAACCTAAAGGAAGAACCAACAGGAGGAGATTAGGAGAAATAAGGAGAGGGAAGTAGGGTCAGGAAAAGGGAAGAATAGAGGATGAGAACAATATGATCATGCAGTCACTTAGGAGATGCATCATGAAAGTAGTAAGATTTGTTATACACAGCTTTATTTAAGCTACTTAAGAATGTTTAATACTATGAAATCTTTGCTGCTGTCCAACAACATTTATAGTTTACTCCACTGCAAAATGAAGGTTCATTTTGAAATAAAATAGGAGCGTGACTAAAAAAACCCAAAAAACCCCACTCTTCCACAACTAAGTACATACATTTTATTTAAATTTATATTTATTACCAGCCAGTAAGTCTGCAGAAGCTGAGGAACTAGAAGCTGTCTGGGTTGCAGGTTGGAGTTCAGAAGCACTACTTCCAAAAGCATCTACAGGGTAAATTCCACAATGCAGCAAGAAAGGCAAAAAGTTTAACATAAATACTCTGATTCATTGCTATGTAAAGAATGCATGAATAGCAGTAGTATGACAACTTCATTCACCAGGTAGAATTACAGAATAAGGAGCAAACATGTTTGGGAACCTCAGACAGAATTGCAGAAAAAGTGGTTTTGATTGCATATAGTCAAGGTGGAGAAATAAGGCAATGAGCCAACACTTTTTTTTTTTTAAGAGATATTTTCATATGAGAAATAAGTGATTTTTTTTTGACCAACACTTTGCCCGTGAGGTTTTTCCAATAGGAGACCCCAACTATATTTACAATGTTATTCTCGACTTGAGTTAAGCCACTTACACAGATCCACATAACGGATTAAATAAAAGGCAACGATAACTCCAGCTAAAAGTATAGTGCTGAAAGTGCTCTTTAACAATCTACAAGCCTGTCATTTTAGTTGACTGTTTCACTGAAGTTTAGAAATAGCTTCATAATACATGAGAAAGAAATTCTGTGGTGTTGGCCTACACAGATAAAGTCTTATAAAAGTTAGGATAGGCATAGCCAACTCTTAACTTCCAGCACTTCAGATCAATTCAATATAATCTAGTAGAATTCACATTTACCAATTTGTTTTAGTTTATATACCAATTCCAGCTGCTTACAGAAGTTGAGCTGCTCAGAGAAACATCAACAGAAGATGAAAAGATACAGCTACATATAATGTACTTTGAGTGAAAACTCAAATACTTGATCAAGAAAGATAACCCATGCCCTGAATATAGATGATAGAATGGTAAATACAATTAGGATGGATGATGGAATAGAAGTGTTGCAACCATTTATTTGCAGTTTAAGTTTTAGTGAGTTTTTGGATAGGAAGACTTCAATACATACGAAGTTGTTCAGCTGCACCACTGCATGAGCTAAACTGAAAAGAGGAAATTGCAACTGCCAACATGAAAACAGTGTAAATGTATCTGAAATGAAATGATTTAACTTGCAAGTGGTGAGGAAGGAGAAATACCCACCACCAAATAGGTCAATCACACCTGAAGAATCCACTTTTGCTGGAGAGGCAGCGGGTAGAGGAGATGGTGCTGCAAATGCATCCACTGCAGTAGACATATGACAGATATTTAGTATCAGCAAGTTAATAGCAATGATAACTAAATATTTTGAAATCCACACTTAGACTCCACCAGTTAGCACCACAGGACTTGTACATTAGTTGAGATTCCAAATCTACAACACTGCAATCAGAAAGTATGAAGTTTTGCATATATTAGTTTTTAAAAACCGTTTATGAAGACGACAGCTTTGTTGTGCACAGTGTAGCACTTATTTTCTGAAAAATTAAGGCTATAAATACGTCATCTACTACCAGTATAGATAACTTGAGTGGAGCTGGCAAAATAAATCTGAAGTTTTATTTTTAAGACATATTTGACTATTGTGACCATTAGAAAATATTCTTCAGGAATAACATGCATCACAATTTATCATTGAAACATTTGAGGTATTATAGATTGAGAATCCCCTTTCAAATCCCTAAACAAGCATAAATCAATCATTTATTTTTACTTGGGAAAGGACTGAAAATCTGTAGTGTCCTGTGAAACAAGCACTCACCAGATAAGAGATCAGCAGTGAGAGAACTCTCAGGCACAGGAGAAGTTCCATGTGGTGGAGATGAAAAAGCATCTTCCAGAAGTAAAAGAAAAACCAAGTAGAAGTAGTAAGTACTGTGTTTAAAATCAAAGTCAGCGTATGCTGTAAGTGTCAAATGAGAGGACATTTAAAAGGAAAAAACAAACAAACAAAAAACCCCACTACATTGTGGGAAAGGATCTTTTTATCTTTACCTGTACCAAACAGGTCTATGCTAGGAGTAGCATCTGGTTTAGGCACTGCGGGAGCATCAGGAGCAGACTCAAATAAATCTAAGACCAAGAATATACATGTCTAACTCATTTTGGAAGACAGGACTGAAAGCAGTAACTTTTCAGTTTTGCACATCGTATTTGGAGAATTTTAAAAGACTGGCTCTTTGTCTGTAAAGAACCTTCTAATATACAGTATACATGCAATAATGATAGTGTATGCTGTACATTTATTTGACAAACCAGAGTTCAATCCACCAGAATCAAAGACTTAAAAACAATTACCACCAAAGATATCTAGAGCAGGAGGAGCGGAAGTGGTGGTAGTGGTGGTGGCAGATGTGGTGGCTGTGGTGGTAGTGGTAGTTGCTGTAGCAGTAGTAGCAGTGGTAGCAGTGGCAGCTGGAGAAGGAGTAGTTGTGGGAGCTGGAGTAGCTGCACTAGTAGGGGTAACTACAGGAACACTGGTCTCAGTTGGCTTCATAGCAAAGAGGTCCAGCTCGGGAGCAGCCTCTGCACTACCTTCAGATGGGGCAAATGGGTCTTGTAAAAAGGAAAGCGGAGAATATATATATAGGATCAGTAAGGGAGGAAGTTAACAAAAATCAAGCATAACTATGGGTAACATACATACACAGCAGAAACACACAATGACTAGGCTATTGACTTCTCTGTAACATCTATCCTACTGATCTGGGAAAGCTATTCAGCAGTTTTTCTAAAATAAAGTATTTTATAAAGGTGGAATGTTTGGGGGAATGAACGCAAAGTTTTTTTTTGTTTTTTGTGTTTTTTTGGAAAGGTTGGTTTGGCAAGATTGAAATGCAGCAGATGAAGATAACAGAAGAAAACAGGTCAGTCTCCAGAACATTAACAGGATATTAAACTTGTTGCTGCTTACAACACTCAGCATTGTCAAAATTATTCAGTAGTGCTACTGAATAAATGTACGGAGAAAGGATACTCGCTTTGACAGAAGACACATGCAGTTATGCGAAGAATGCTCTTCTGTCTCAAAGTTCTATGTTTTTGATCAACTACAATGAATACTATGTACTGAGAAAAAAAAGGTTGACTGATAATTTCAGAAAAACACACTGCCATGTAGTTTAACACACACAAGAGACTAATGACATAAAACCCACCATTTCCTGAACATGCATCAAGAGCTGCTGCTACAGGGGTTGGGGTAGCTGGTGCTGCTGCCCCTTCAGGTGCCGCAGGGGCTTCTCCAGGAGAAGCTGCAAAGGCATCTTGAGTGCAGTTTTTTAAAACAGAAATTAAAAGGATAAAGAGAAGAAAAATATAGTAAAAGAACCAAGTTACATTGCATAGGAAGATTCCCTTATACAACATGAATTTGTATTAGTACTTTTACTGATGCAAGATAAATCACGCATTATAGTTTCTCAATCTCCCCCCTGCCCCCAACCCAATTCAATGTATTTATTTTAGATGAGACTACATATTAATACTTTGAGGTGCTAGGCAAGAGGCATATTAACATGTTAACGGCAACAGGATTCTCATTGTATAAGGGTTCTGAGCAGCATGTTTATGTAACATGAGAAGTTAACTAAAGCATGTAAAAAGTTTGGCAGTAAACTGATGCCAATTAAGATATTAAACTTTCATGTTCAGTCAAATAACCTCAATGTATGTCTGAATAATAATTTATCATGTGACTTTTAGCTCCTCAAAATATTCAGGAAACTAAAAGCTAGTGCTGTGAACTAGAATGTGCAGTTCTCTCTTATTGCATTACTGGCAGCATTTTTACTAGAATTTGTGAAGCCCATTTATAGCGAAACCTCATTTGTGAGATTCCTGTCAGTTATGTGGATATCTTGAGAAGTGGAATTTTAATTAAGTATCGTAAAAAAACCAGACTGGTGAATGAAAATGAAGGGGGGAGGGATAGCTCAGTGGTTTGAGCATTGGCCTGCTAAACCCAGGGTTGTGAGTTCAATCCTTGAGGGGGCCACTTAGGGATCTGGGGCAAAAATTGGTCCTGCTAGTGAAGGCAGCAGGCTGGACTTGATGACCTTTCAAGGTCCCTTCCAGTTCTAGGAGATTGGTATATCTCCAATTATTACCTTTATTAAAATGCAATCAATCATTCTTCATGATTAACCAAAATAGTTTAAAATATTTCTAATTCCTGAAAGGTGCTGCACTAAAAATTTATCAGTTGAAAATACTTTTTTGTAGCCTAGTCTTATAAAAACATCCCAGGAACTGCAGTGTTTTCCATGAGTATTGATACTCACTGGGTTCCCCAGATGGAAACACTCCTTTGCACTTTTCTATAACCCATCTATTTCTCCATATATTGCAGCTCAGCAGTCTAAATTCAGACTTTATCCATGTATCCATTTGATAATGTAACTTTTAAAATTAGTCTTAATTTTCCACATCAATCTTTATTAAATCAATAAGGCTGTGAAAGTAGAATGAATTATATTGTAAAAATAAGAATGGATTAAAGAAATGTTGTATGTACCTTTAAGCAGAAATAAGAAATGTTGAAATACAGGTGCCAAGAAAAGAAACATTAGGCATAAACAATGGTGCTAATGGCGAAACATTAACAGAAGATGGGTAATAGTTAGTAAGGAAATAAGATATGCATGCCTAGCCCAGGTAAACTTATCTGATTCTGCTTCCTTTGTTATCTTGTTAAGTTCTCACCCTTTATCTGTATAAATAAGATAGTTTGTGTCTTGCATGGTGCTCACATTATCTGGGTGTTATTAGCAGAGCGCTGTGCTAATAAAACAGAGTGGTCTGACAAACTGTGAGTCCTGAGTCTAACTTTGACAAGGCCCTATAAAATAATTTGTTAGAGAACATTAACAGGTCTTGAGGATTTGCATGAGAGGATTCACTATAAAAAGGTTTCACAGACCTTCAAACAAATTAACCATCTTTCTAAAGAAATCAAGAACTCAAAAAAATATACGTTCACTCATCTTGCTTTTGACAGAGCAAGAAAGTTCATCTTAACATATGGTGTAGTAAAAGACAACAAACCCATCTCCTCTAATTTGATGTCAGTGTTCCCTTGAGACAAACATTTAAAAATTGACCCAACCATTAAATTCGGGTGATAGCTGAGCAATAGTTTTTTGTTTTTTTTAAACAAGTGCTAACATTATAGCATTTCAAGCTTTGAAACCATTATAGTAATACGTTCCCAGCATTATACAACTACGCCTGAATTGGGTAAGTTAGGCACATAATGTTAACTCTTACTACCACATGTAGTGTTTACTATCATGGAGTAGTCCTAAAGCAAAAATTCATTGGGACTACTCACATAAGCAAGCTCAGTGCACAATTGCATTTGCATGATCAGGTCCTAAAGTGTGGTGCATAACACATTCAGCTATCTAAAGCATTCCTATGTCCTAAATGTCCAGTGTTGCTCAGGAGATAGAAAGGAATGAGGAAAAAATAGTTAACTGCAAAGTTCCTGTTAGAAAGGAATGCTGCAACCTCATTGCCAAGCCAGCATGAGAAAGCTTTACATGCTGTAACAAGTTTCAATTTGAATGAAAATACCCATTTAAAAAACAAATTTTATGCCAACTACTTTTAAAAAAAAAAGCTCAACGACATGCATCTGAACTTCAGCAAAACTAGATGAAAGCTGATATTTTAATACTATCAGACCAAATAAAAAGTGTGAACTAAGAGCAACAGGAGAAAGAGCCTGCCAATAAGCAGTTTCTCATTATTGCATTTGAAATTTAAATGTATTTAATTTACAAGAATTCACAATGGCAAAACTGAATGGCAGTTCAAATAGTAAAATGTATAATCAGTCAAAAATTCTCTACATGATTGCAGAAATACTACACACTGGCACATGATTTAGAAGAATGGGGAAATATGATCAGTTTAACAAGGAATTGGACTAAAAGGTTTTTTGAATTTGGGTTCTTCCAACTATAATTGCTTTTGAAGGTCAGTATGTGAGTGACTTTTTGCCTACATCACAAGCTTCTGAATCAGTGGAGAGAGTTTCATCTGGAATACAATCTCTGGTATTACTCCTGAAGAGAAACACTTCCAATGAACTATATAAAGTAGACTGATACTCTGGAATACTTTGAGTAAATACTGTTTTTAGATAAGTTCGTTCTGAACTTATTAGTGTATTACATTAATAAAAAACCCTTGTGGGATTGCAAGAAAGCCCATCAGGATTACTTGGAATAATAATTAGTTATGTGCTGAGACCACGTAAGCAAGGGCATAAAAGCTTATTCATGTTAAGATGTAAAACACCATCTCTGAAATATAACACTCCTCCCCCCCCCGCCAAAAAAAATATTCATAAAAAGGGGAGTGGCGGGCTCGGAGTATGGCAAACGTTTTCCGTTCTGGTTTCTTACTTAGCTGGGACCTACAATAGGTTTTCAATTTATAAACAGCGCTCTAGCTAGCTATACTACGATTTTCATAACTTTCTAAAGTGCTCAGACTATCTACTATACAAAGACTTATAATATATTAGTTTGCTATTTGTAATGAAGCAGCCAAGAATCCTGTGGCACCTTATAGACTAACAGACATTTTGCAGCATGAGCTTTCGTGGGTGAATACCCACTTCTTCGGATGCAAGCCGAAGAAGTGGGTATTCACCCACGAAAGCTCATGCTGCAAAACGTCTGTTAGTCTATAAGGTGCCACAGGATTCTTTGCTGCTTCTACAGAACCAGACTAACAAGGCTACCCCTCTGATACTTATTATAATGGCTCTACAATCCTGACAGTTTCTGAAAGTTTTCGGTTGATCAGAATAAGCCACAAAGGATGCCCTTAAAAGCTTTTGAGACTAAAATAAAACTTACCTTAGCAGCAGTGCCCATAATATATAATTTGAAACCATTATAGTAATACGTTCCCAGTATTATACAACTACGCCTGAATTGGATAAGTTAGGCACATAATGTTAACTCTTACTACCACATGTAGTGTTTACTATCATGGAGTAGTCCTAAAAGCACAAGTTTTGCTACAAACTTTGAAAGGCATGTAAAGTTGAGTCATGAAAAAACTGTACTACACATACAGTTAGAATGATAATGGAAACATTCACAAGCCTAGCTTAATTTTCACTATACCGCATGTGGTATGTACTTTTCAAATTTCATCCATCTTGGATCATAAAATAGTCTAGTTATTTTCTCTTTCTAATCCCATAGTACTGGCACAATACTGCTATCTCTGAATTTATTATGTACAATTTAAGATTAATGACATTTCTACTCAATTTTTTACACTCCCACTTTAAAAAAAATAAATCACAAAATCAAAGTTTTGGTTCTATAGACCAGGGGTAGGCAACCTATGGCATGCGTGCCGAAGGCGGCACCCAAGCTGATTTTCAATGGCACTCACACTGCCCGGGTCCTGGCCACTGGTCCAGGGGGCTCTGCATTTTAATTTAATTTTAAATGAAGCTTCTTAAACATTTTTAAAACCTTATTTACTTTACATACAATAATAGTTTAGTTATATATTATAGACTTATAGAAAGAGACCTTCTAAAAACTGTTAAATGTATTACTGGCACGCGAAACCTTAAATTAGAGTGAATAAATGAAGACTCGGCACACCACTTCTGAAAGGTTGCCAACCCCTGCTATAGACTAATGTAAAATAAATGGGTACAAGATCCCTGGTTACATCTGGAATGAGAAAAATAACTACATTACTTAAAAGAAAAAAAACACAATCTGTATGAAACATACATTTTTGAAACCCTTAAATTAAGAGTACACAATTTGTGACTATTGAGATACTTTTAACATCTACATAAACATATTTAAGTTAGATGTGCATATTGCTTTAGGAAAAATTATTTATTTTCAATACAACACATCTTTCTTCTGTGGAATTGTCAGTAAGACAATTATGCTTCCTTACCTAGAGACCATTGAAACGAGAGACCATTGAAAAATATTTTGTCTACAAATTCATAATTCCAAACTCTGCATGTCATGTGGCCACAGGACCCATAAATGACAAAAATATTTCATACATGCACTGAGACGTGCTGGATAGGGTTGCCAACCCTCCTGGATTGGCCAGGAGTCTACCGGAATCGGCATCAATCTCCTGGTGGCCATTGAAAGCAATCCGGCAGATTTTAATAGCTGCTAAAAGTCCGGTTGCCTGTGCAGTGGGGCTAAGGCAAGCTCCCGACCTGCTCTGGCTCTGCGTGGCTCCTGGAAGCAACCAGCATGTCTGAATCCTAGGCACAGGGGCGGTCAGGGGATCTCTGTGAGCTGCCCCCTCCTCGTGCACCCAACTCTGCAGCTCCCATTGGCCGGAAGCCACAGCCAATGGGAGCTGCGGAAGTGGTGCCTGCATGCAGAGCCACCTGGCTGCCCTGAGCCTAGGAGTCAGACATCCTGGTTGCTTCCAGGAGCTGCCCAAGGTAAGCATAGCTTGGTCAGACCCCACACACACACCCCCGCCCCTTATCCCCACAGCACCCAAACTCTCCCAGAGCCCGCACCCCAAACCCCCTCCTGTACCCCCAACCCCTGCCTCAGCCTGGTGAAAGTGAGTGAGGGTGGGGAACAGTGAGTGATGAGGAAGGGGGGATGGACTGAGCAGGGGTTGGGGTCTTGGAGCAGGAGCAGGAGCAGGGGCAGGGCAAGAATGTTCAGATTTCTGCTATTAGAAAGTTGGCAACCCTAGTACTGAAGCACAATTCTCTTATGAACTCACTGTCAAACTGCACTGTTTGGTCAGACCCCACACACACCCCTACCCCTTATCCCCACAGCACCCAAACTCTCCCAGATTTCAGTTATAGATCACTGGGCTGTGTTTGACCCAGATGAGTAGTAATCAAAAGTTACTAACTAAATCATTTGGTGCCTTTTGCAGAAGGATTTAATCTGAGTCTGGTGCTCAGCAGATACATCTTTACTATACAAGAGTCATTTAAACGTATGTTTCTTGTGGGCAGCTTCAGGAGAAAGGCAAAGACTAATAGATCCTGGAGGAGACTAAACCAGGGGTTCTCAAATGTCATTGCACTGTGACCCCCTTGTGACAACAAAAATTACTACAGGACCCCAGAAGTGGGGACTGAAGCCTGAGCCCATCCAAGCCCCACAACCTGGGGGGGGAAGGGTGGGGAGAAAAAACACAAAGCCAAAAGCCCCATTCTAAGGGACCAAAGCCGAAGCCCCAGGGCTTCGGCCCCAGGCAGGGGGCCTATAACCTTAGCCCCGCCGTCCAGGGCTGAAGCCCTCGGGCTTGGGCTTTGGCTCTGGATCCCAGCAAGTCTAAGCCAGCCTTGGCAACCCCATTAAAATGGGAGTGTGACCCACTCTGGGGTCCCAAGCCACAGTTTGAGAACCGCTGGACTAAACTATCCTTTCATCCCTATATCTAATGGTCCATCAGATCAAAGCACGTTAGTAGGCAGGTGTAATGAAATCTGCAATGCTGCTGCCTATATGGCATCTGATCTATGGATGCTTAGAATATTGCAGACTTGTGTCAATTCAGTGACTCATGCATCCGACGAAGTGGGTATTCACCCACGAAAGCTCATGCTCCAAAATGCCTGTTAGTCTATAAAGTGCCACAGGATTCTTTGCTGCTTTTACAGATCCAGACTAACACGGCTACCCTTCTGATACTTGACTCATGAAAGATACCTTTTCCATGAAAATTAAAAAACTCTAAGAAACAAAAGACTAGAGGAAAGGTGTGAGTTAGATATATCTCCTAAGAGCTTTTGTGAATAGGGGCCGCTAACAGGGAGTTTCGAGAGGGAGTTTGGAAGGGGAGTGGGAAGGAGGCAAGGTACACTTACCATTCTTTAAAACCTTTAAACTAAATTATAATAAAAACTTCTTGATTTAAACAAAAACCCTTTCATTAACCTAGGTAGCTGTAGGAGAAAATGCAGGCAGAAGCCCAGCAGCAGAGTGGGGGCTATCCTGTTTATTGTGCTTCGTGTAGCATGTATGATTATCTGCTCTGTGGGCAGGTGGTGTATGTGTGCATTCGGTGCAAGGAGCTCCTGGCCCTCAGAGACCACGTACGGGCTTTGGAGGCCAGGGTGGCGGAACTGGAGGAGCTAAGGGAGGCAGAGAGGTATGTTGATGAGGCTTTCTGGGACACTGTGGAATTATCCCACCTCGGTCAGACAGCCCCTGCACTGTTAAGGAGGATGAAAGGTTCAGGGAAGGAGAGCAGTTAACAGGAGCAGGGAGAAACATTCCCATAGTTGGGACCTTCCTTCCAGATGACGTTGGGGTATCCTCTCACACTGAGGTTACCTCCCGGGGGAAGGAAATCCAGTCATTAGAAAGGGCAGGTGTTAGTAATGGGAGATTCGATCATTAGAAACAGATAGCTGAGTTTGTGATGACCGGGAGAACCGTATGGTGACTTGCCTGCCTGGTGTGAAGGTTGTGGATCTCTCGAGGCATCTAGACAGACTTATGTGTAGTGCTAGGGCGGAGCCAGTGGTCGTGGTATATATAGGTACCAATGACATAGGGAAGGGTAGGAGAGACATCCTGGAGACCAAATTTGGGCTGCTAGGAAAGAGACTGAAATCCAGGACCTCTATGGTGGCATTCTCAGAAATGCTTCCAGTTCCACATGCAGGGCCAGGTAGGCAGGCAGAGCTTCAGAGTTTCAATACATGGATGAGACAATGGTGTAGGGAGAAGGGGTTTAGATTCATTAGGAACTGGGGAAACTTTTGGGATGGGGAAAGCTGACACAGGAAGGATGGCTCCACCTAAACCAGAGTGGATCCAGACTGCTGGCACTTAACATTAAAAAGGTTGCAGAGCACTTTTTAAACTAAGATATGGGGGAAAGCCAATTGCTGCAGAGGAGCACGTGGATCAGACAGAGACTTCTTTTAGAGGAGAGTCTATCGATAGACATTCTCTAGGTTTTAGTGAGGAGGATAGGATGGAAGAGGATAAAGTATGGGCCCGATCAGACAAGAAACATTCACATAAAGAATCTGACATCAGAGAAGGGCAGACAAAAACAGTGACAAATTTTTCAAGTGCTTGTATGCAAATGCTAGAAGTCTAAATAATAATACGATGGGTGAACTAGAGTGCCTCGGGTTAAACGAGGATATTGATATAATTGGCATCACAGAAACTTGGTAGAGTGAGGACAATCAATGGGACACAATCATTCTGGGGTACAAAATATATCGGAAGGACAGAACTATCTGGGCCCCCCCAGTTTAATCTTCATCCAAGAATATTAAAGGAACTGGCACATGAAATTGCAAACCCATTAGCAAGAATTTTTAATGAATCTGTTAACTCAGGGGTTGTACCGTATGACTGGAGAATTGCTAACATAGTTCCCATTTTTAAAAAAAAGGGAAAAAAGGTGATCCGGGTAACTACAGGCCTGTTAGTTTGACATCTGTAGTATGCAAGGTCTTGGAAAAAACTTTGAAGGAGAAAGTAGTTAAGGATATTGAGGTCAATGGTAACTGGGGCAAAATACAACATGGTTTTACAAAAGGTAGATCGTGTCAAACCAACCTGACCTTCTTTGAGGAGGTAACAGATTTTTTAGACAAAGGAAATGCAGTGGATCTAATTTACCTTGATTTCAGTAAGGCATTTGATACGGTTCCACATGGGGAATTATTAGCTAAATGGGAAAAGATGGGGATCAATATGAAAACTGAAAGGTGGATAAGGAATTGGTTAAAGGAGAGAATACAATGGGTCATACTGAAAGGAAAACTGTCAGGCTGGAAGGAGGTTACTAGTGGAGTTCCTCAGGGATCGGTTTCGGGACCAATCTTATTATTACTGACCTTGGTACAAAGTGGGAATGTGCTAATAAAGTTTGTGGATGACACAAAGCTGGGAGGTATTGCCAATACAGAGAGGGACGCGATAGTTCGAACTCCCCACGCACTCCAGTCGACTCCAGAACTCCACCACCGCGAACGGTGGTGGCGGAGTCGACCTTGGAGCCATGGAGTTCTACCCCGCCGCGTCTGGATGGGTAAGTAAGTCGAACTAGGGTACTTCGAGTTCAGCTACTACTTGCGTACCCTAGTTCGACCCCCGCCCTTAGTGTAGACCAGGCCTAAACTGCTCAAGATAGTTAAGACCAAAGCAGACTGTGAAGAACTTCAAGAAGATCTCACAAAACTAAGTGATTGGGCAACAAAATGGCAAATGAAATTTAATGTCGATAAATGTAAAGTAATGCACATTGGAAAAAATAACCCCAACTATACATACAATATGATGGGGGCTAATTTAGCTACAGCTAATCAGGAAAAAGATCTTGGCGTCATCGTGGATAGTTCTTTGAGATGTCCATGCAGTGTACAACGGCGGTCAAAAAAGCAAACAATGTTAGGAATCATTAAAAAAGGGATAAAGAATAAGATGGAGACTATCTTATTGCCCTTCTATAAAACCATGGTAGACCTACATCTTGAATACTGTGTACAGATGTGGTCTCATCTCAAAAAAAGATATCTGGCATTAGGAAAGATTCAGAGAAAGGCAACTAAAATGATTAGGGGTTTGGAATGGGTCCCATATGAGGAGAGGTTAAAGAGGCTAGGACTTTTCAGCTTGGAAAAGAGGAAACTAAGGGGGGGGGAATATGACAGAGGTATATAAAATCATGAGTGGTGTGGAGAAAGTGAATAAGGAAAAGTTATTTACTTGTTCCCATAATATAAGAAATAGGGGCCACAAAATGAAAATAATGGGCAGCAGGTTTAAAACAAATACAAGGAAGTTCTTCTTCACATAGCGCACAGTCAACTTGTGGAACTCATTGCCTGAGGAGGTTGTGCAGGCTAGGACTATAACAGGGTTTAAAAGAGAACTAGATAAATTCATGGAGGTTAAGTCCATTAATGGCTATTAGCCAGGATGGGTAAAGACTGGTGTCCCTGGCCTCTGTTTGTCAGAGGGTGGAGATGGATGGCAGGAGAGAGATCAATTCATCATTGCCTGTTTGGTTCACTCCCTCTGGGGCATCTGGCATTGGCCACTGTTGGCCGACAGGATATTGGGCTGGATGGACCTTTGGTCTGACCCAGTATGGCCATTCTTATGTTCTTATGAGAGAAATGGTTTAAGATTTGATTTTTTTTTCCAGAAAAAAGTGGCAAAAAAAATTGTCAACCATTTCTTTAGGCAGAAAAAAAATGGCTATTCACTTAGGATCTGAGCAGATTGGTATTTAAAATTATAAATTTTTTCTTCATAATATCCTCTTCAAATGACAAGATCTAGGTAACAGAAGTCTAGAACCATTACTTGTTCACCCATGGAAAGTAGCTACTGATGGTTACAGATAATCTCAGATATAACTTCTTTTTCAAATTGCTTGAGACCCAAATATCATTGAAGTGATAAAAGAAAGGTTTCTTGACATGTTCTACTATATAGTTTAGGATGCTAATTATTTTTAGCACACTGAAAAGCAGGTTTAAAACCAATACAAGGAAGTTCTTCTTCACACAGTGCACAGTCAACTTGTTTAACTTGCTAGACATTTTAAACAAACTCCCTGACACAGGTTATAAACATGGCCTATGGAGACAAAAAGGTAGTCCCCCCAGTCATCATTTTCTTTTAACTGCAAGGCACAGATGAAGCTGATAAATTGCATTTAGTTGCGGAACTATAAAGAAAGTCACATTTGCAGCTTCTTTGCTGAGGAATAAAATTTATTGTAAGAAAATGTTATAGGTAAAACATTTAATTTAATAACTGTTCTTCTGCAGTATATGCAGTTGTACATTTATAATTTTACTATCTTAGAGCTCACATTTCAATTTCTCATTTATATATTTTAAAATATTTAAAGCAATAGGTATGTTTACTGTGCTATACATAATTTATACACATTTGTATGAACTGTGTGTAAACTGTGTTCAGTGAGAAGTAGCCTTCAGACTCCTGGAAATTACAGTAGGAACCCTTGAGTCATAAGGTTGAGGCAGGTAATGTAGTCCTAGATTTCTCTGCCACAGATAGTAATCATGAGTGCTTCAGAAAGTAACCCATTATAAGAGAAAAAAGCACTTCATGAATGTTCATCCTCCCTTAGTATAGAATACTCAGCTTCTTCTCACTAGGAGCTGAGTAGCACTTCAGACTTCAGCAGTAGCTCGCTGGAATTGCTGAAGTATAGAGAAATGGCTTGACTGCTTATGGACTGCATATTTTTGTGCAGTTAAAATAGTAGCTGTAGATAACCAAGTCTGTTTATCTAAATACTGCCTGTCTGATGAAGGCTCATTCAATTTTACATGTGCTCACCTGAACAAGAATCCCTATTTAGTGGGTTGTATGGACAGAAGAGATTTGGGAACTTCCAGGACTTCTGTGATTTTAAATCATGGGAAAGATATATTGGGTAAAAATTCTGTACAAGAAATGTAATCTTTTTACCTTTGTTGTTCATAAAAGGATAAGATAGGTTCAAGCACATGTGTGGATCCCCAATCCTTTGAGTTTTACTGGTACAGGAGTCAGAAGAGAAGATACAGAGTCTAGCATGCAAAATAACATATGGCAAAGTATACAGTTTTAGCTGCAGTCGGAAGTTTGAAATGAGGATGACTTCAGGACATGTTTGTGTGATTGGGAATCTGAGGAGGGTGGGAAGTGTCGCAACCTGATACGCAGTTATGGCTCTGTATGGCCAATTGTCGGTCCACGGCCATCTTGTCCTGTTAAAAGGACAAGGCAGCCTCCATCTTGGACCAGGTTCTTGTTGCATAGGAAAGGGGCAGAGACCTAATCCTGCCCAGCAACACTAAAGTGCTGTGTGTACTTTCCTGCTTTTTTTTCTGTTGGGCCGTCTAAAGGTCAGGCTAGTGCAGTGTGCAAAGACCTGATTCTGCCCAGCAACTCCGTAGTATGCATTTTCCCGCTCTTTGTGGGCCCGGTTGTCTGGAGGTCAGGCTAGTTCTGCCCAGCAACTCCAGAGTACTGTATACAGAGACCTAATTCTGCCCAGATACCCCAGTGTGCCGTGTGCAAATCCTGCCAGCGTGGGGGGCAACAGCTCGAAGCCTGGAGGGAGGGGGAACCAGGGACCAATCAGATGTTGACACGAGTGAGTGAGACCCTTTCTATAAAACTAGATTTCCCCCCAAAATCTTTGTGGAGTGTCCGCGTGTCAGCTGAAGGGCCTGATCAACCCGTGTCAGCTGAAGGACCTGATCAACCTTTCGGCCAAGGTCTCCTCCTGGTATAGCTAGCTCATGTCGTGTCGTCTTTGTTGTCGCCTTGGACCTGTTCCTGGGACCTCATCATGCTTCTGGTGTCTGCTCTGCTGGTCAGCTGCGCCTGGAGTGCGGTATTTGTTTTCTAATTTCTAGCAGTTTGCTTATCTAGCCTCCTATTTTCCCCTCCCTAACCCAGTACCAAGTGTGTACACAGTGTTAAGGATTAAAGTATTGAGCTCAATTGCACAATTGCCTAGGTGTATAGTTCTTCTAAGGTTTTAATAAATTGTTTATTGTAAACTGTTTTAAGTGTGTAAGTCACTGCTCTGTCTGTCCAGAGTGTTTGTGTCTGGGAGCTGTCTCCACCTGGGGATTAGCTGACCAAGGGGTTCCTGTCCCCGCGGTCTGTGTGAGTGGAATCTGCCCAACTGCAGCCGCACCACACTCTGGGTTTACCCTTAGTGTGAAAGCAAGGGCGGTTGAGGCAGTGGCCTGTGGGTCTCTTTCCTGTGTTGCACCGGGCACCGCCCTGACGAACCCGATTCCCATCTTGTGGGATTGGTGTGTCTGCCTATCCAGTGTGGTGCAGTGAGCAGTATAGAATTGTACTGTTAATGATTTTTGGGTTGTTTATATTGCCTAACAACATCCCAGCTAAAAATTGCCTCTCTCCCTTGGCCCAAGTTGTAACTTTCCCCCAAATAAACGCAGCCACTTGGCTTTGCACCTTATTCTGGTCCAGCCTGTTTTTCCTCACCCAATACAAAGCTTATCGAACCCGAATCAGTTTCGGACAGGAAGCTTGTGATGGAGAAGACAAACCAGAAAGAAATAGGAAAAGATAAGATTATGATCAGAACCCTGCCTAAGCCCTTAAAAATCATCATTGCTTACCAAATGAGACATGACTACTGATAGCTTTAGTCAACCAAGAAAGCTTCAAGGGTACAGAAGATGGACACATTACCAGAAAGTTCTAATGCAATACCAAACATTCCTCAATAACACAATTAATTTCCTTGGGGCATGGATTTCATAGGAGCTTTCTTTAGAGTATATAAAGAAAAGGTGATTAGATTCTGTAGAAGGGATGTCAAAGAACCCAAACCAACAAGCACATAGAAGCAGAAGCCAGAGCTGGGTGAATTTTTGGCAAATAATTTATTCACCGAAAAATGTAGTTTTGGATTGACCAAAACTATTTGCCAATTCACATCACATTTGCCAAAAATAGTTTCACCAAACCAAAATTGATACATTTAAAAAATTTAACTCAACAAATTGGTTCAATTTCAGCCATTTTGACAAGAGCAAAGACTAGGAGGACTAGATTTACAAAATGGGAGGAGGTGGTGGTGCTACTCTTATAGATTCTCTCTCGCTGGTTACGGCACTTACCTGGGATGTGGGAGATCTGGGTTCAATTCCTCCCTCCACATCAGATGGAGAGAAAGGATTTGGACTCTGGTCTCCCAATTGCAGGGGAATGCCCTAGCCAATAGCCTGTATATAATATCAACATTCTGATCTGGGTCTCCTAATCTCTCCTTTTGAAGCTGTTCCACTGTATATAATTGGAGCAGGGACTTGAAATTGGGTCTCCCACAGCCTAAGTGAGTGCACTAGCCACCAGGCTACAGATATTCTCACTCTGCTGTTGGCCCAGCAAAAGGCAGAGAAAGGGCCCAGTTTTACCTGATAGTCTAGCAGTAGATATTTAATTTGCCATTTCAATCTCTTTGGGTAGGATTCCCCTTTTGGTTCAGCTATGCAGCAATTCAAAAAATTAGGAAAAAGGCACCAATTATGCCAGTCAGTGACAATTTTGTTTTCAAAACACTTTTTAGGGTTTACTTTCAACAAAAAACTTCAACAAAGCCTTCTGAAATACAAGAAAGTTTAGGACTAGATTACTAGAATTTAAAGAAAGGGTCAAAGAATAGCACAGTGTGGGTCTTTGAGTGTGCCAATTAAGTCAATGACAAACAGCTGTAGAGCACTGGTAATTTTAGAGACATGAGCCTATACATTTCAATGAAAAGGTCTTAGGTTCACTTACAGTATAAAAATGCAGATCTGCAGATGAGTGGGTTTTGTTTTTTTAAATCCTTCCACTATTTAATTTTTAACGTTAATTGTTAGTTCTATAATTGGTGACGTAAGAGTTAAGCTTAGAACCCAGTGTGTAGCCAGTTGAAAATGTATCCTGTTTTATGTTCCCCCTCCACAGGGGATATGCAAAAAGGAAACCCTGCACACAGAAAAGGGAAAGTCTTTCAGAATGTACAATGACCAAAAAAAAACAACCCAGAAAAAAAACTTTAGTTAATCTGTAAGTTCCATTCAAATATATCTAATTACTTGAATAATCTGGGCTTCCTGACACCACAAGATCAAGTTTTTAGTTAGACTATGAAAGTTGATGATTTCAAGATGGCTTATTCTTCCTGTATAAATTGCAGCATTACAGCAACGAAACTAACCTCCAAAGAGATCCACTTCAGCAGTGACAGCAGTAATGGTTGTTGTAGTTGTAGCAGATGCTGAAGCAGTTGCAACTTCAGTAGTTGTAGTAGTAGTTGGGCTAGGCTCTGGAGCAAATGGATCTGAAATCTGTGGCTCGGAAGTAACACTGGAAAGCGCTGCCAGATTGTCTATATGCAACCATATATGAAGACCAAATGGAAATAGTGAGCGGAAGAGAAGGGGGGAAAAAAAACCACTAGACTCCAAGAAGCAAAGACAGCTGTTAAAATTATATTAACAATTCTCTATTAAAAGAAGCTTAGAAAATAAGCGTTACTCACCCTCTCCCAAGAGGTCTGTAACATTGTCCATTACATGATAGCAATATAAAGAAATCGCAGAGTTAACAAAACTGCCAGAGTGAACATGTACATTAGCCACACACGTGAAACAATTTCTGAACAATTCAATCAATAGTATGCCAGTCTACCTAGACATGCCACAGATAACTTGAATTGAGCTTATATAGGACAGTCTAATTTTAGGAACTTTGAAAGGTCAAAGTAAAGACTTCGTGAATAGCCTGACATGAAACTGAATCCATTTCTTTAATAGCTTGATTCAATTATTTACCCATTGGTGCACGGAATTTTGATTCACTTGTCAAATTCATTCATTACATAGTTTCTATTAAATACACTACCAACAGTGAGTCTGAATGGACTGCTGATTAATAGTTTGTTTTAGCTAACTGAAACGTTTTCTATGTAAGAAAAGTACTTTGAGTCACATCAGTTATTAAAAATCCAGGACTATACTGGCACTGAACAAGAAAACAATTTAAGTATTTTGTTGCCACAGATTATACCAGTCTCCCTATTTTCCATATTGCTGTCTATCTCAAGGCTACTGTATTTAAGAGATTTTTGCAACGGAAGCTCCAAAGTGCTTGCCTTTAACCCATATATTTACAGCTAAATAGGTTAATGGAATTATCCAGGATAATGGGTCGCTCTAAGGTTTGTCAGTGATAAATATTCTCCCCCTGCTTAGATTTGCATAACTACTGATGGCCAACTAAAATGAAACCTCAATTTAAGAGTTAAGGATTATTTGACTAATACAGTTCTAAAAACTGGCACACAAAATATTCAGTTATAATCTGCCCCTTTCCTCAAAGCCTACTATGACATATGGAGTATGAGACTGCTTCATATTGGTCCCTCATCCAGAAACATAATGCGCATACACACAAAAAAGACATTGGACTGGCTGGTTAACAATGTTTGGATTCAAGACTAGAGTTCATGTTGAAGTTAGTCATCCAAAATGAGTCATTTTAAAAAACGCCACACTGCAAGATAGAAAATGATGTAGCAAACTATCAACAGCCAATTGGAGTCTTTAAATATAAACTTTTTATTTTGTCATTTCAACTTGTCAGTTTTGGGTGGAAATTGAACTACTTTGTGGAAATCTAACTGAATATCAAGTGGTCTTGTCCTATCAGAATTAAATGATTATGCGCAAATTCTAAAATTTTACATCAGAGTAAACATTTTAGCAATAGGACAATGTACAAAATGAGGAAGCAAAATGAGAGGTATTTTTATATCCATGCTTCATCCCAAATTTATACAAAAAGGCACACATTCATGGGTGCTAGAACAGTTTGTACAGTGGAGATGCTGAGAGTCCTTAAACCAAACTGTAAACCTTGTATGATGGAAACCACTTCAAGTCAGGGGGTGTGGAAGTGCCCCAAGCACCCCTACTTCCAGCACATAAGCACAAACTAGAGCAGAATTACAGTGACAAAATTAGATAATTCAAAAACATTCTATATCAATTGCTTCAGGATACCACTCATGCATCCTATATGATTTTTTTGTCTTACACCTTCCATAAAAAAGTTCACAATTGTGATTAATACACAGTACAAGTGGTTTGGAATTCACTGTATCGTATTTGAAGCATTTTGCATTAGAAAAAAAACCCAGCTGCATTAGAAAGGAAGCAAAGTCTCCCAGAGGTGCAAGTACTTTGGCAAAGTATGTCCTGTTAAGATGTATAACCAGATAAGCCTCAAAACCAGACATGATTTTTAGGTTACTATTGACCAGTGACCGGATCTCAGGGGAAGATAACTAAAGGAAGTTATTGAAGCTGTAACAGCAAGTAGAAGAACCAAAATATATATAACTAAAGTAGGTTTGGTTATAGGTCCTCAGCATTAAGGGCTTAGAGTGTGGCCTAAAAGTTAATATCTATCTTCATCTTATAATGAATAGATAAACTGCAAATGGACAGTAGCATCTAGAGGCTTTTTGCAAAAAGAGATAACACAATCATTTCAATACATCAATGAGGTTAACAGTTGGAAATGTAATTATGGGGAACCAGAATACTACATATGGATTACCAGAACCCTGAAACTGATTGCCCGGTATAAGCAGGCTGGGATGTTATCAGATATGGTCCTGGATGCATGTGGATGGAATAGAAAAAGGCACATAAGATTGTCAAATCCACCCCTAACTGGGACGCAAGAGAAAACTGAATAGTGGAAGCCTGAAAATGAACAAGCCCTCCTGTGTGATCTGCACTCACATTTTTTGTCTATCTTCACTGTCACCAGCAAAAAACTATAGTATTACGGAAGGGGAGGGGGTGGAAGCATCCTGTATTTCTATTAAGAAAATGTGTTGTGATTTCCCTACATACATGGGGGAAAGTGTTGGTTAGAATGCACAACATGCAAGAGGGGCGCAAAACAAGTTGTTACCAAGTGTTCAGAAAAATACCACATGTGATAACCGATAGCTGGAGTGAATGGCTCAGGGATGCAATAATGGGATGTAGAGACTTTCACCTTCAGATCATTAGCCAGCAAGTGCTTGATAAATTTAAGAATGGGATTATACAACATGGTTGCCTGCTAATGCAATGACCCATGAAGTCCTTTTTAGTTTTATGACTTCAAGTGCCAGATTTTCAAAAGGCAAAAGAGGTATTTGCTTTAGAAAAGCCTACTATTGAGTTAATATGAAAACTGCCATCCTCTTCTAGAGTGGTCAGACTTGGAGCACATTGAAAGAAAGAGTCAGATTAAAGTTTGCCATGGTTCCTGCCAGAACTGTGCTTGCTGTCTGATTTAGAAGATTCAATTAAGATGAACTATCATGAAAAGGAGACTAAGGGCTAGTCTACACTTACCGTCCGGGTCGACGCGGTGAGTTCGACTTCTCGGAGTTCGAACTATCGCGTCTGACTCCGGTACTCCACCACTGCAAACGGCGGTGGTGGAGTCAACGGGGGAGCCAGGGAGTTCGACCCCGCCGCGTCTGGACGGGTGAGTAGTTCGAATTCGGGTACTTCGAATTCAGCTATGCTATTCACGTAGCTGAATTTGCGTACCCTAATTCGAACCGCCTTTTTAGTGTAGACCAGGCCTAAGAGCCTTTATACGATAAGCCTTCTAATAGGAAGCAAACGTCAATCTTTGTAGCATCTCTCAACAAATCTGTTAAAAACAGCAGTGGCTATTGTTAGGATATAGATATTCAGGCCTGTCTGCAAAGGCCTATACTTGAAGAATTTAGGTGTATTCTTATCACTTAGCTAGTTATAGAGGTATAAAACAAGAATCAAAATCAGTCTGCCTGTTTATAGGCCTTATCTCACTATGATAGTCTAAAACCTTGTTCTTAGGCTAAGGCCTTTGACTAAACAGTTTGGGCAGCCATAAGCTGGGAAGAGAACAGTCACATCCTCACCAGTCAGTGAAATAAGGCAATTTTGGGTTGTTAAAAAGGTGATCCGATCTATCACCTCCAGATAAAGGGAAGCCTAGAAGATGTAAAAGAAAATTTAGTTTTCTGTTTGGTAAGAACTCACTTATCAATAGACAGCTGGGAAACCCTTATATCTTTATAGATGTAGTTGTGAAATCCTCACTTCTGTATTGTTTTGTCATTATAGTTTCCACTTTGCTATTGTTTATTTGCATGGTCTCTGTCTGGTTCTGTGACTGTTTCGGTCTGCTGTATAATTAATTTTGTTGAGTGTAAGCCAATTAAGATGGTGGGATATAATTGGTTAGATAAGCATGTTACCATATGTTAGGATTAGTTAGTTAAATTTCAGTAAAATGATTGGTTAAGGTATACCTAAGCAGAACTCAAGATTTACTATATAGCAGGGGGGCGGCAACCTCTCAGAAGTGCTGCACCGAGTCTTCATTTATTCACTCTAATTTAAGGTTTCACGTGCCAGTCATACATTTTAACGTTTTTAGAAGGTCTCTTTCTATAAGTCTATAATATAACTAAACTATTGTTGTATGTAAAGTAAATAAGGTTTGTAAAATGTTTAAGAAGCTTCATTTAAAATTAAATTAAAATGCAGAGCCCCCTGGACCAGTGGCCAGGACCCGGGCAGTGTGAGTGCCACTGAAAATCAGCTTGGGTGCCGCCTTCGGCACGCATGCCATAGGTTGCCTACCCCTGGTCTATAGAACCAAAACTTTGATTTTGTGATTTATTTTTTTTAAAGTGGGAGTGTAAAAAATTGAGTAGAAATGTCATTAATCTTAAATTTTACATGATAAATTCAGAGATAGCAGTATTGTGCCAGTACTATGGGATTAGAAAGAGAAAATAACTAGACTATTTTATGATCCAAGATGGATGAAATTTGTATGTAAAGTAAATAAGGTTTGTAAAATGTTTAAGAAGCTTCATTTAAAATTAAATTAAAATGCAGAGCCCCCCGAACCGGTGGCCAGGACCTGGGCAGTGTGAGTGCTGCTGAAAATCAGCTTGCGTGCCGAATGTGGCACGCGTGCCATAGGTTGCCTACCCCGGCTATATAGTCTGCAGTCAATCAGGAAGTGGGGTGGAGTGGGAAATTGGAATAATGTTTTGCTAAGGGGGGGGAGGGAAATGGGAACAGGGATATAGGCAAAGCTCTCTGGCATCAGAGCTGGGAAGGGGGACACCAAGGAAGGAAACTGTAATCATGCTTGCTGGAAGTTCACCCCAACAAACATCAAATTGTTTGCACCTTCGGACTTCAGGTATTGTTGCTCTCTGTTCATGCGAGAAGGACCAGGGAACTGAGAGGATTAAGGAATAAGCCCCCTAACAGCGACATGATTCAGTGATCTCCATTAAAAAAAAATGGCATTTTTTAACAGCTATGGACAGTGAAATTAAAGTACCAAAGCTTCTGTTTCACTTAAGATAGAAACTAAGTGTAGTATCTGTGGGGAAAAAAAATTTCACTCTAAAATTGAGACCATTGTAGCTTCTAACATAGTAAAAATGTGCATCTGCAGCTACAGTCACACCTTTTAGTATATGCATCTCCCCACCCACTCCGAACCCTTAATGAGCATGCCTCCTTTGTCATTTCATAAAGTAGCATTTGTGATTTACTAACAAAATATGTCATAGATATAGAAACAAACACTAAATAAAGTTGCAAGACGTTTTGTCTGGCTCTGAACTTCTTGCAGTCTTCAGACTCTCCTCATTTGGCCCTACCAAATTCATGATTCATTTTGGTGAACTTCTTGGTCATAGAATTTTTTAAAAAATAATAAATTTCATGATTTCAGCTATTTAAATCTGCAATTTCACGCTGCTGTAATTGTAGGGATCCTGACTGAAAAAGGAGCTGGGGGGTGGTGGAGGTTCTGCAAGATTCTCATTGGGGGTGGGGGGAAGGTTTGCGGTACTACTACCCTTACACTTCTGTGCTGCTGCTGGGGGTGGTGCAGCTGGAGAGGAGGCTGCTGGCCCGGAGCCGAGCTCTGCAGGCACAGCCACTGCCAGCAGCAGACATAAGGATGGCATGGTATGGTATTGCCACCCTTACTTCTGCACTGCTGCTAGTAGGGTGGATGCTGCCTTCAGAGATGGGGGCCCAACCAACAGCCACCACTCTCCGGCCACCCAGCTCTGAAGGCAGTGCAGAAGTAAGGGTGGCCATACTGCGCTCCTCCTCCCCCCCAAATAACCTTGCGACCCCACTACAACACACTTTTGAGTCAAGAATCCCAATTTGAGAAACACTGGTCTCCCCTGTGAAATCTGTATAATATAGGGTAAAAATCATACACCACCACCAGATATCATGGGGGAAGACCAGATTTCATGGTTTGTGAAGCATTTTTCATGGCCGTGAATTTGGTAGGGCCCTACTCAATGCTGCTGTTGTCTTCTAAACTGAAGTCAAGGGTTAAAATAATGGAGGGGGAGACGTGGACACAGCTCATTCAGATTTTAAAAAGGCTCCCTGTCTTCTATGTAACTTGGGTGAGCAGACTCTCCCACACCTCCTCCTCCTCCTGCTGGTGCAGGAAGCATTCCCCCTCCTGTTTCGAGTTAGTTTAAAATATAACTAAGTAATGTGACTTTTGGATTATTTAGGGTGACCAGATGTTCTGATTTTATAGGGACAGTCCCAATATTTGGGGCTGTATCTTACATAGGTGCAAATTGCCCCCCCATCCCCTGTCCTGATTTTTCACCCTTGCTATCTGGTCACCCAAGGATTATTACACATCAAGATCTACTGTATCATAATACCACCGGGTACTTATAGTTCTCAACTGCACAGTCAAAACTGCAAAATAAAAGATTTCACAGCTTCACAAAAACAGTAGCTCTTATAACCTTTCACTACAGAGATGTAAGGAGTAAAAACCTTTAACTTCAAGAAGACAGAAAGGAGTGACTACGTAGTTCCAACTCATCTTTACGATGATGCAAAATCCACTGGCTGTGACACTATTGGTTTGGATTTCTTGTTTTAAATCAACTCTTTACTAGTCTGCCCACAGCTTTAGTCTAAAGCATACTGAGCACAAGCTAACGGCACACATATGTAGTATATGGGCCAATACAGTCATTAAAAATTCTTCCCTGAAGAAAAGTTAGAGTAGAGGAACACTACAAGTACATGTAGCATGACCTGAACATAGTTATGGTCCCTTTGTATTATATAACCAACCCTTTACATCAGACATTGTTGTAAAAAGAAAGTTCATACTCTGTAGAAATGAAGTATTTACTGCCGAATTCCTATTACAAAGGCCAGAGGACTATTCACAGAATTAGATGCATTGGTAGGAAAAAACCCAAACGTTTTGAAGGATTTTTTTTTTAAACTTGACTATCTCAAGAGGCATACTTCCTTCCATAAAGGATTTTACAACAGTAGCAAGAGGTATATTAAAAAAAACATATCACTGCATACCTGGCTGAGCTTTGAAAGCTTGACATAAGATACTGCCGTTGAAACACTCACACCTTCCATTTGTCTATACTAACACATAACCAATTTGTTACCTCACTAATTTATAGATGATTATATTGAACTGAAGCCTCCTAATTTTCTAGCATGGTAGCTTATTAAAACGTTGTAAAAAAAGTTTAATTGCTTTATAAAACAATAATTGAAAGAGAAAACACTGCAACTATTTAAGAATGCAAGATTTAAAAATAGTGTTTTACTGCTTTTTATACTTACTGCCGTTACAGATATTTTTGTGGAACAGAGGAATGAAGCTGTGAAATTATCAAAAGGTGAGTATTAGGTCACAGTTTAAAATTAATCTACTTTAACATTTCATGATATTCTGATGTTGTAGGGACCATAATTTTTCCTTGCAAATATTTTTACATGTCCAAGGAAAATATGGCATCAAAAAACACAACCGAACAGTTAACATTTGGGACACTTCCTAGAGGAATGAATCATACCCACATACTAAATATTGTTTCAGTAGACATAGACTTGCAAAGGGAATGATTGATTAAAAGAAGTGAAGCAATGCTGCAAACTAACAATCATAGACAATGCAGAAATTAAAGGGTTGGACTTTGAAAAGCACCTGAGGGTATGTCTACACTACAATTAGCTACCCACAGCTGGCCCATGCCAACTGACTCTGGCTTACAGGTCTCAGGCTTGGGCTGCAGCTCTGGGACTCTGCAGTAGGAAGGCCCAGAGCCTGGGCTGCAGCCTGAGCTTCAATGTCTATACTACAATTCAACAGTCCCTTAGCCCAAACCCGTCAGATGGCATGGGCCAGTCATGGGTGTCCAATTGCAGTGTAGACACACCCTGGGTGGCTAACTTGGGATCATGTGTCATTTAGGGTGGGA
Organism: Mauremys reevesii; assembly: GCF_016161935.1. Classification (NCBI taxonomy): domain Eukaryota; kingdom Metazoa; phylum Chordata; order Testudines; family Geoemydidae; genus Mauremys; species Mauremys reevesii. Next base: position 145,570,724 of record NC_052625.1, on the reverse strand, counting down.
TTTTCCAAAGTGCCTAAGATTTCAGAAACAAATAGGGAAAGGCTCAAAAGAGTGGTCTATTCTCAAGTTTGTGTTAATTAGAAATGAAGAAATTAAGTAAACTCATCACAGAGGTCCAAGAAACTGCAAAATTTAAAACTACTGAATCCTTAGTACAGGGGTCTGCAACCTTTGGCATGCAGCCCATCAGGGTAATCTGCCAGCAGGCTGCGAGGCATTTTGTTTACATTGACCATCTGCAGGAACTGCACCCTGCAGCTCCCAGTGGCTGCAGTTTGCCGTTCCCAGGCAATGGGAGCTGCAAAAAGTGGTGGCCAGCACGTCCCTGCAGCCCACGCCACTTCCTGCAACTCCCATTGGCCAAGAACGGCAAACGGTGGCCACTGGGAGCTGTGGGGGAACCATTCCTGCAGACAGTCAACATAAACAAAATGTCTCACAGCCCGCCGGCAGATTACCCTGCTGGGCCCTGTGCCGAAGGCTGCTGACCCCTGCCTTAGTAATACACTGCATTCCTTCAGCACACTTCCTCTTTGCTTGCTCACTCTTCCCTACATTCCATTTGGTACATTATGTTTCATTAATTCTGCAATTTTTATTTCCCAAACCTTGCCCTATTAAAACCTACTGCCACAGAAAGAAATGAAAGCAGAGTATTGCACCTGCAGCTATGGAAAAGTTTGTATAATAAATGGAAGCATGGCAGCTACACTGAAACTAAGTAAAAGATGGAGAAATTTTCAGAAAGCAATATTACTTAATTGTTAAAGTGCAGATACATTTTAAAATCCAAATCACCGTTAAAACACTGTGTGTGACCAAGTACGATATAGATTATGACACTGTACTAAAAATGAAGTTTCTGATGTGCCTTAAACTCTGAAAATAAAAACAGGCTCTTAGCCACAACAGCTATTCTCTTCCTTAGTTTCATGGTTTCTTTTCCCTATCTCTAGATCTGTTTTTCTAAACTTCTTTCAGCATATAAAATTAGTCTAGGTTTGAAGCCTAGAGACTTAAGTTCCTGGAATCCTACAAGAGGATGTTACAAGCTTCAAGAGAATGTTAAAACTTTTGGTTCACAGATTACAACTGCTTGGCATTGCTGAAAGAAAGGAGTATGTTAGCATATGAAGACATAAGTAGATTGTCAACTTCTCAATACTTGTGAGAGACTGATGCAAAGGAGGAGGTCTGGAGAACGAAGAGACTTGACCATTTATAAATTTCATTTGTCCAGTTTTTTCTGCTCTGTTCATGTCTTCGTTCTAGAAGAACTCACTTCAACTGTAGCACAGGGTTCATGTGAATAGTGAAATACTCCATACTTGTGAATCCCATCTCATACTCTCTTTAGTTTATTATTGTTATTTTACATTGTACAGATATGAAGTTGACAAGGGCATACTATGATCAACAATACTTTCAGGCAGTCCCTATTCTTACAGAGTTCAGTGGTGGTTGTGATGTGTAGTATGAGGTATGTTGGAACACCAGTGAAAAAAAGAGAGACGGCTAGAAGCAGTGAGGGATGGACAGGGCCGGCACTTCCATTAGGTGACCCTAGGCGGTTGCCTAGGGTGCCAGGATTCGGGGGGCGGCATTTTGTGCGCTCCCCACGGGGCGCACGGGAGCTTCCGGTTCTGCTCCCGTCGCGCCACCGCCGAAGGACCTTCTGCTGATGTGCCGCGGAAAACAGCGGCAAGCAATTGAGTAGCTCAATGACTGCCACTGTCGCCTGTGGCATTTCGGCGGAGGGTCCTTCTTCGGCGGCGTGATGGGAGCGGAACTGGAAGCTCCTGCGCGCCCTGTGGGGAGCACACAAAATGCAACTCCCGGAATTCTGCCTAGGGCGCCAGAAACCCTGGCGCTGCTCCTGGGGATGGACATTTGAAACCTAAAGCAAATCACCATATACCTTGCTGAACTATCCTCCTGTTTTAAAACAAGGCAGCCCACATAGCCAGTTGAAGTGAAATAGGGTTTTGTTTACAATTAACCTTTAAGACCTAAGGACAGTATAAGTTTCTTTAATTATTTTACCTAGTGACCATTTAAAATTTGACTCTCATCAGGAGAAAACTAATTTTTACTTCTCCCAACTGTGTCTGAATCATTCCTAGACCATTTAATGAGTTGATCTAACTTTGAGTATCAAGCTCTTTTGGCCTTGCATGCAGGCAGCACATAACCCAGAGAGAGATAGGGAGTCAAAGCATGAATGTCTATTGTTGCTTTCCAACAACTTCCCTATACCTGACAAGTGGAGCTGTACAAATACTGGAAAAGAATACATTCTGATTTCTTCTGCTGAATTGTGATAACTGATGCAAGAGCATTGAGGAAGGAAGTGGATAGGAAGCCCAGAGTACCCTATGAGAAAGGAAGCCTAGCTTTTCTGAAAGTGTATTCCACAGCGTAAAAATTTCAGTATAGCAACAGGAAGAGACTCTAAAATACATTTACTGACCGCTTGCATTCTCTTTCAGAGTCCTGAATATTTAGTTATAATTTTTAGAGCTCATTCTAAATCAAGTGAAATTTACCTATCGTACCCCCTCCAGAGTGAAAAAATAAATCCCAGTTTCAAAATAAAGAAACCTCACAAAATATATAAAAAGCAACCTATTCCAGTACATAATACTTTAATGGATTTGCCAATTGCTTGAAGGACGTGTCAGAGTAAGGCACAGAGTTATTCCTTGCAATTAGCATATTATCTCACACAGAATTACTACATATTTAACAGGTCACCATATTTGTATTACTGCCAATGGTAAAGTAGACTTGTTAGAATAAAAAATAATTTGAGTTGTTGAAACAAGTGCTTTCCTAATAAAATGGTTAAAAAGGATATCAAAGATTACATTCAGTAGGTTAGAAGAAAATAAGAAGGAAATTACATTAAATGAAATTTAATGTGGATAAATGTAAAGTAATGCACATTGGAAAAAATAACCCCAACTATACATACAACATGATGGGGGCTAATTTAGCTACAACGAGTCAGGAAAAAAAAAAAAAAGTTATTATCGGATATAGTTTCTCTGAAGATGTGTGCAGTGTGCAGAGAGGTCAAAAAAAAAAAAAACAGGATGAATCATTAAAAAAAAAAAAGGAATAAGAATATATATATTATATTATATATAATATAAATAAATCCATGGATCGCATACCATCTACTGTGTGTGTGGTGTGTCTCCTCACCTCAAAAAGAAAATCTAGCAAAAGAAAAGAAAAAAAAAAAAAAAAGAGCAAGAAAATTAGGGGAGGGGAAAGAAGGAAGAAAGAGGAAAGATTAAAGAGGCTAGGACTTTGGAGTTTGGAAAGAGAAGACTAAGGGGGACATGATGGAGGTATATAAGGAAGAAATGATGATGAAAAAGATATAAAAGTTATTTACTTATTCACATAATACAAGAACTAGGGGTCACAAATGAAATTAATAGGCAGCAGGTTTAAAAAAAAAAAAAAAGTTCTCTTCTCACGCAGCGCACAGTCACAACTGTGGAACTCCTTACTGGGGGAGGAGGCTAGGGGACTACTACAATGTTGTTTAAAAAGGACTGGATAATTCATGGGGTGGTAAGTAATAAAAATGGCTGGCCATGGGTGGGAGAATGGTGTCCCCTGTGTCTCTGTCCAGAGAGATGGATGGGGATGGGAGAGAGAGAGAGAGATCATTGATTCATTGTTGTTTCACTCCCTCAGGGGCACCTGGCATTGGCCACTGTCGGTAGACAGATACTGGGCTAGATGGACCTTTGGTCTGACCCGGTACGGCCTTTCTTATGTTCTTATGTTCTTATGTTCTTATGTACATCAGGAACAAAACAAATCCTAGTTGTGTTTAGGTACATTACTAGACAAAGATGCTAAAACTGTCAGTGACTTAGATATGGCAGAAGGGTTCAAAAATGTTTTTGTTCTGTATGCATAATCAAGTTGGAGGACATTTACATGATAATCAAATACTTTCTTCTTCAACTGTGAATTTAAACATCCTAATTACAATTGCTCTTTAGTATTTTTAAGTCTGCAGATAATTGGCACCTCAGGATTTTTAGAAGAATTGGCTGAGAGGTTTGCCATGTTGATATTTAACAAAATCCAGTGGCCTGGATAAAAGCGAATATGCTAGTATTTATAAAAGGTAAATAAGATGACCTGGGTAACTATAGGGTGCTTAGCTTTACCATGATCCAAGACAAAAATCATAGAAAGGCCAATACAGGATGCCAGAGGTGCAGAATTAAAGCATGGCTGCATATTTTTTCCCAGACAATATATTTTTATGAAAAAGATAATAAATAATATCAAGTTTGGCCTAAGAGGAGATTAAAGTTTGGCTGATAAAGCCATAGGTTGACAATATATAGATTTCTAAAAGGTATTTTACTTGATACCACATAACACTAATTAAAAATTAATACTATACAAAAACCAATGTAGCCCATATTTCATCTGTTACTAAGATGGCTAGATAGATAAAGAAATAACTGTAAATGAGTTAACTTCATTCGTTGAGGGCATTTTTAATGGGGACCTACTGCCATCTGTTTTGGACTCAGTGCTATTCCACATCTAGATCTTATCTTCCAGATCATTGATAGCTGCCAATAAAATCCACAGATGATAAAAATGGTGGAGCAGACATGACAACTCAGTTCTACACACTGAATTCAAATGCATGGTAAGCTGGACTCACTTGAACATACATTTTAACATAGTTAATGCAAGGTCATACTTCTAGGAACCAAGAATGTAGGTCACACTTATAAGACTTGGAGAGGGGACAAATATATTCTAGAATGCAATGCAATGGCTAAGAGGAAACGCATCCCTTGGATGTACAAGAGTGAATATTGAGAAGTAAGGAGGTATTGTTAGATGGTATTAAGATTATTACTGGAATACTGTGTCCAGTTCTGTTATCCATGCTTTAAAAAGAATGTGGACACATTGGAAAAAAGTTCAAAAACTACTACAAAAATGACTTGAGGTTTAGAAAACCAGCTTTACCAAAGAAGATGAAAAAAGCTTCATCGATGCAGTTTATCCAAGAGAAGATTAAGAGGTAACTTGATCATTGTCTAAGTATCTACATAGAAGGGACAATCGTGAATTTGTGTAGCTCTGGCTCCCAACCACTGTATCTTGTTATATCTTTAACACAGAGGGGGAATTAACCACTGGAACAACTTATGTAGTGATGTGGCGGATTCTCCATCACTTGAAGTCTTTGGATCACAATTTGATGTCTTTAAAAAGGATATGCTCTAACTTAACCAGAAGTTATAGGCTTCATGCAGGAATAACTAGGTGACATTCTACAGCACATATTATGTAGAAAGTTAGGCGAGTTGATCATAGTTTTCTTTTCTTGCCTTAAGATCTTCGAAAATAGTGGTCAATATGGAAAACTTTAGAGCTAGAAGATCCACAAGAGTTGCTGCTCTAAGAGTTAAAAAAAAAATCAGAGCAAATGCAGACCAGATATATAAATACCTTGCCCAAAAGCCTTTTCTTCCTTAGAAGTTTGAGAGAGAATTTGAGTCCATGAAATGTTTCGGATATAGAATAGTGTTAGCCCAAACCGAACTTTTTTTAGGATTTTGCATACCATGGCTATGCAGATATGGCTGTTACCAACAGCAGTTTTGTTCACCTGGAAGTATTTCAGGAAATAATGTTTTCAACATTTAAGACTCCTAGGATTGTTAATACATTTACAGGCCAACTAAAAATATCACCACTCACTGAACGAGGGCGGATTAAGTAATCCAAGAAGTAATAGTGCCAATATTTTAGAATTTTCGTGGTGCCTTTCTTCTACAGATCTCACTTGCCTGCAGAAAAACTGTTGTAAGGTGACTTACCCCCAGTCACATATCAAGTCACTGGAAGAGCTACTGATAGAGATTAGAACACTGGTCTTTTGACTCCTATCCCTATGCCCCATCCCTACTTAATCAGCACACTACCAGGCTGTTCCAGGGCCCTGCCACCCCACCCTCTCCTTCCCAGCTGTTCTCTCCCACTCTCTGGGCTGCACACTCTGGCTCCCCCATAGGATGTGCACATCCACACCTAGAAGATTCTTCACTGCAAAGAGCCTACAACTTGAGTTCCACTGACTTGTCAGCTGAGGCTAGTGAGTGAGTTTGGAACATGGTTTGTTCTTTTCATAAAGAGTAGGGAAAGTCAAGTTTCAGTTCAGCTGCCAATCTAAGAGTGAGATTAAAAGGAAAAGTGAGTGTAAAACAAACAGGTATTTTACCTCCCCATGAAGTTGCTCCTGCTGGAGCAGTTGGAGCTGCTTGCCCAGTAGATGTGAAATCTGGCTGAAGATCTAGAAGATCACTGGATGGTTTGGAAGTGCTATTGAGGGTAGAGGGGAAGGGGTGGGAAGGAAGAGAGAAGAAAAAGAAAAAAATAATCTGTAGTATTAGACATTTGTATAATTCTGCAAAGTAAAAGCTGTTCCAGGTTACACCAGAGCGTAAATGTTGTAAACAAGATTAGAGTATCTGTCAAACCACTGTAAAGCAAGTATTTTTCTGGATCAGAACCTAATCCTTCAGAAGCTACTAAATGCCTTTAACATGCATTTAGAATCATAGACTATCAGGGTTGGAAGGGACTGCAGGAGGTCATCTAGTCCAATCCCCTGCTCAATGCAGGGCCAATCCCCAACTAAATCACCAAATAGCCCCCTCAAGGGTTGAACTCACAAGCCTGGGTTTAGCAGGCTAATGCTCAACCCACTGAGCTATCCCTCCCCCCATTAGCTCAGTAAATGCTGAAGGTATTCAGCACCTGGAGAGAGGACATCATTGTTCCTAACCACTTATTTATATTACTGGACAGATATACTGTTCTGTATCTCCAGAGGACACGACTGAACTGCAATGATACTGTAGGACAAAGCACAATAGAGGAAATACTACTGCAGAATTTCTAAAAGGAAAATCAAAACCCTTTTAGGACCAAATGGGAATAGAGCTCTGTTTTCAGTCACAGCAACTATCTTCCAAAATATTTTTGTTCACTAGGTCAGAAACTATAGACCTTTGCACCAAGTACTGAACAGGCAACAGGGAAAAGTTAATACCAAGGGCTCATTTTAGAACTATCACAAACTAATCACATTTCAGTACGTCACCCTTCAAAAGAATGAAGTGAAAAAGTAATTTAATTTTGGTTCAGCATGTCTATTTAGATGTGAAGATTAATATTGAAGGTTAAAGTAGAAATAAAAACAATCAATAAATTAAGTTACTATTTCCATGAACATATGGGGTGGGGTGGGAATAGCTCAGTGGTTTGAACACTGGCCTGCTAAACCCAGGGTTGTGAGCTCAATCCTTGAGGGGGCCATTTAGGGATCTGGGGTAAAAATGTGTCTGGGGACTGGTCCTGTTTTGAGCAGGGGGTTGGACTAGGTAACCTCCCAAGGTCCCTTCCAACCCTGGTATTCTATGACTCTAGTCAAACAGAACTTGTTTGTTTATATGAAGTAGCAGTGCTTAACAGCTGTGATATTGGATACTGCCCAAAGTAGCTATGGAACTAATTTCAGTTTTCTTGGAATTAGTCATATAAATTTAGTGTTTGTACAGCTGTAATGCCATACCATTCCACAAATATGCTATGCATTCAGTGTTAAGTAAACTAAAAATTGTGAGTGAGTCCAGTGAAAGTGTAGAGCTGTAACTGGTATACTCCAGAGATCTGGAATTTGTATAGCAGGCACAGCATTTCTCAGAACGATGCAATATGGTTAGCTTTTAAAATCCACAATGTGAAATGGGGAAGGGTCTGTAGGCAATACATGAAAACAGTTCATGATTAACATATTGCAGAACTCACCTGACTGGAGCTGCTGTAGATGAAGTTGCAAAGAGATCAACTGGTGGAGAGGTATCAATACTTTTTGCTGGGGTAGAATTAGGAGATGTAACAGTTGTGACTGGAGAAGACTGGAGACAAAAAGTCAAAATACATATCACTCAAAAAAGTAGTGCCATCATCAATATATAGACTAGCATAGACTTTCAAGTCTACCTTATAAACTAATATTACCTCTAATATGAAAATAATTTTTTTCTAGTGATTAAAAGTTAATCTGGGGACAACACAAGGAAATCAAGTCTCCATACAGAGTGCACTTCTCTTTCCTTCAAAGACTGAACAGCACAAATATTCTTAAATAAGAAATGCTTTAATGGACTAGCAAATTTGAAAAACTACACAAGTACAGAACACTACTTAACTAATTGTGTGCTCTGTTTATGGGATCCTTTACTTGCATGGGGGATGTCTGGTCATTGGGTAAGCTTCTTAAACCCTGCCTTTCCAAAGGCTCAAATCCCAAACTTATCGCTTTTCTTGGAAATGCAAGTTATTCACCCTATGCATTTAGTTTCAGTGAAATTGAGAAAAGAAAAAATGGTCAGCTATTAAAAAAAAAGATATTATGTGGCTTGTTTCTTTGTACTAGCCATGTTTGCACATTTGTACATCACTAATTTCCACTGCAAACCCTCCAACCTGAGAAGCTTGATAAACCAGTTTAAAAGAAAATCCTTTACTTCAGTTCATGAAATGCTTCAACAAACCCAAGATTACGATTTGTTAAAACAACTTATTACAGGCAACTATCTCCTTAACAATTAATGGTGGCATTGGGAGATACCTACCCTTAGGTGCAACATCCAAATGCTGTCTGTGGCTCTTATGGCTAAAGTTTGTAGTCTCACTTTCTTTACCGTGATAGGGATTGACAGTTCACCACCATCCACTTTTAAGAAGATCCTACACTAAGTGTTAAGATGGTGGCAGAGGTGTTGGGGGTTATTTTTGCTATACATATCTAGGGAAAGAAATCTGCTCTTCCTCAATTTCTGTCCCATCCATCCTCCAACTTTTAAATGATTCTAGTTCTCCACCCACTAAAATGTGTTCAACAGAAAACATAATTGTTGGCACTTTGTTTCTGCATGTATATAAATACCCTTTTTTGGTGAGAGGATTCTGTTTAGATACCGTACTGTTCCACTTTGAATCATTGCATAGCACCTCAAGTGCCTAGTCTGGGTGGAGGTAGAGGGTAAAGGGAACAAGAAAGATGAAGAGTTAAACAAGAGGCTAATTGGTTAATGCGTAAAATGCTCTGAAAATGAGGAGTGCCAGTATCACCAATCACGGAATCACATGGTAGTTCCCTGGGAAAGTAATCTCTGGGGAAAAAACAGCTCAAATGAGCAATTCTATCAAGAAAAATATTGGGAACATAAAGCAAATCAAATTTTATTGTATATTCAGATAATTATAGACAAGCAAGTTCTTTGTTTGATGGTACTTTGGACACATCAACAACACATCTCCGAGGCTAGGAGCATGGGTGATGTTTAAGAATTTTGAAGTGAGACTTCCTGTGGGAAGAGAGAGATATTGTCCTTTCATAAGAGTATTAAAAGCAGAACAGCAAGAAAATATGCAAGGGATTTGGGGTTATTTAGGAAGTGGGTAAGTATACTCATGGTAAAAATGGTAATCCAGTTTATGGGGCTGGAGAAGAAAATTAGGAATGAAGATACTGTGCGTCCTCCTCAGTCTGAAAGTTAGAGGGTGGAGAAATCAGCATGATCCAGGAACAAGCTTCCAAATGGGGAGAGAGGTTTAGATCAAACCCTACATAATGGATAACGCAAGAATGTGGGGGGAGGGTACAATAAATGGTCAGATACATCGTAAAAATAGGTCAAGTTGTGTGTAAAATGAAGTGTTGTCAGCTCCAAAACCTTGGACTCCCACAGAGCTGCTCTGCAGGATTTTATGCAATTTAAAAAGCTTTATACCAGCAGCAGTTCCTTTTAAATATTTAAACTATTACTGATGCGTTATATTTTGATACCAGATAGCATTACAACTAATTCTGTGAGAACAGACCAAAAACCCAACTACAGCTTTGTTAACCTCTCTGTGGTCATATAGCAGTTTCTCCTATTACTAATGTACTGTCAGGGAAGCCCATAGTTCCCAGTTGTGCACCCCTACAAGAAATCACTTTTGAGGAAGCTGCCCTCATTTGACAAACTGCAAACATTAAGATACACCATGAAAGGAGGTTTCAAGACTGCTGCATTTATCAGTTGTAACTACAAGAGTAACAGAATCAAAGACTCAGGCCACTCTTCAGTTCTTCACTCAGTAATTCACCTCGCAGAAGTCAGTCCGGCGGTTAGCAGCGCTGGCATTTAAAAGGACTAAAGATTTTCCCATCAGAATAATCTGGAATTACTGTCTGGGACACTGAGTCATGCATCCCCTTGACTGGGGCTTGTTATTGTATTCTGCAACCACAAGTAATGAAGACTGAACACAATAGTACATGGTTGTAACCCAATAGCCCCTTAATGCCAGCAGGCAAGGGGGTTACAGGAAAGTCCCAATTCTTGTACGTACATTCTGGTTCACCACAGAATGCCATGTGAGGTCTTAAATAAAAGCTGGGGTCACATTGGTTTTTGGTATCATTGTGAAATGTACCTACAGATACTTTGTACGGAGTTATGCACAAACAATGAAAATATGTCCTGAGAGTCTGTGTCAAGGTACAAGTAATGAGCAGAGGTGGAGAAACAGGTTTTCTGGCAGACATATAATGTTAATTTACCTCTCTCGGATGTACACTAAGCATTGTATGCATTTACATATGAATGCATTGAAGAAACGTGAAGTCAAGAAGGCAGCAGCAGCACAGGAAAAACTAACCATGGGAGGGAGAGGAGGGCCCATAGTGCTCTGGCTTGCTGGGTACACTAGGCAATTCACTTTACCTCTATGTGCCTAAGTTTCCCCATCTGTAAGATAGAGATACTGACCACCTTTGTAAAGCACTTTGAGATCTATGGATGAAAAGGCTATCGAAGAGGTAGGTATTACTACTACTATATTCCTTGGAAGAAGTAGGCATTAAAAGCTGTTGAAACACCTTACACAACTGAAAATTCACAATAGCCACATTACTCTTAGTGAGGTGACTATTTGATCCACCTGTCTTCATGGAAGCCTTTAGTGCATACAAGTTTGATCTACAGAATGATTTCGGTGTATGAATGAATGACTTGAGTCATGTTTCTTGGGCACTGACAGACTGATGGCAAACATTTGCAGAGACCCTGTCCTCTGAGCTGATGTGACCAAGCCTAAAAGAGAGGCAGTGCTCATGTTCTTTAAGGTCATTAGGATAAGGCTGGATGCTGCTTGGTATTAGAATTTCTATAACAAAAAGTATGGAGACATTGGGGGGAGGGGGAAACCAGTGATCTGAAAACAGCCAAATAGGGGATGGCAAATCAAACAGAGGAGAAATCAAAAGGCAGTCTCCTCACAGTAAATATACCACTAGAGAGAAAGATGTAGGTGAGAGAAGCTGACATGCCTCAGAGTCAGCTTCTCACTGAGAAATGGGAAAGGCCAAGTTGAAGGTGTGGACATCCGTTATGCCTCCACATAGCACTTGATTGCCATCTCCTGGCAAGGCAGTTCAACACTCTTTCAAGAGCATTCTCAACCACCAGGAGTTAGCAGCTTAAAATTCAAGAGCAGGTCTCTAATCCCTGTTTTACAGTGGTTTCATTGTTTGTGTCCACCCCCACCCCCCTTTTTTTTTTTAAGCTGATGGTAGTTTGCCTACAGCTTGGGATACGTTGAGGTTTCTTGGAAAAAAACGAAAAAAAGCCACAGACCCAAATAAAGAATTTTTCCTAAGTACCTTTAACTCTAATGGTAGTTTAAAAGCACATGCTGACTGAGAGCAATCAATCAATCTTAATTAGTACATAAACTATTAATATTTACCTTGCTCAAGGGAGAAGGAGCACCAGAACTAAAAAGAAAAGAATATAATGAAGATTTTCAAGCTAAGTACATTTTAGGAAAGCATGCTGAAGAAACATCAGAATGGTATTAAAATAGTTTTTCAAGTTCTCATTAAAAAATTATTTAACCAAAGAGATTACAAACAAGTATGCTGGACTTGTCTAAAAGCCATTTCAAAACCAATATATGCTGTAGTTTAACTCAAAGTCTGTCATTTTAGGAAATAAAGAGAAGTTTTAAGCTGTGAAATACTAATGCCTACGTTTAGTACTGTTTGTGGCATTTGACACCCTGGGCCAAATCTTACAGTTCAGACCCGATGTACTTCACAGAAGAATTTTAAGTAAGGCAACAATTTACACGTCTGCTTTTGGCCCCATGAAAGCTGGGGATTACTGGGGTGAAGTGGTGACCTGGCCTTACCTCTTTCCCAGCCATGCCCCCTGTATTAGTGGCTGGGAAGGGTTGGCATACGAGTCACTATGGAACAGGAAAACTCTTCAGGGGGTCAGATCCGATTATTTTTAAGCTGCCAGAAAGCTACAAAAGCCAAGATCAGCTATGCCTTAACTCCTGACAGTTATGTCTGAAATATATAGCTCTATGGTAAGGTGGGATTTAAGGCATACATACCAGTGATTTAAGATTAGTGTTACAGGGCTATTGTATTTAACATAAATAAAAACAAACGTTACTAACCCAGGAAATTCATATCTAAGATTATTGAAAAGAAGCCCAAATATGCAAAGATATGGCAATACATAGTTAGGACACCTAGACTTAAAATCTGCCCTGTGGTGACATCATGCAATAACCATACAGTTTTAATGTTTCTGGTCCTAGATTAAACTCAGGAAAGATGTATTCGGCCTTTTTCCTACCTCATGCTGTCACTGCTAGGCAGAGTTAAGGCTGTTTGAGTGCCCTAGCTGTGCATTTTCTTACCCATAGATAGCTGTTTGTTTATTATAAAAAGAGTAATTGTGTCACTGATTGCTGCTTTCACAGAACTTCAGCTGGGTAAAAAACCTGAAGAAGAGCTCTGTGTAAGCTCAAGAGTGTGTCTTTCACTAACAGAAACTGGTCCAATAAAAAGATATTACCTCATCCACTTGTCTCTCTAAATAGTTTGAGTCAGTCAATTATCCCACTTCTAGGTTAAGCTTTTTTACTAATCTGATAGTCAATTTTTTTGTACCAGTTTAACTTCTGGGTACATTCCCAGTTGTAAAAAGTGACAAATAGTCCTGTGGCACCTTATAGACTAACAGAAGTATTGGAGTATTCACCCACGAAAGCTTATGCTCCAATACTTCTGTTAGTCTATAAAGGTACCACAGGACTTTGTCGCTTTTTACAGATCCAGACTAATATGGCTACCCCTCTGATACTGGATTCCCAATGGTGAAATTGATCGGATAGTTTTTCATGTATTTAAATTGTGGTTAAGACAACTAGTTCTGAAATACACTATTAGATAGTCCTCTGTGCAAGAGAAAGCAAATATTCCTTGATTAGTTGTAAATATCACTGAACACAAATATATACAAAGCTCATGAAAAGCAACTTAGGCCTGGTATACACTACGATTTTAGGTCGAATTTAGCAGCATTGCCTCGATTCAACCCTGCACCTGTTCACACAACAAAGCCCTTCTTTTTCCCTGATTTAAAGGGCTCTTAAAATCGATTTCTTTACTCCACCTCCAAAGAGGGGATTAGCACTGAAATCGGCCTTGCCAGGTCGAATTTGGGGTAGTGTGGACACAATTTGACGGTATTGGCCTCTGGGAGCTATCCCAGAGTACTCCATTGTAACCGCTCTGGACAGCACTCTCAACTCATATGCACTGGCCAAGTAAACAGGAAAAGTCCCACAAACTTTTGAATTTCATTTCCTGTTTGGCCGGCATGGCGAGCTGATCAGCACAGGTGACCATGCAGAGCTCATCAGCAGAGACCATGGAGTCCCAGAATTGCAAAAGAGCTCCAGCATGGACCGAATGGTAGGTACAGAACCTGATCGCAGTATAGGGAGACGAATCTGTGCTAGCTGAACTCCGTTCCAGTAAACGAAATGCCAAAACATTTGAAAAAAAAAATCTAAGGGCAAGAAGGACAGAGGCTATAATGGACTCGCAGCAGTGTTGCGTGAAAATTAAGGAGCTCAGGCAAGCCTACCAAAAAAACAGAGAGGCAAACGGCCAGTCTGGGTTGCAGTCCCAAACATGCCACTTCTATGATGATCTGCATGCCATTCTAGGGGGTGCAGCCACCAATACCCCAACCCTGTGTTTTGACTCCATCAATGGAGTAGAACACAACACGGAAGCAGGTTTTGGGGACGAGGAAGATGAGGAGGAGGTGGTTGAAGACAGCTCACAGCAAGGAAGTGGAGAAACCGGTTTCCCCAATAGCCAGGATCTGTTTCTCACCCTGGACCTGGAGCCAGTTACCCCCAAACCCACCCAAGCTGGGCTCCCTGACCCTGAAGGCAGAGAAGGGACCTCTGGTGAGTGTACCTTTGTAAATATTATACATGGTTTAAAAGCAAGCGTGTTTAATGATTAATTTGCCCTGGCATTCGCGGCCAGTACAGCTACTGGAAAAGTCTGTTAACGTGTCTGGGGATGGAGCGGAAATCCTCCAGGGACATCTCCATAAAGCTCTCCTGGATGTACTCCCAAAGCCTTTGCAAAAGGCTTCTGGGGAGAGCAGCCTTATTCCATCTTCCATGGTAGGACACTTTACCACGCCAGGCCAGTAGCACATAGTCGGGAATCACTGCAGAACAAAGCATTGCAGCGTATGGTCCTGGTGTTTGCTGGCATTCAAATGACATCCGTTCTTTGTGTGTTATCCTCAGGAGAGTATCATCATTCATGGTCACCTGGTTGAAATAGGGTGGTTTTATCAAGTGGACATTCAGAGGTGCCCGTTCCTGCTGGGCTGTTTGCCTGTGGCTGAACAGAAATGCTCCCCGCTGTAAGCCACGCCGTGGGGGGAGGGGTGAAGCCATCGTCCCAGAGAAGAGTGTGTGTGTGTGTGTGGGGAGAGGTTAGTTGGGTTTGTGCTGCACGTTAACCTGGAAACTGCAGCCCTGCCTTTTAAATTGCCAACCCAATGGCTGCTTGGTATGGGAAATGAGGGTCCTGCTGTTTGAAACCATTCCCACATGTTATGAAAGTTAAAAAACCCAAACGACTGGCTTACCATGGCTGCCTGCAAGCCAAATTCTGTTGCCCGGCCCTGCATGAGTGATCTCTCACACCGGCATACCCTCAATAAGAGGCAAAATGTGACCTTGTACTAAATGCACATGTGCTATGTAATGTCAACAGCAAGGTTTACCATGAAAGAGTGTACCTATTGTTCTATAAAATGTGTCTTTTTAACTACCACTCTCCCTTTTTTCCCCCCTCCACCAGCTGCATATGTTTCTCCCTCGCAGAGGTTAGTGAAGATTAGAAGGCAAAAAAATGCACTCGGGATGAAATGTTCTCTGAGCTCATGCTGTTCTCCCACACTGACAGAGCACAGCAGAATGTGTGGAGGCAGATAATGTCAGAGTGCAGGAAAGCACAAAATGAACATGAGGAGAGGTGGCAGGCTGAAGAGAGTAAGTGGCATCAGCTTGCTGACAGAAGGCAGGAATCAATGCTCAGGCTGCTGGAGCATCAAACTCATATGCTCCAGCGTATGGCTGAGCTGCAGGAAAGGCAGCAGGAGCACAGACCACTGCTACAGCCCCTGTATAACCAACCACCCTCCACCCCAAGTTCCATAGCCTCCTCACCCAGACGCCCAAGAACGCGGTAGGGGGGCCTCCGGCCATCCAGCCACTCCACCCCAGAGGATTTCCTAAGCAACAGAAGGCTGGCCTTCAATAAGTTTTAAAGTGCAGTGTGGCCTTGTCCTTCCCTCCTCCCCCACCCCACCCAGTGCTTCCCTCCTCCCCCAACCCTCCCAGCCTACCTTGGCAGTTATCCCCCTATTTGTGTGATGAATTAATGAAGAATGCATGAACGTGAAGGAACAATGACTTTATTGCCTCTGCAAGCAGTGATTGAAGGGGGGCGGATGGTTAGCTTACAGGGAAGTAGAGTGAACCAAGAGAGGGAGGGGCAGGATTTCATCAAGGAAAAACAAACAGAACTTTCACACCGTACCCTGGCCAGTCATGAAACTGGTTTTCAAAGCTTCTCTGATGCGTAGCGCGCTCTCCTGTATGCTAACCGCCCTGGTGTCTGGCTGCACATAATCAGCGGCCAGGCGACTTGCCTCAACCTCCCACCCCACCATAAACATCTCCCTCTTACTCTCACAGATATTGTGGAGCGCACAGCAAGGAGTAATAACAATGGGAATATTGGTTTCGCTGAGGTCTATCCGAGTAAAAGCAGTACATGCTGGCGCAGTTTACTGAAATGTCCAAATGCACATTCTACCACCATTCTGCACTTGCTCAGCCTATAGTTGAACAGCTCCTGACTACTGTCGGGGCTGCCTGTGTATGGCTTCATGAGCCATGGCATTAAGGAGTAGGCTGGGTCCCCAAGGATAACTATAGGCATTTCAACATCCCAGACGGTTATTTTCTGGTCTGGGAAGAAAGTCCCTTCCTGCAGCTTTTGAAGCAGACCAGAGTTCCTGAAGATGCGAGTGTCATGTACCTTTCCCGGCCATCCCATGTGGATGTTGGTGAAACATTCCTTGTGATCCACTAGTGCTTGCAGCACCATTGGAAAGTACCCCTTTCGGTTTATGTACTCACTGGCTTGGTGCGCCGGTGCCAAGATAGGGATATGGGTTCTGTCTATCGCCCCACCACAGTTAGGGAATCCCATTTCAGTAAAACCATCCACTATGACCTGCACATTTCCCAGAGTCACTGCCCTTGATATCAGCAGCTTTTTTATTGCGTTGGCTACTTGGATCACAGCAGCCCCCACAGTAGATTTGCCCACTCCAAATTGATGCCCAACTGACCAGTAGCTGTCTGGCATTGCAAGCTTCCACAGGGCTATCACCACTCACTTCTCAACTGTGAGGGCTGCTCTCATCTTTGTATCCTGGCTCTTCAAGGCAGGAGAAAGCAAGTCAAAGTTCCATGGAAGTGCCCTTATGCATGCGAAAGTTTTGCAGCCACTGGGAATCATCCCAGACCTGCAACTATGTGGTCCCACCAGTCTGTGCTTGTTTCCTGGGCCCAGAATCGGCATTCCACGCCATGAACCTGCCCAATTAACACCATGATGTGCACATTGCCGGGGCTGGTACTTTTTGAGAAGTCTACGTCCATGTCTATGTCCTCATCAGCCTCGTCAGCGTGCTGCTATTGCCTCCTCGCCTGGTTTTGCTTTTGCAGGTTCTGCATATCCTGCTGGATTATGAACATGATCTGAGCAGGCTCCATGTTCCCAGTGCTATGGCGTCTGCGCTGAAAAAAGGCGCGAAACAATTGTCTGCCATTGCTCTGATGGAGGGAGGGGTGACTGATGACATGACTTACAGGGTTGGCTTACAGGGAATTAACAATCAACAAAGGGGGTGGGCTTTGCATCAAGGAGAAACACAAACAACTGTCACACAGAATGGCCCCCTCAAGGATTGAATTCAAAACCCTGGGTTTAGCTGGCTGTTGATTTCACGGAGGGAGGGAGGAGTAAATGAATACAAAACAAAACCTGGTCTATTGCTTGTTTTGATCCACTCCATCTATCTTATACATCTTAGGCTGGCAGCAGACAGTGCAATACGACTGCTAGCCATCGTCATCTCCTGGCTGCTCACCAGAAGATGGTGCAGTACGACTGCAAAGGGAATGACTTGAAAAGGGAATGACCTGGCTGAGTCACTCCCATGTCTGCCCAGGTGCCCCTGACCGACCTCACCGAGGGTCAGCTAAAAGAGCATCCACGAGTATGACAACAACAGCTACCAATCGTAATTCACCATCTGCTGCCAAAAGGCAGTGAGCTGCTGCTGTGTAGCAATGCAGTACAACGTCTGCCAGCACCCAGGAGACATATGGTGACGGTGAGCTGAGCGGGCTCTATGCTTGCCATGGTATGGCGTCTGCGCAGGTAACCCAGAAAAAAAGGCGTGAAACGATTGTCTGCCGTTGCTTTCAGGGAGGGAGGGAAGGAGGGGGGAGGGCCTGACTACATGTATCCAGAAGCACCCGTGACACTGTTTTTGCCCCCTCAGGCATTGGGATCTCAACCCAGAATTCCAATGGGCAGCAGAGACTGCGGGAACTGCGGGATAGCTACTCACAGCTACCCACAGTGCAACGCTCCAGAAGTCGATGCTAGCCTCAGTACTATGGATGCAGTCGGCCGACTTAATGCTCTTAGAGCATTTTGTGTGGGGACACACACGACTGTATAAAAATGATTTCTAAAAAACGACTTCTATAAATTCGACCTAATTTCGTAGTGTAGACACCCTGAATCATAAGAAACTGGCAAGATTTAATCAGTCCATCTCCTCAATAAGATAAGCACTTAAATATGCATGCAAACAAGAGTATATAAAAACTTACCCTTCACTAAATTGCATGGCAAACAGACGTACAGAAAGAAAAAGAAAGAATGCCTAGGTTAAGTGCACTTTAACTTTTTTCCTCAAAGAAGTGAGCAGTTAACAAACATCTAGATAAGAGGCTGCAAGACAATTAGAAAAATCTGCCCAGCAAATAGAATTTTTACAAAGTTTTACAGCAAATAAAGTAATGGTGAAGAACCAAATTATTCTTCCTCAAAATGGTCCTTGTACAAAAGCAATACAAGTTAAGTGGATTCCATTATGTTGCAGCATATACACAGGGTTTTTTTTGTTAAAATTAAGAACTCCATTAAGCAGTGCTTGTATACAGAAGACATCTGAGAAGTCAATGATGCTAGCTAAATGATATTAGTCTGTTCTGAAAAGTGAATCATGAATGACATAAGTGTGGGCTGTCTTCAATATTTAGGTTTAATTAGCTGGTGTCAAAACAAAGCAGAATTACATTTGCATAGGTTATACTTGGTTCAGATATAAAAAACACAGGGAATCTTAAAATAGCTGTAAAAGGGATTGCTTGTATGGTCATAATGGTGTGAAAAAAAATGAAATCTCAAGCAGTGTTTAAAGTCAAGTATGGGGAAACAGACCCAGTATAAATTAGAGGAACAACAAATACTGGGATGAACACAGTGTGATGCTGCTATACTCCCAGTGGGCAAATGGAGTCTCCCATCACTAGGCTTCCCCTACTTCCCTGGAAGTTCCAGCAGAGAACAGTGATACACAGACCACTTTCTCTCTTCAGCAGTCTTGCAATGAACTTAAATGTGGCAGCTCTGAAACAATCAACAGCCTGAAGAATTAAAGATGGCTAGTATCCAAGTGTTGCTCTAGGAGAGAAGCGAGGTGAAACCAAGAGCTACCTCTTCTTTCAATGAGAAGAAAAAGGGAAAGCTCTGGATGCTGGGTGGCCCCTCTGGCCTGGAGGGGCTTCTCTTTGTGGCTTGATGAATTTTTAATCTAGTTCTGCACATGTAATAGGATCATTTTACCTGTTCCCAGGTTTTTTCCCTTCCAACGTGTTTAGATGTTGTTCCAGGGTCTCCATAAGACTGCTGGGAGCCTAGAAAGTGAATGTAAAAAAATAAGTGCACATTTTTTTCTTTAAACACACTAAATGATGGGAGCCTCAAGGTTATCAGGGCAATTTAAATCATCTTCTGCTAAAAATAAAATGAGTTTGCGCACACATGCTATAATCTCAATTCCACTCCATTGTATAAAAAAATGTATTTTCATGCTGGAAATATCAAGACAAAAAGCAATTCTATAAAAAAAGCCAATTAAAATAAAAACATATAAAATTTAAATAATTGGAGATATACCAATCTCCTAGAACTGGAAGGGACCTTGAAAGGTCATTGTGTGCAGCCCCCTGCCTTCACTAGCAGGACCAATTTTTGCCCCAGATCCTTAAGTGGTCCCCTCAAGGATTGAACTCACAACCCTGGGTTTAGCAGGCCAATGCTCAAACCACTGAGCTATCCCTCCCCCCACTCTGAAACACTTCTTTGCAGAGTTATAGCCAACTCTTTCTTTACTATACAGTTATTGAATCCTATGTACATGATGTGCTCACCATGCTTCCAGCCAGATCATGTGTTTGACATTGACAACAGCACAGGCATACACAGGTTAAGTGAAAATTACACACTCAAAATCCACACAAGTATTTATGCTCATATCAATTGGGTGTGTTGTATACAGTGAGTCTAAATTAGCTTTTAGCTAAAACACTGAATTTTTCCCATTTGTGGCTAATGGTTACAGTTGTATTTATCAGCTAGTATTTTCCACTAAAAGGAAAAGTGTGAATTAAAAAATGGTCCAGATTAATTAATTATAGAAAGCTATGCTCAGAATTTGAACACTTTCCAGGTAATACCATGAAATATCTACATAGTCTGGTTTAAAAACAACACAAAAAAACCTGTCCTATATATTCATAGTGGTTGGTTATCAAGATTCAGGAGCCAGAAGAAAAATTCAAAAATCCCAATTTCAGATACTTTATAAAATGAAATAAATCTCAGTCTAATGAAGTTTGACTAATACCACAATCATTTTTCTTAAATGCAAGATCCTCAGTGTTTTGAGACTTTAAATAACCAGATTTTATAGCCAAGTAAAATACCCAGGCATGCTGTTGCTGTTACAATGGTGGATAAAAAGGAAAGAAAGCAAGAACAAGTTTCAGTGACCTTAGCTACTCCAGTATAAAAATAGTGCCTAGATAAGTAGATTTCCATAAGACCAATGAGTGAACAAGAAGCCCTTCAGAGCTACAACAGTAGATAACAGCAATATTTTATCAGGGTTACCGGTTCATCAATGGTACACTCTTTAAAAGGGGAATTTTCATTATCAGTGATTTGCAGATCAACCAGAACTCTTGTCAGCAATACCTAAAATGTTTGTCATAAATAAGTTCTTTAATATCTCACTGTAAATATATGCATTGAAAATTTAAAACAAAAAACCTGTAATGCTTGAAGTCAGTGCTATTATTTCCAATATGCACATACAGTGTTACTGAAGACAATTTCAAGTGCCAGACTAAAATCAACTTAATAAGATACGACCACCACCGGTATCAATGTGAAATTAATACATTGGGAGAGGAGGGAGAGAAGGGGTTAACATTCAAACATGGCCAAGTTGTGAAACACTCTGAGCTGTCTTTACAATTTGAAAAAAGTTCTATATCTATCTATTTACAAACCCTAACATTTGAAATAAATAATGCAAGCACACACGAATAGCTCAGTACAGAAAACTTCATTAATAAGTGAAAAGGTTGCTAGAATTCACTGATAGTGAAAAACAAAAGCCACAGAAGTTTCAAGTTTGCTAAAAAGTAACAGACTTGGCCATTTACCTCTTTATTTCTCTCTAGGCTAATTCTCTGTTATATAGGGTATCCATTTTTGTGGATAAGAGGAATAATAATGAAGCATTTAGTATTTTTTGGGGCACACTGAGTGTTCGGCCAATCAATATTTCAATATTCTAGCTACAGTATTCAGGTCTCTTCCTGAGACTTAATAGTTTTCCAATATACTATTTGTAGCATTTGTGCTAGATTAGCTTTTAAAAACAAGTGAACTTTAAAAAAGTCTGTCTGATAAAGCTATAGATAGGGCTCCAGAACTAGGAGTTCCAAGGCCTCGGCGGTCATAGTGCCACACCCAAATCGGGTGACCAGATAGTAACTCTGAAAAATCAGAGGGGGGGGTGTGGGTGGTGGTGGTGGTGGTGTGTGGGGGGGGAAATAGACCTCTACATAAGAAAAAGCCCCAAATATCAGGACTGTCCCTATAAACATCGAGATATTTGGTCACCCTACACCCAAACCAGTTAAATATGAAGCTTAATAGCATGCAGCTGGCAACATTTGCTATTCAGAAGTTACGACACATTCATGGGGATAATCTCTGGCACAGATGACTAGGCAGTATCCACAGAAGGTGACTCTCTAGAGTTAGCAAAGTCAGCCTAATCTTTTATTTAGTTTGGTGGTGGCTGCCACAAGCCTGTTCTCTCCACTTCGGACAAAACTAGTTTATTTTGTTTGGCTACCAAAATTAAAAATCCCTCATGTTTTCTAGCAACTAAGATGCCCACCTCAGCTTCCAACTCCCTGAACCTGAACCAGAAAGACTAAAATTTATATGAAGCAAAAATCCAAGAGCAAGAGACATGTTTGGGAAATAACAAACAGAAGTATTTATGAAAAGTTAAAACCCACTATGTTTCCCTTCTTTGGGGCTGCAAAGCATCAAACCTAGATGCCAAGTTGAGAGAGTAGCACTGTGTACATGTAAATCTACACAAGACATTTTGGGAGGTATTTATTAACATCACTAAGGAATACCACTAAAACCATTCTAGACCTAGTAGATGGAGCCTTAAGAATACAGAGGTAATGTCACCTTACATAAAATATAACTGGTATTTCTATTAGAGCTGTGCAAATAACTGCTTCTTCTGTTCAGCAGCTGAACAAAAAAATTAAGAAGTTTCAGATAGACCCCAGATGATGTGTTTGGCAAACAAAAAGAAAGTTTCATCTGAGGACAAATGAAGAATTTAATTTGACATGAAACAAAAATATTTTTAAAAGGCTAACCTCCAAACCAAAACTGAAGTAAAATTGGAAACAAAGAAATTTCAAATAAAAAACGAAGATTTTAAATTTCCAACATGTGCCCCTGGTTGAGAACCACTGTGCTAGGGGACCGATTATCTGAATCTGGTGGAATTTAAACACCCATTCTGGAATACATTTGTTCTCAAAATCCAGGTCTCTGGTGAATCCTTCGGAACCAACCTGAGGTTTCCTGCCCAGACCGGATTCTGCCTAGATGCAAGTTTCTTCAGTGCCTCAGAATTGTTTGCTCCTGCCATGCCTGTCAGACTAGATAGGAACTAGTACCTGATTTTTCAGTGACTGTTTACTTGACTTGGACATCTTTGGAGCCAGATACTGATCCAAGATTGATCAGGGACCCTGACTTTTAAGGTTTCACATTAAGAAATACTAGCACTGTCTGTGCTTATTCAGTCAAGGTCTAAAATATAAACACAACACACTGCCCTTTTACTATTGGCTCTGAATGTTCAGAATGTTCTGAGACAGAAGCTGTTCATGCAGTCCAATGGACACTGCTTTCCTGAAGGCTGCAGAAGCGTAGCAGCATAATAAGGGCAAATATGCAGAAGTACTTCAAGAATTAATTTCATTGTAACAATTTCTGGGTGCTTCCTGTGATCTCAGTAACAGCCATAACCCAGATTAAAACCTCTTAGCCTAAGGATTTGATAATCCATATGTGACGAAGTGTGGAAGTGTCTAGTATCTTATCACTATCATGTGAGACTGTTTCTCTGTTCAGTTTTGTATAGTTGCACGATAGTGCATAGAGTTAAATCGGGGGAGAGGGTAATAAAGGGGTTAAAGAACCGAGGAGGAGGGACAGAGCTTCTGGTAAACACCTTTAAAGCAGCTAACAAAAATAATGGTGCCATCAGACATAACAGATGAAAGAAGCTGAGACCCCAAAAATAAGAGACCTTAGAAGGTGGCCCTAGCAGAAAGGAAGAGGGAGAAGTGGTCAGCATGCTAAGAGGCTGATACAGACTAGGAGAGAGGTAGAGCTGTAGGCAAGTAGCATCTCTCTAAATGGGACCTAAGCATCTAGGCCAGGAGCAGCTAAGGTAAAAGCAATGCAAGATTCATGTGGCCAGGCTTCTTATTTGTACCCCATGTCTCAGACTGCTTTATTCCTACTGGTAATATTGAACAGTACTTGTTTGAGAAAGCTCTGTGGTCCCTGTGCACTAAGTACTAGTCACAGCTCTCGGAGAGAACTCAACAGCAGGACTCAAATCCCAGTTGTGCCTGCTGAAGTAATCAAAGTTGGTATCCAAGGGGACATAACTCAAGTCCTGGTGTCACAACCCAATGCACCAGGAGCAGAGTTCCCTGAACAGAACTCCCCCCCCCTTCCCCCTCCCCCCAAGGAGCCCAGGACTTAAAACCCTTCTGAGAGCTGAAACAACTCAGAGAACACAGCAGATCCTTGGACAGCCTGGGCCCAGGACAGCACTCCCGTCCACCTTCCCTCCCTCCCCGTTCCCCCCTTCTGATGTTACACCCAGACTTGGCCAGTCTGGGTCGTGCGTGTGAGAGTATGAAAGTGGGTTAGGGCTTGGGGCATTAACGCTGTCTTTCTTCCCCTGAGTGACGTGGGAGCATTCCCAGCACACTCTGCTGTTATTTTATTAATAAAGCTTTAAAATTTAGACACTTAATGCAACTCTTCATCTCCTCCCCAAAGAAGATCCTGTGGCCCCAGCCTGATCAACTGTGGCCTCAGGCAGATTGGTAACAAAAATCTGTCACACTGGTCTAAAAGCGGGAAAAATACAGAATTCTACCCTCTGAGAGATAAAGATCTGAGGCCTGACATCTATGGGGGTGCACTCAGACCCCAAGAAGGGCCAGTGGTGCAGCAGCTACCCTGGAGGCTGACACCATATAGCTATTACTTTGTAAAAAGAAAACTGCATTAAGTGTTTCAAGTTATGCAACAATTTTAGCTTCTAACAAACTAAAATGGAAACTGAACTATTTAAAAAGTAAATTTGTTGTAAATGCAGTATTTTAGATTATATAAAAACTCTCAGGAATTCCTTAGGCTTCAGTTATTTTTCCTCAAATCAAGCCAAAATGTTAAAGGCTAACTTTTATTTAGCTTTATTTCAATTCTGAGCTTTAAGAAACTAGGGATATTTTCCAGTCAGAAGAAACAATTTATGGAATATAGTAGGGAACCAAATATTTAGATACTTTTAATATATATTTATAAGCCGTGAACATACTCTGTTAAAAATTCATTAGATTTTATATAGTTGCTCTCCAGTTTGATTAAGAGCTTTTAGTTTCTGTGCCATTTTGCAGGCATTAAGATATGGAAGAAGTTATAATTTGATTTGAGTACACTATTCTGCATTCATTAATGAAAATTTTCATGCTACTGTGCATTAAGGCAAACATTAATTAACAAATATTGTTATGTTCTGGTTAAAGGCAGGAATGCCATATTAATACTTGTAGTTGCTGTAAGTAAGGAGTTTGATCCATGTTTGAGTATCAAGGAATAAAATTCTGCCTATAGTTTTATCCCCTTACCATGTTTTAAAGTTTAAGATGCTCTTATTTGGCAACTTCTTTATATCTATAGACCAAGACACTCTGCCAGAGGTGAAATTATGAAGTAGGTCAAAGCACAAATTCAGTGCTATGACACCTTTGTCCATTTTTTAAATGCAGTACTCTCACTCCTTGTGGGATAAATCTGCACTTCTACAAGGGAAAACAGATAGGCAGTCTTTTCATTATCTAGTTACAAACTGTAAACAATAGTCAGAAAATGCAACTGGTCTTCTGGGATTAAATGACCAGCAGAGATCAATCTGCCAAAAATGGTTGACGATTTGCAAATTCCCCCCTTTTGCATTTGAGAAGGATTTCAAGAAATGTACATATCGGAGCACATGCCAATTATCTGACTCTTCCTCATACAGTAAGCTAAAACTGTGACTTTCCTTATTGAATCAGTTTATATAAAAACTTAAACTTACTTGTGTGAGATCAGGAATGTCTCCTTTGTCAATTCCAACTTGCTGTGGATTTAAAAAACAATTTTATTGTGAAACCAGTCGTATGCTACAACTGCAGCAAGTATTCAAATTGATTAAAACAGTCACATTTTCTCTTCAGCTAACTTCTTATGCATTACATCTCAATAAGTTATAAAGTTTGTAACTTATGTATCAATTTTCCCCCCACAAGCTACTCCCTCACCCTTCCAAACACCTTGAAAATGCTGCAATGCTCCCTTCTAGGGAGAAAAAAATTTTTAGAAACAACCCCCCCGCACAAAACTCAATCCTCACTCAGGTCTTATACTCCCTAGCACATACAAGCAGAACTTTTTGGTCTGAAAAGGCAGCAGTAGTGAGCTCAAGAAAGCATTATCTAGTTTCTGAAAATTCCAGTTAATCCTCTTTCAGTCAGCAAAAAATCCTGCAGGAGCTGCACCTCTTCACCCTTCAATCTGGGTCCCTTTTGTTTATGTCCCTTTCAGCTCTTTGGAAAACTAAAATAAAGGTTAAAACAGGGATCACAAACTCAAATCACCACAAGGACCGCATGAGGACTAGTACAGTGGCCCGAGGGCTGCATCACTGACACCTTTTCATATAAAGGTACAAACCCACCCACCCCTGCCCTGTCCCCACTCCATCCCTTCCATGAGGCCCCGCCCTGCCTCTTCCCACCCCCTTCCCTGCCCCACCCCTATTCCAACCCCTTCCCCAAATCCCCACCCTGCCTCTTCTCCGCCTCCTCCCCTGAGTGCACTGCTCCCTGCTCCTCCCTCCCTTCTGGAAAGCGCTAAGCATCACCAAACAGTGGGAAGTGCCTGGAGGTAGGCAGAGGAGCAGAGAGACAGAGCGCTGGGGGGGGGGGGGGAGAAGAGAGAGGGGGTAGCGGGTGAGGGGAGCTTGGCAGGCTGCAGCAAATAACTCCGCAGGGCTGCATGTGGCCTGCGAGCCACGTGTTTGAGACCCCTGTGTTAAAATATCAATCTTTGCTAGCATACTTAGTCCAGTTGTGCTGTGGCCCAGAGCTTCTATTTTTCTGTCCCAGTTTTTTAAGTCTCAGCTCACTGCCTTGAGACTTTCACTCTGATTTAGAGTTTTCAACTCCAAAGCCACTTGGTTGATTTTAGAATGTGATCTGCTTCTTCTACCCATCAAAAAGAAAGGAAGATTATAAATCTGAGCAATGTACATGTAGCAGGAGGATATTATGAATGGGCACACTTGCTGCAGATTCTACTTGAGCTAGGAATGTTGTACAAGAGTGTCAAATCTAGTTGTCAGCGTGACACCTGAAGGTAGATCTTCATGAAGATCACTTCTAGTCCCCAAAATTGCCACCCACTTCAAGGTGACATTTAAGTCAGGGACTGTCCATTGGCACAGGTGGTGGTTCTAATCATGAATAGAATGCAACAAGCTATGGTTAGTTTTGGTATCTTGTGCTTCAACTCACTACTGACGCCCATAGGGGCCAAGAACTTTAGAACCTGGATTTAATCGGCACTGCTTGAGCTATAGATAGTACACAGCATGTCAAATATCTGAAAATAGAAGTTATATTTTGATACATGTGCTTTTTAGTCTGATATGGAGAAAATACAGCTTATCCTTCAGCAGATATTTGAGGTTACTTACCTCTGCAACTTTAAGAAATTCAGATACTCTAGTCATTCTAGTCAGAAATCGTTTGTAAATTTCAAGAGCATCTTTACACTGTCCCTTTTTCATTTCAAAAAATTTCTCTGGAAGAAAAATATAAAAAAGTGAACAACCATTCTCTCTTTAGTAGTATGTCAGTCACTAGAACTACATTTATGGTAGATCTGAACTCATCTGCAATCTTACTTACAGAAAAATGAAACTTCAAGAATTTAATTGCTAAGTGGTGTATTGATTGGTCCTATTGAGGCCTCTTTCCCTCCTCCTACACTAGCTAAAATGCAACATTATCTTAAGTTATGACTACGATACAATTAAAGTAAGTTTAATTGGTGCACATGGTTAAAATTTCATTTCCCTCTACATATTTGTGAAACTGAGTAGCTCTTCTAGTCATTAGAACAAGTTATCAAGGCTCTTACATGACCAGCAGCTAAAAGTCAAACTTTTCATAATTTCCATTGTGAAAAATTTTTAGTATGATTTGTAAGCAGGTTTTTAAGCTTTCAGAAAACCAGTTTTAGAAATATTTAAACAAAAACAGCGAGTACACTTAGGTTGTGTACCTATCACTAATTTAAAATAAGCTGAAATTATTCTAAGTTCAGGGAGCTTTCTCCCTTCTTCCTCCCCCTTTAAGCATACTATATTGCATAATACCAAGTAAGTTTCACAGAACTCTAAAACTGTTGTTCTCACTTTGGACTTTGGGACACTATCTTATGCCCATTTTTCAAATTCACAGCCATTCCTATAAAAACAGTGTTGATGCAGGTTTCTCAACCCTGAACACTCAAAGAGGCATCACGAAAAACCCATGAAGGTTTATGAAATAGAACACAAGAACAAACATTTCATAAGCACAATTTATTCCACAAAGAGGGACGTTTTATCCAATCATAAAAATCTCGCAATTCCTTAAGCACCACCTTAAAAAAAAAAAAAAGACATCCAATGCTTTAGCCCAAATAATTAGTCCTTCCACAAACAGCTAACAATTTCTTCACTTTTACAACCCTCAGAAGCAGCAACAGTAGGTAAGGTCCAACTTCTCAACTCTTCCCTAGAGCCTGCAAAGGAGCGCATGCCTGAGTGCACACACGACTCCCACTACTTCCTAGCCCCAAGGAGAGGTTTGGGGAAGTAAAGTTTGTCCCAACTCCATAGGAGTCCTACTAAGGAGACAGCTTGATCTCAACCAAACAGAAGAAACTACTACGGGTAAGCACCCTCTGGCAGGGCCTGGAGAACATCATGCACACAAACCCCCTTCACTCCAATGCAGTCTATTAGGCCATATTATTGCATGCGACAGGAAGGGCAACTTCCCACAAACAAACCCCAGCTACACAAAATTCACGAATTGAAGAGAACGTTCCCTGGCTAGCTTGCAGCTGTAGTTACTGTAAATGTGCCATCGGCCTCTTGATCATCCCCTTGTGGCTGGCATAGCTCTGAGGCACCCTGCCTCAGTTTCCCCGATTTCAGGTTCCACAATGAACTCCAAACACAAAAGGCTTTCATGAGCTCCCACATCAGTCACCCTTCTTGGGGTCTGATTTCATTAACACAATGTTCAAAATTAACATAGAAAATCTTCCACAGCAGCCTTAAACTGGGCACAGCCTTTCCTCCCTGAGGTACAGTCTGTTCCTGCTCTCAGACCAGCTGAAGAAGATACAAGGCCTGACCTGCCTTCTTTGTCTTCTCCCTAGAAATAAAACAGAACTTCCAGCCAGGGCTTCATACCCAGCCACAACTCCCTGGGCTTCCAGCCTAGAGTTTCTCTTCCTCAGGCATCATGGCAGCAGACTCTCCTTTCCTGCAGCATCACTCTGCAGTCCACAGGCCTCCTTTTTCTACACCACTTCAGCCTGGTTTAGTCACATGACTATTCATTCTCCCCAACCTGGGGAGGCATATCAGTTTTGTCACAGGTGGACCAAGACCTATCTCCCTTTAAAGGGGCCAGCCACACTCTGACAGTTACTGTTCTAAGCAACAGTAGGTACAGTTTTCAGACAGACAGACATGTCATTTCCAAGTTAGAGGCTCTTCAAATTTGTTTACAGTTTTAAAGAAAACTCCATCAGAACCAAGAAGTGGGGGGAAAAAACAAAACAGGAAGCATTTTAGTTCATCATGATGGTGTATGGTGTATAAAATATTAGCTCTGTTTTATAAAAAAAAAATCTACATTTTATCAGCTTTGAGTTGCCTATGCTGAGAAAATGGGTGACTTGAAAGTAATAAAAGGAAACTAGAGTCTCTCTCCAGTTCAGTAGTTGAAACTCATCCCAACTGGACAGTTACTAACTGTCACCGTACATGAACCCTCCAAGTTCCTGGTGAACTTGCCTCCATCACATGATATAACTGAAACCAAGTATCACCAGCCTTGTTGGCAGTTAAAGCAATAAGGCCAAAGAAAAAGTCAGCAAGGGGTCAGAACTACAAATTCAGCCCTACAGACTGTTAATCCAGAAGAGAAAGCAACACAGTGGTTGAGTGTAGAGGCTGCACCCTGTCACATGTGGCTGTCCTGTTGATAAGAATGTCTCTGAATGTCAATCCTACTTTTTAAGAGAAGGATTTTTTTTTAATTGGTAAGAGACTGAAAGCCTCAGTGTGCATTTATGAGATTCAAGTGCTACAATACCTAGACACCTTGCCAAATACTAGCTGACTCACATTAAAAGTCAGTATCATAACTTTGTATAGTAATAGTTAGGTGTACATGATTTATAAAGTTCTATACTAATAAGTAAAGGCTAAAATAATCAGGGCTGAAGGTTAACATATCCCAGCCCCACCCCAAGTCTCATTTAAGATTCCAGTTCTTACTCTATTTTCTTGGTATTTTAGAAGGCAAGGTGTTTATTATCAAATAATAAATGGGCAAGACAAAAAGGGTATTTTTGGAAAAGGGTATTTCTTGGAAAAAATACTAGAGTCAAGAGTGTCAATTTTTTTATACTAAAATAAGTGTTTGCGAGAATTCTATTTTTTTCTGTTTCTTGAAGTCATATTTTCAAATGCCATTGCTATCCAACTCTTTTATAGCCTGTCTAGTTGAGTAACTGCTATAGAAAACCTGCATGTCAGATTAAGAAAAAAAAACAAAAACAAAAAGACCACCAAAAAAGTCACATCACATCTTTTATTTGGCGAGAGTATTTAAAGTTGCCTCAGAGAAACTGAATTTCTGCTTAAGTCTACTACTTTACAATAAAATCTCAGCCTACTTACCTAGTAAGTTAATAACTCCATCATTGTAACATGCAAAAAGCTTGATAAGATCTTTAAAGAGAAGCATAAATGCAGCATTTATGACGCCATTTGTCAATTCGTTTGGATGAACCTACACACAAATAAAACTCCATTCAGATATATTTGATTGATCTATAAAATGCTTAACATTTTAGCTTTCAGCAGCAGATACATATTAAGTTAACACATTATTCAATTATATTGATTTAGATTATTTGAATTCTGAGGATACTCTGCTAACTCAGGCGAAGGGAAAGAGGTCAGTTCTGTTCCATCGTTTGGTGCTCAAGTAGCACATGTTGCTATCGCTTAACAATCCTGTGGAAGATTCCTACAATGTTGATCTGGAAGACCCATATTATGAATGAAAAATCCAATTGATTATTTGTTCAGGAGTCATGTGGACAGAAAATGCCAGTTTTTTCAAGGATCACACTTGATTTTTTCCATATTCTGTTACCAGTATGCATCATACAACACATTTGATATTGTAGTATTCTTGAGAATCATGAAGTTTTTAAACTGACCAAGAGAGCTAATGTATTAATAAAATATACAAGCCTAAGTTATTGCTACAGTAATAACCCTGATACATTCAGGTTGAGAAACAGCAGCAGCCACCATCTTCTCACCTGCTCCACTTTCTCTATCACTGCTGCTCTTAATAGGGAAGTGCTACATATTCCCACCCACTGCTGCCTCCAGTCAGAAAGAACTTCAGAGTTCCTTCCCCCTCCTTCTTTTTATTGTTCCCTTTCTCCCCTTCCTGTCCTCCCCACCAGTGTCAGAGTGGATAAAAAAACCCAAAACATGTTTTTTAAATGAAGAATTGTTTACATTTTTAAGAGTTAATATGATATAAAAAAATGAAGTCAAGATACTAAAAAGTCGATTTTTTGCTTATTTCTTTAATTCCTAATTTTAATAGAATGTCAGATTTTTCGTAAGTTTATTCTAAAGAGTTTCACACTTAAATGAATGCTCATCTATGGTGACAGGGACCAGTACAGAGTCTCATTAACACCCTTCTTGTGAGAAGGGCACAAAGTTCAATAAATAGCACATATTATGCATTGGTTTCAAACATTGCCCTTCCTATATAATGCATTTCCACAAGTCAAAAGTGAAATGCTTTGACCTGACAAATAGTCCATCACTATTTGCAGTTAAAAGCAGAAGTCTCACTGGCTTCAAAGTGCATGTCTACATTGAAGCTGTACGTGTAATTTCCAGTTTAGGTAGATGTGCCTGAGCTAGCTTTGATTAAAGCTAGTGCACTAAAACCTCACAGGCAGCTGGCCCATCCCACCATCAGTGCAGCTCTGGACATGCTGCTATTTTGAGCACATTAGGTTGATCAAA
This sequence comes from Mauremys reevesii, assembly GCF_016161935.1. NCBI lineage: Eukaryota > Metazoa > Chordata > Testudines > Geoemydidae > Mauremys > Mauremys reevesii. The sequence continues at coordinate 145,538,802 of NC_052625.1, read as the reverse complement.
ACTAGCACTGGTATGTCTACCTGAGCTGGAAATTACACCTTCAACTCCAGTATGGACATGGACAGCTAAGTGATTTAGGTACCCAAGAAGTTTAGGGGCTTCATTTTAGATTTCCACTTTTGAAAACTTTGCATACAAGGAGTTCACATTACTGCATCAATGCACTGAAAGTTTGAATAAACTTTTCAATGTTAACATGGAAACAATTAAGTGACAAAGATTTCATGCCACTAAGAAAAGTTTCCAATAAAAACCTTTGAGCCACTGATGCTGCAATCACTTATGCACATGCTTAACTAAGTGTGCAAGCAGTCACTCTGAAGCCAATGGGACTATTCTGTGAGTGAGGTTATTTACCTGCTTAAGAAACCCTACTAGGTTGACCAGATGTCCCGATTTTATAGGCTGTCTTATATGGTGTCCCTAGCCTCTGTTTGTCAGAGGGTGGAGATGGATGGAAGGAGAGAGAAAGAGCGAGAGATCACCTGATCACTACCTGTTAGGTTCACTTCCTCTGGGGCACCTGGCATTGGCCACTGTCAGTAGACCGGATACTGGGCTGGATGGACCTTTGGTCTGACCAAGTATGGCCATTCTTATAGGTTCCTATTACCCACCAGCCTGTCCTGATTTTTCACACTTGCTGTCTGGTCACCCTAAACCCTACCAGCAGTAGCATGTAAAAAAAAGCTAGCATTTATAATTTAGTTAATTAAAAGTTTTAAATCTGAAGTTACAATAGTACAAGTTTCCAGTTTAGTTTTACAAAGCCTCTGTCGGATTTAAAAAAAATAAACTGACAAAAACCTTATGATTTATGTTTGCTCCACCATGGTCTTAACTGAGATTTGCAGCAGTGTTTTCCTCTTATTCTTTCACCTTTTTCCTTCTGCTGCTCTCAATCACTCTCCTTCCCATTTTTCCCTTATGTCCTGTCCATTATATGCAAAAAAAATTCCCAAGCTCAAGTTTAAAAACAAAAAAGAAACTTGGGCATCAATTCTTCCACTCCCACTCTCTTCTCCTGCCTCATCTTGTCTACTCCTTCATTCCCCTGTCCACAGCCCACTTTCTTTATCCTTTCAACTACTATATACTTTGCATTATCCACAAAACCTACATTTACTCTGAAAACAGAAAAACATTCAAAAAGGAACACTGTACTTCACCCACCTCTTGAAATGCAACAAATTGGAGGAAAGTATGTTGTGCCCTATTACACTAAAGTGTTAAGTCTCATTAATCTCAGCTGCTACTAGGGTAAAGCAACATTTAGGTAACTTAAAAAAATGTATGAAGTAATGTTTATACTTTTGTTTTCAATTTAAAATTCTGAATACATACATCAAATTCAAGAAGTGCATCAATTTGTTCCTGTAATATTGGCATGCTTTTCAATAGCTTTTCTGGAACCATTGTTCTCATTACACCTTCAGCGCTGCAAGACAGAAGAACAGAAGTTAACACACAAGTTTGATTAAAGATCAGTTACTCATTAACTACAGGGCCTGAAGTACAATAGTGTGGTGGTTTAGAAAGTTTCTAAAACACAACACAGCATTTCAAATATGTTTTGTTGCCATCTAGGTCATCTATTTCAGTCAATCATGTAAAAGATGTAAAATTGAAGTTAAATCTTGGTAAGTGTTGGAGAGGTCCACTTATTTCATAGGTTCCATTGTTTGCTAAGTACCTAATTTGTAGTCTATTACTACTAAAAAAAAGAAGTGACAGGTAGTCATGGAAAAATACAGTGCAACATATTGCGTCAGACAAAGGTACAGTGCTGTACTCAAATGTTCTCCCACTATAGCATCCACAAGGGCAGTTAGCCACCTGTAATTCTGCTCATCTTCAAGTATCTTTTGAATCGAATCCATCATTCCCACCTTTTGGTCACCACACCCTGGCACAAAGACTGGAACTCCCTTAGCTTGGACAGTGCCTACCACAATAGGATCCTGTTGCTTGGCACTATGGTACTACAAATAGTTCTCAAAGATTTGACCCTTTGAGACAACACTAGTTCAGTCTGATAGTGAGACCAATTTCTAGAGCCTCAGTAATCCCATAGAGAAAATTCAGTTTCACTTTCTTGATAAAAAGAAAGTTCTTTGCTTTCTATGTTTTGAGTGCTCAAGGAAACAGTCACTTGAAAAAAAAGTTACCTTCAACAGCTCTGAGGGAAGATAGGTACACAAAACAGGAATTCCATCAAACAGTACCTTCAGAGAATCAGAATGTCAGGAGTAGAACTCTTCCCTAAAGAGAACATGTTGAACAGATTTCTACTTGTGGAGACTATGAACTTTGAAGTGAGCCCCCATAAACCTACAGATTCTGCTGTTATGGAGGAACAAAGACCTACACAAAACTGACCTTTTTAAATATATGACCAGGAAGACTGTATTCACATCAGAGGGAAGTACTGACAAACAAGCAGAGCCAAGTAGTCATCAAGAAGAAAATATTTTGTACCAACAAACTTGAGTGGATGAGAGTTTATCTAACCTATTCCATCCATAGCAGATAAAAACCAATTCCAGTACCCAGTAGGTACTTCCTGTCTGTCTTTCTGCCTGTATTGCTCTATTTGTTTCCATGAATTTCTAATACCTACAGAAACCCATTCTATGCTTCTGGTGACTAACAAACTGAACACACCCTCCTCCAAAGATGGCTGACCATAAATATAGTATATCTCCCTCAAACCATGGATCACTTCTTCAGCCTTAGAAAGACTAGTGGTCTGGTTTTTGAGACGCTAAGGTCCACTGGAATCAAGACTGGAAGTCTTTGTGATCAAATTGACAGAGGGTTGTGAGGTCTGGCTCAGGGACCTGTATATTACCCTTAAAGAAGATTAAATCATAGATCCAGAGGTCTGTGCTGATGATCTGATACACGTTATCCAGTCATCCCCTTCAGCTGCAAACAAGCAAGGTGTCTGGAGTCTCTATAGTTAGATATAACATAGTATGAGATAATATGTTATACCTTGAAAGGGATCTCTGAAATGCAAATTGGACTTTAACCAGCTAGATTAGTCATAAAGGAGTTTCCAAGGCCTGGTCTACACTGGGGAGGGGGTTTGAACTAAGGTACACAAGTTCAGCTACGCGAATAGCGTAGCTGAACTCGAAGTACCTTAGTTCGAAGTACTTACCCGTCCTCACAGCATGGGATCGAAATCCGCGGCTCCCCCGTTGATTCCGCCACCGCCGTTCGCGGTGGTGGAGTTCCGGAGTCGACGGGAGCGCGTTCGGAGTTCGATATATCGCGTTTAGATGAGACGCGATATATCGAACTCCGAGAAGTCGATCACTACCCGCCGACCCAGGCGGGTAGTATGGACGTACCCAAAGTCTTAAGATAGGCCCCAAGACTACTAAACGTAGCTTAGAGAATAACATGTGTGGTTCTTGTGCACTACTAGCTTATTCACAAATTTAATGGCACCCTTTTATACGACAATTTATTGTGCATGAGAATTCTGAGAGTGGAAAGAGTAAGGAGAAATTCATTTAAGGTTACTAAATTCATTTTATGTTAATAAGATGATTAACTTCCAGAAGATTTCCATGTTAATATTCCTGTCACTTAGCAGGGATTTCAACCCCATAAATAAAAAAGGACTGATAGGGGGAGGGTGAAGATCACCTCCTTGCTTGAGAAGAGAAACTCTTATACCAGGGAGCATCCCAACTGGTTCCTGAGCAGCTACTGAAGCAAGCCTGTAAGATTCCTATAGGGTGTCTCCAGGACACAAGATCCCAGGCCCCCCAAGGAACAGAGCAAATATATAAAACCATAAAGAAAATGTTCCCTGAAGTATTTATTTCCCAGGTAAGAGGATATAAATCATCCAGTCATAACTTATGCTATAGCAGTATCAGAGTATAGCAGCACCTTCATAATGTGAAACGGGCATTATAAACCATTACTAGGTGAGTCAGAACAGATATGAGGAAGGTAAAACAAGGCATAGGAGCTCATAGAAATGAAGGCACCTCAGCAAGTACATATAGATGTTACAACCTTGGAGTGTTTGGAGCCATAAATCTCTCAGATATTGGTGAGGTATACGCAGCATGTCAGATGCTGGGCGAAGCACCCATTTTCAGGTGAATTCTTTTGAAGTTCTGGGATGAGAATCAGGCTTACAGAAGTTATTCGGAGACATCAAGAAACCAGGGATGCTCTATTTTCTGGATAGGTTAGGGAATATCCACAGAATAGATGTATTCCAATTCATCCTTGCCTGATAGTGGATCTTCCCCTCTGAATGTCTCTTCAGTCAACTCTAGAGGAGACCAAAACCCAATAGCCACGTGCTGAGAAGGCACTGAAGTCAATAACTTAAGAGTACACAACATTTCAATGCAAGATCAGACCACTGAATCAGGTGGCTGAGAAATTAATGCCAACAGCAAACCATCAAGGCTACTGATGCTCCGTGCACTGAACGAACACAGGACAAAAACTACGCTAATTACCCAAAGTTAAACACATAAAACAGTGGCCAAAAGCATGGTGGGTTTGTTTGTTTTTGAGATGCTAGCAACTCAAAGATGCCTTCACTTACACAGTGAAGTAGTCAAAGCAGATACTGGTGCTATGAACAGCTCTGACCACTGAGGACAAGCCAAGTCAACCAAGGAATCCATAAGTGTTCCCCTCATCAGGAGCTCATGTCTAAGGGTGCAGAAGAGGCTGTAACCAACCAGGTTGGTAGTAACTAGCAATAAGCAGTCAAAAGAACTGAAACAAGATTATAGAGGGCACTGAGCCATTGGCTGTTTATCTTGGAATGTAGCTGAACTACTGGTGCCGTAAAGGGAACAAAAACAAACAAACAAAAACCCTAAGTTAGAAGAATCCCAGCCTGTTTCACACTAAAGAACAGAGACCCAAGAGTATTCATTCTCATACTACAGAGGCCAACTTGCTGTTCAAGAAGGGTTAGGTTATTCCAAGTGAACACACATTATTTACAATCATCTAGCAGTCCTTATGTACTGAAAATTGATTCTAAAACATGCACTGTGTAGTTACGTTCATGGCCTTGAGTTTCTGTATCAATATGCTCAGTTTACCAATAACTGTTTCTCTCACTGCAAGTGCTACATACTCAACCTAGGCTCAGAAATGCACATGGAGGTTTCCTTCTCACATTCTTGAGCTGTAATAAGCCCTGTAATGATTCTATGGGCTAAGTTAGCAGGTCAGCAACATCTGTGCAAACCCACTGCCTACAAGTTTAATATTCTGTAAAACTGAGATGAAAACAGGTAATGTTTGCATGCTGATGGAAAGCCACATGAAATTATGACTATGAAATATTTAGCCTAACTTGAAGGGAGGTCTGTGACTCAAGATCTTAATGCCAACTGGGAAGGGTGTGCAGTGGAGTTACAGAAATTTTCTGATTCTGGTATGTATATTCTGGTTCACCCAAGAACGTTATGTGAGGTCTCAAATGAAAGCTGACGTCACACTGGTCATCAATATCATTGTGAAATGTATTTACATGTACCATGCAAAGAGTTATGTATGTGTACCAGAAAATTATGTTCTTTAGCATATAAAAGATAAAAGCAGGTCACCAAAAGGTAACATGCTGTAGACCAGTTTCTCCAGACAGGGGATAAGAAATGTCTGTCTCTCCATTGGGATATAAATTAAACATTGTATGCTAACACAATGGATGTCTATTTACACATGCAGTCAAATGTTGAGATGTGAAATCAACAGGAAAGCACACAGGAAAAAAACCCAAAGCCATGGAGAGCTATTCTGTCTATGAGTAAAGACAATGAACTTTAGGAGTAATTCTAGAAGGCAAAGATACCCTGGTATCCTGCACCTAGGAAGTAAACAGACAGCATATCTGCATTCATGAAAGCAGAGTCTTAGACATCCATAGTCAAAAATGCGGCAGAAGACTGAGCAAAAGAAAACATTTAGTTAAGTTTAGTCTGTAAAAAGCATGTTATGACCATGCTTTCTATGTAACCATTTGTTTCAAACAGTCTTACTAACTACTACTTCTTGTAAGTTTATTACTGCTTTCACTATAAATATATTAAGCACTGTGATATTAAGCAAAGTGATGGTCCCGAGCTGAATCTCACAAGCTGGTGTGTACTGTTCCTTTGGGAATATGAGACCTGGTAATTTTGAGAGTATCTAGGGGAAAAGGGGCAAGGGAATGTTCCAAGGACTCAGGATTGGTATGTACCTATTGCTACCTACAGCGAGAGCGAGAGAGCGATATATATATCTGAAAAATAGTGTTTGTGCTGCCAGAGGCTGTTGGTTTCAGGGAACAGATCCATAGCAAGCACAAATGAGATTCCTTGATGCTACGGGAAGGCAGTGAAGAGGTGCCTCACAACTGTGAGTATTTTGGGGGCGCATCAGTGTACACTTGCCTGTTTGTTACCAAACTTGCTAGTTCCAGTTGGTTTGAGAGAAGTTCAAGATGTTGTGTTTGATCTAGCAAGCCCTCTAGTTTGGGTCCTGGATACCTCTGCCATCCTGTTAGGTTTTCCAACTCAGCAGTTGAGATCAGCTAGAGACTGTTAGCAGGAACATCCTATGTTAACAGATGGAGTTGGGAGAGAGGGCACTCAGCGGACAGCCTCAGCTCCAGAATTTACTTCTGTCCCTCATCCAGAGCCAGATAAGCTGCAGGGCCCCTCCTTATGCAGGCTTCCCCCCCCCCCCTTTTTTTTTTTTTTTTTTTTTTTTACACAGAGGGGATAGCTTGAGTAGAGATAGCCTACAAACTAAAACTAAAAACAGGTTTTTTTAAAAACGCGTCTGAAGGTTAAAACCTTCTTTTTCTTGGTTAAAATATTTTGTTCAAGTGACTCAAGAAAGTACTATTAAGAAAAAACAAGCAAGACTTAAAGCAGCCTACATGGTAAAATGCCAGTTACCACAATACAATTCTAACATTTAGTAGGGCCTGAAAAGGCCAGCTGGCTCATTTGATCTGATCCCGTATGTTCTGAAAAACTAATTACATTATTCTCACCAAGCTGGTCTAACAATCTTTCTTCGTAATCTATTCTACTGCTCATTTGCTTTTAGTTTTGAGAACATTTTTAAACTATAAAAATATTTTTCAGGGCGCTGCTATCTCCCATAGCCATCATCTGCAATGGAACTATGACAATATTTCCCATCGGCCCTTCCATTTTTTTTTTTTTTTTTAAGTATAAAATTTAGCTTCTTCACTCTGTCTAGTCTTCCAGTTCTTGTGGCGCTTGAACTGTTTTACTATAATCTTCTACAAGAATGGTGTACAGCCTTCCAAATATGGTAGCATCAGGACTAAGAGCAATAGCACTCTCTCCCGTGTCTACATGCAATATGCCTGCAGAAAAACATGTAATAGCACTTTTAAACATAACAAAAAAGCACTGCACTGAAAGCTCTTGTATACAGATTTTCTACTCACTTTCGTCATCCTGACTTATTGTGACACAGCTCAGGACATCCAGAACTGTAAGCCACCATGTTATAGTCTCATCTACAGTAAACCTCTCTTGCTGAAGCAGAAGGGTATGTCAGCTTCCTACCATGCCAGTCAGCCTGCCTCACCAGCAAACGCTTTAACACTTGCAAGTTTAAAAAAATAAAATCTGTGACCTCCCAATTCCTGAGTTCCCAGACACATGTCTCTGTAGTGTCCATAGAGAGACTGGACATGCACAGAGATTCAGTTCACTACCTCCCAAAAAACAATGTACACACAAGCCTGTTAGGTTAGCTGAGGACTCACTCGATACTTCATTAGAACAGCACAGATATGATTTGTAGTAAAGCTAAGAATAAGTTTCTCAACAAAGAATAGCGATTTCAGTGATACTAAAATAAAATGTTTACAAGCTATGATTACAAGAACAAAAAATATACTTTCTAGTGACTAAAACTTAATTTTAGCAAGTTACAATCTTTGCTTAAGCAGTTCTCCAATCAAGTTACCAGCATCTCTAGCCTGTTAGGCCGGGGGATCCAACTTTCTCAGGCTCAGAGGGTGCGTTTCCCTTTGTCGCTTAAGTGACGGATAACTAGAATATCTTTGTTCCCCTTATCTTTTCCAGTGTCCATTATCTCTGTCTAAAGAGCCAGGATAACTTCCTGGGGATGCAGACTCTGTCCCCCAGTATACTCACTAAGCTGCAGCTTGGACTGTTTTATTTACCTTATATGTAAGTGTACTTTCATTGACCTCTGTGTAATCCAGCCAGGCAATACCACATTCTTTTGTGTAAGGAAGACTGGATCCATTCCGCACCTCCCAACCACATGTCAAGATCATATACCCAGCATACATACATAACTCTTTATACCCAACCCACACATACACAAAATAACATTCCTGAGCAGACATCACCAGTTTACATACAATATCTTTAGATACATATTATAACTGTGTTGGGAGCAGTGAGCGTGTCAGGCCTGATAAGGGTTACAGTATGGTGTGCCCTCTGCCAGTTGGCGTTGAGGGGTTTTCACACATCTCAGCTCAAGACATTGAAGATTGCACTGAGGGAGTATGGACTACCACTACTTGACAAACTGAATTATTTCTTAATATTTAGATTTAGTTGCATCTTTCATTTTCTGTTCAACTAGTACTTAAACCAGGCCCTTTTATTAAAGCATTAGATAATTATTTATTTTAGTGACTGAAGAGTCAGGTTTCACTCAAGTCCCATCATAATTAAGTTTAAATGTGTAAACAAACAGCTTACCCTTTCTTCACTCTTGCAAAATCAAATGCCATTTGTCTGTAGGAGAATGCTTTTTCATTCAAGTATCTACTGTAACGCCTTATGAAGGTAGACATATCATATCCTGCAATAAAACAAAGTTCCATATTTTGTTAAACTGGTGTAATTGTTTATAAAGATACTTACCCATTTGCTAAAACTGAACAACGGCATATTGCATTTTAAGATCATTTACATTCTATGCAAAATCTACTGAGACTAGACAGCCTTACATATGAAAAAGTGACACTTCAAACATAGGAAGAATTCTCAGTTTTGAAAATGTCATTGAACCCCATCAAACAAAGGTAAAAGTAAAACAAAACTTGTTCTTCGTACAAGAATCACTGCTCACTAGCTAAGCAACAGCACAAGCCAGACTAGATGTGAAAGTCAGCTCTATTTGTTATACTATTATATATAAAAACACACACACACACACACACACTTGCTTTTTATATTATATAAAAATAAAAGTTCCAAATCAGTCAGTTTACATGCTTTTATGTTACTTGGTCTTGTGACCATAATTGAAAACCATTAGCAAGTGTCAGTAGTTTTTGACCAGTCACCATTGGAAAAGCCTCTAGTAAGAAAATGTCTTTACTGGATGTGCTCCTGCACATATGGGCATTTTGAACCATAGTCACTTGTAAAACCCCTCTACGAGATGCTTGTTGGATTACATGTTTACAAGTTTTCCATGGAGGCACACCAATCACCTTGTATTTCTTCCATCAGACATCATATCCTGTCCTGCTCTGTCTTTCTGCAGATTTCATTTACTGTTGTCATAGCTGTCAGACTTTGATTACAGAATTAGTTTTGTCACATCCTCTTAGGACCTGCCTTAATTCATCAAAATGTGTGGAATTTGTCTCCAGCCATGGCCTCTGATATATACTGCGGTTTCTTTGTTGAATGCTCTTGGATCATGGATCCTTTCAGTTTGAGCTTCCAGTTGATGTCCTATTCAGCTTTGCCTGTTCTATGCTGATGGAACAATGAGAAGGAGAGACAGTCACCCAATAGGACCTGTGCCTAAGAACAGTTGCCATTGAAAAATCATCCATATCTCACCAATGACAGGCTCTTCAGAAAACAGTTTCTGGACTGCTATGATTGTCTCTTCCTTGGCAGACTTAAATTTGTCTTCTTGGCTATGTCATCAAGGTATTGATGCCGGACTTCTTGACTGGAATGAAGAAACTATGGGTCCCATCAGGATAAAGTGCACCTGTCACAAATTGCTCTATTTGTTCTTCTACAGAATCTGCTATTTTGAGTAGAAACTCTTGTACATCTGATGTTACATGTTGTCCAGTAAATAACATTGATAGGAACCTCTAGATGTGATTTGGGGTCAAATGTGTTTTACTAACCATGTCATCAGCAATATTGCAAAGCTGTAACATGCTCTTCATACCTCTTCAGTTTAGCGGCAAGGACTTGTTTGTTGACTTTGTCCTCACTACTTCTTGTTCTTATAGCTTTTTCATATTCAAGTTGTGTTATGAGAGAGTCCACCTGACAAGAGCTAGTTTCTTTCTGGTCAGTCCTACAGTCCCACTCCACCCTTTGACAGTTGTTCCCATGTCACTCCAAATTCCATTGAAAGATCCAGGAACCTGATGCATATAAAATTCCACACATTCAAAGGCACTGTACTTCTTCAGGGATATCAAGAATATAGACTGATATTTACCTTACATAGTAGGTCCAGTTTGTAGTAAAGAAATATTGAAGCATAGCATATTGTGTGTGTAACTGAAGTTTCCAAAAACCATCTTATTCTACTTGGACATTTAAAAGTATGAGTTGGAGAAAACGATTCCAAAATTGAACATAGGGGACAGGGCATACCATGGACCACCCTCCCTGAAATAACTTCAATAGCAGCATATGCAGAGTTATAGCATCGAGCTCTTTAACAGACAGGTTTCAAGAACTGAAACACGTTCCGAGTGTCAGCCAACATTTGACAAAGTGCTGGAGTATTTCCTCCCTGCTCACATCATTTAACAATGAATAAAGAAGTTTCAGATCACCCAGGGTCTCAAATGCTAGAATCAAGCCATGTAGAGAATGGCTGAATTGCTTACCAGCAAGTATCTGATCTGCAATACAAGCTGCATATACATCAGAATCAAAAAGAAAGTCCAGCAATGTTTTGTCTCCCCCAAAATATCCTAATATCAATAGTTGTCTCTGGAGGATATATTTCTATTATCTCCTTCATGAATGATATTTCCATCAGCATTAAGTGGTACAATTCCATTTGGAATGAACACCCCTCCCTGGGACTCTTCCTAGTTCAGTTTTTGCAGTACTAGTGAGGAACCACCATTTTTCCAACATGCTAAACAGCTCCATTTTGGGGGAAGGGGGGAGGCTTTCCCATGCAAAGACAATAAACAATATTTTAAATAGCTACCAAATGGCAGTGTTAGACCAATATTAACATTAAGGTGTTGAAATAATGTAAACAGCAAAAATTAGTCAGCCATATTACAGTGTTTCTGGAACTTGCAAAAAGTGACATTTTGGGTACCATTGTTTTACCTAGCCTGCAGGCTTATGGCAGTACTTAACAGCTCCACATCATACCTCAACTAAATATAATTTTTCACTGTGGTCTGTGTAGTATGTAGATAGCAGTGGATTTTTTACCTTTAGTCCATTAGGTATGATGTCCATCCGTTTACATTTGGAAAGGAAGATGATATCCGTCTGTATTTGTGCAAGTGAAAGCTTATTTTATATACGTGATGTGGGTATGTGTAGGATGGATACATTAAACTCCAAATATATGGCCCTTTTTGGAAAATTGCCACATGCCTAATACTAAGATCTAATAGGAGATGAAGTGTCCTACCCCAGTCAGTCAATGGGCAAGAGTAGGTCATCCATCGGTGAACTTAGTATGTTTATTTCATATGTTGGCCTGAAACTTCACTGGTTGGACAGATGTAGTTCAAGACTGAGAATTTTGCAAAAAGCAATTATTTTTCAATTAGTTAGGAAAGGAAGGTTGATACCAGGTGATAATTTGCTGCTTCTGAAGGTCCTTCTGTATTGGGAGAACTATTGCATGGCTTTAAAAGGTGGTGTTAGTTCATGCTGCCTTACAGCAAAACCTTTGTCAAGAGGGAACTCAAGTGATCCCAGCTGTTTTAGTAACCCCAGGGTTATGGATCATGTTACACGTAATTGCTCCAATTTCCAACGGAGCTTCAAGTATATACTGTGTTCGCAAATTAGCCAAAGACTGGAAAAAGAGAAGGAAAATTTATGGTACTGCAATCCGTTTATAGTTTCTTTGGTCTGAAGAGATCACCACAGATTCAGATTGTCTACTCCATAAGATAATTTACATGTTGTGAAGAAATATTCATGCTAGCTTCCTGGTTATTACGACCATAAATCAGGGTTGATGACAATGCCACTCTAACAATTTCTATTGACTGCAAGTGATAGTGGAGGAAAAATCCAGCTAGCAACTAAGATACCTCTTGCCATTCTAACCAACCCATACCCTTCCCTTTCTGAATTCCTGCACTGGATACTGAATATTTCTCCTGACACTACCACCATTTTCAAATTAAGAATATTCAAGGCAGCGTTTGTGTCCACCAAATTGTTCATGTAGATGAAAGATATCCACCTTCAAGAACTTACACCATCACTCTTCCCCCTGCCCACACACACAATGTTTGATTCTTTGAATTCTGCTGCACACACCACCTCTTCCAGCAACTAGAAGCAGGGTCCATAAAATTTACCTCTCAGCAAAAACATCCAGAAGTATTTTTGTCATGTCCTGGCAGGACCAGCTTTAGGCACCAGCAAAGCAAGCACATGCTTGGGGCGGCACAATTCCAGTTGCAGCTTTTTTTTTTTTTGCGCGCTTGGGCAGCATTCCAACCACTCGTTTGTTTGTTTTTTGGTTGGGCAGCTTCGCTCTTGGAGCGGCAAATTTTTTGCTTGGGGCAGCAAGAAACCTAGAGTCAGCCCTGTGTCCTGGCCATGAGTCTGAGCCGTGGTACACAGAAATGTTAGTTTTTACAGCTGTGGAAACCACATCACCCCCTTCCCAAAAAGCAAGTGCTGTGTGCATGCCAACTAAAAACCACCTGGGCATCCAACATGTAGTGTTCATACCCAAGTACAAATTTTCACATGCAGAATTCAAAATAAAAAGGAAGGGTCTTTACTCTCAATATGGCAGAGATGAGACAAGACTGCATGTGTAGGATAGTTCAATTAAAGGAGTAACATTAAAACAATAACAATGGGGGGGAATTTTAACATTATGCTCAGTTATTCTGTTGTCTAGACCTTTTCTCTGGGTTTTCCTGTTCTCCTCTGGCAGGAGAACATCCTCTGTACTGGGTAGATGTCTGCATTTTGGACTTTGTCCTTTTAATTCTTTAGGCTGGGCCTCCTGCAGATTTGGTTCCAGCTTGGAAGGGAGAAACTTGGGAGTCTACTGTAGTCCCTAGGCCAATGCTACTCTCTTTGGTCCAAATCTTGTGTCCCAAGGCCTACTGTAAATAATAATGCCAACTTCAAGGCCTATATTCATAAAAGTTTGATTTCTTCTAAAGAACTGGCTTAATATAAATTACTGTTAAGAATGTGGGAGATAGGTATTCTCTAGATTGTGTGCATCTCTATTACTGTCATGCTGTCTGCTACATAGGGGCAGAGGATTACCTCAGTCCGATATTATTTTGCTGCCCAGTCAGAAGGCAGACAATCGATTAACTCAGTCACTAATACTTAAAACAAGTGTCAATTTCTTTGAGGCCTACTTCCACCAGTGTGCATCAAGACTCTGGTTGGAGGTGGAAGGTCCCAGCTTGAGGCCTCAGGGACATTTCAGGTGGAAAAATGAAAGAGCTTGAGAGGGGGTCAGAAGGAGTCAGTGACTGCTCAAGATATGCTGCCCCTTCACTCTTGGATGTGGGAGGTAAGTTAGATCTACCTAAGCAGTTAGGTAAAACAACATGCAAATTAGGATTGCCAACTGTCTAATCACACAAACCCAAATACCATTGTCGTGCCTCACTCCTGAGGCCCCGCCCTTTTTCTAAGGTCCCCCCCTCCCTCTGTTTGCTCTCCCCCCACCCTCACCAGGCTGGGGCAAGGGGCTGGGGTGTGGGAGGGGGTACAGGCTATGGGCTGGGGGTTTGGAGTGTGGGAGGGGGCTCTGCACCGCAACCCCTGTCCCAGGTTCAGCCCAGAGTTCAGGCTCCAGGAGAAGGCTCAGGGCTGGGGCAACAGATTGGGGTGTGGGAGAGGGTGCTGGCTCCAGCTGGGCGGCACTTACCTCGGGCAGCTCTCAGCCCCACTGCACCACGGACAAAGTCCCCTGCCTGCCCTAGCCCCGCATACTCCCAAGAAGTGGCTGGCACATCCTTGCTGCCTGGGTGGGAGGGAGCGGGGGGCAGGTTTGTCTGCGTGCTGCCCATGGCCCGAGTGCTGACTCCACAGCTCCCACTGGCTGGGAACTGTGGCCAATGGCTCTGCAGGGGCAGAGCCTGCCTTAGTCCTGCTGTGCCGCTGACCGGGAGCCACCCGAGGTAAGTGGGGACAAAGGGCTCCGTGCACTGCCCGCTCCGCATGCTGCTCCTAGAAGCAGCCAGCATATCCCTGGGGCCCTGGGGGTGGGGTGGGGGGGACAGAAGGCTCCACACACTGTCCCTCCCTGCAGGTATTGCTCCCATAGGCTGCAGCTCCCGGCCAGTGGGAGCTGTGGAGTTGGTGCTCAGGGACATGCCGGTCACTTCCGGGAGTGGAGTGGTATGGGGCCAGGGCAGGCAAGGAGACTACTGGACATTTGGCAGCCTAAAAAATCTCCCAGTTTGGCTTCCATAGCCTACAGGAGATCGAGCCTGATTCTGGGAGACTTCCAGTGAAACTGGGAAGGTTGGCAACCCTAATGCAAATAGGCTTTGTTGTTGTTGTAACCCCTTTTCTCTGTTCATTATGTTTGTTTAAATGAAAGGATGGATTCAAAGAAGCTATTTTGAGACACAGCATTTACCTACTGATCACAAGTCCCAAAGAAGTCTATAGTCTGGCCCAGTGAAGTCATGGCACAGTGGGACCAGGAAAAAACAAAAACAAAACAAAACAAAAAAACCCAACACAAACGCAAGAGAGACAGACAGACATGACTCCTTCACTGGCATGTGGGCAGCCATCAACTCTGGACAGATCTCTGCCAGCACAAAAGGTCTCACTGGTACATATCGGTGAAGCACAAAACAGCAGAGGTTTGCTCTTAACTGAAAGATGGATTTTGCAAGTATTTGATATTGCGCTACTGTAACACTTTGAAGTATAGGGTTCTATTCTAATATGGTAGATTATATTTCTCTACTAGATTGAAGTAAAAACTGGTAGTCTAACATTAGAACAAGGCTAGTATAAGTCAGAGGACTGGCCTCATTGGAAATGGAAAATTGTGTAAAACTGTCAAGAGCATCAGTTGCAAAATGGGGAGCGGCATGCAAAGAATCATTACTCCAGACTGCTCATCCTATATGCAAAAGTGGTGCCTCAAGCCTATCCAGAGACATGCTTGCAAAGGACAGCCAAGCAAAGAGAGGGCTTTGGTTGCTCCTTTGTTTGATTTTCTAATTTTCATTTGGTGAGAGGTGTAGATTAAGAGTTTTAGCTCAGCAACTAAAGATTCCATCCTGGCTGAGCATGCTCCAGCCTCTCTGTTCTTAGTGCTGACCAGGCTGTCCATGTACCATCCTCTCAGAGTGACTTAGGATACCGTACTCCAAGGCTATATATAGGAGCTGGACTTTCCCTGAAACTGATGCCCCCAGCTGAGCACCAGAACTGAGAGCTAGTAGCCTCAATGGTGCTTACCTCTGTGCTATCAATGACCCCCCCCCCTTGTGATACCACTGTCTATGCAGCCCCAAACTGCCCTGGCCTTCTTCTGTCGCTAAATCTCCATGCTTATCAGGTATAATTAGCATCCCTCACCACCCATAAATCTTTCCACATTTCCCTATAAGGTACAGAATCTAGGTTTTGGATTTTCTCCAAGATGAACATTTATTTTCTGCCTGTATTTCCATCTTCAGTAGTATTTACCTCTCCTTCCAATTCAATATCAACTGCCAGTTTCATTAGTGATCTTGAAGTAGCAGGTTTAATATCTTTACTAAGATCAGGCCCATCACCACAGCATTCCCTGGACAGCTCCCCAAACTTTATATATTACCCTATGATTATGGGTCTCATTAACATTTATAAACTTTTACCACAATATACAGTTTAAGATACCTCTAAGCAAGGAGGACAAGAATAGGGGTGGGGAGAATGTGTCAACATAGAAAGCAGAATTACTCCCCCTTATCTAGGCATTAGCAGGAATTCAAACACATGGAGCTCAACCATTTAAATATATGTTCTTCTCTAGTTTTATTCCTTGTCGTGTGTGAATCTGTAACAAAAATGCAAAACACTACATTTTTTTTTCTTTATGAGGTGTCCTTTTTGGTAAAAACTGAAACATCTTTTTGATGCTAGCAACCACTCCAGCATTTGTGTTTCCTGCACACATTCCTAAAGCCATTCATATAATTCTTTATAATTCCTTCTATTAAGAGAGGGAATTTATTCCACCCACAGAGAACTTTTAGCTTAAAAATCGCAACATATTAAGCAAGCCCACTACAAAGTTCAGCAATCCATGCAGAATTACAGTTCAACCACTTTCTCAAGCCAACTTGCCATCCTCTCCCCCACATCTGATTGGCCCCTCTGTCCTCAGGGCCGGTGCAAGGATGTTTTGCGCCCTAGGCGAAACTTCCACCCTGCGCCCCCGGCCCCCAACGGTAGCTCCCCCCCTCTGCCCTGAGGTGCCCCCCTGTGGCAGCACCTTATCCTGAGTCACCCCCCCCACCCCAGCTCACTCCTGCTCCAAGCACGAACACTCCATCGCTGCTTCACTTCTCTCTCTCCCAGGCTTGCGGCACCAATCAGCTTAGGCGCCGCAAGCCTGGGAGGCGGGAAAAGTGAAGCAGCCACAGCGTGCTTGGGGAGGAGGTGGGGCGGGGAGTTCCCCTGCATGCCCCCCCCTTGCAGCAGGCGGCCCTCCCCGTGCTCCCCTGCCCCATCTCCCTCCACTTAAATGCCGGTGGCGACAGGGGCGGCCGAAGATCCGGCCGCCGCGGTCGCTGCCGAAGAAAATGGTGCCCCCCAAATCCCAGCGCCCTAGGCAACCGCCTAGGTCGCCTAAATGGTTGCACCGGCCTTGTCTGTCCTCCTCAACTTCCTCTTGCCCACCTTCCTTGGTGTGTAACAATAAAAACAAAAGCCTATTCTGAAAGATACAGACCATCTCCCACAAGAAGTGACGGAGTCCTCCTTATTAGGAGCATTTAAGACTGAATGAGAAAAGACACGTTTGGGAACAATTTCTCATTTACAGTACTTCCCAGGATGGATAAAATTAATTTAACATTAAATTTAAAATTAATTTTATCCATCCTGGGAAGTACTGTAAATGAGAAATTGTTCCCAAACGTGTCTTTTCTCATTCAGTCTTAAATGCTCCTAATAAGGAGGACTCCGTCACTTCTTGTGGAATACTGTGGGAGATGGTCTGTATCTTTCAGAATAGGCTTTTATATATAAAGCCAGTTGCCACTTTCCATCTCTAACTTCCATTACATCCAGTCATAATAAAGAGAGATAAATTAATAGGATAAGATACCCTGCCTTATTCCCATTTGAAAGGTTCTGTTTTGAATCATAAGGTATGGGAGCTTCAATTATTACCCCTCCCCTCTCATCTCACTTAGCCTTATGGCTTCATTACATTTACAAAAAGTGTTGTACCTGCAAAGAAAATGTAAGTTTGTCAAATGAAATCCATTTTAGAATGGATTATCCCCATTTTGGCTTCACATGCTCCCTAATTCATAATTTTCAATGGGTCTCTACTAATATAGATTAGCAAGGCCTACGACATATTAGCAGTATCTTATTGCTAAAGTTTAATACAGACAGAAGAACACATTCTTACCATGTGATCCACTTTTGTCCAAAAAATTGCTGAGATTGAATAGCGTGTTTCTAGATGCCAAGTACTGAATAAATCTCTGCAAGACACAAAAATGCAAGTCAATTTCCTCTCCCTTACCTCTTCATTCCAGTTCAGATTTGCAAGCAGGTAGAAATTAGAGATGATCATATGTACATATAAAGGGAAGATTCAGCTGATCTCCTGCTAACTGACCTGAGCCACTCTGACTCACGTGGATATAGATGGTCAAAGTAACATAGCCGGATCCAGATTAGAACTTCCTCAAAACTTGGTAATATGGAGGGAGTTAGAACCTATGTATTTGGCTTGAGGCTTGATTGTTCTCCTTAACAGTTTTAATAGCACTCATAAAATGAAACTTAGACTACTCTACTGTCCTGCCCTTCCTCTAACTGGTGGACATAAAAAGGTAGAAGACAGTTAAGGAGCAACAAAATCTCTGTTCTGCCCACTTGCAAACTAATAGAATAATGCTATTAAACTGATTATTTGTATTACAGTAGCAACTGGGAGTCCCGGCTGAGATCAGGGTCCTATTGTATTAGGCATTGCATATATATGGAGAGCTTCATTTGCAGAAAGACAGCAAAAATGGGAAAGCACATTAGTAACCAATAGGGTGACCAGATGTCCCAATTTTTGGGTCTCTCTTATATAGGTTCCTATTACCCCCACCCCCACCCTGTTCTGATTTTTCACACTTGCTGTCTGGTCACCCTAGTAGCCAACTACAAAAATTTGGTGCGACAGACAAATGGAGTTGGACTAGGAATTGTGATGCAGCTACATAGAGACAAGTGTATGGCGCATGCACGTGCGCACACACAGTGGCAGGCCAGAGAAGAATTATTTCTTTCCACATGCAAAGTACAATTGTAAAGAGGCTGAATTCGCTCTATGAAGTTTTATATTTAAAGAGCCACTAATTAAAGAAAAACTATCTGAAGTTAACGCAAACAAGGATTAGGAAAATATAATCTGAGAGATGCTATTAAATTTGCATACAGTGGAGAAAGGATAATCATTTGTATAGCAGACATTCACTAGGACAATGGTCTAAAGAGTTCTGGCTATATAATGAATAAAAATGAAATGGGTAATGCTGTGTTAGTATAAAATTCAAGTTTTAGGCAAAACAGAACCCATTAACAGAGGTCAGAAAGACCTATATCAGAGAACCAGTCACAGGAGGCATGCAAAAGTGAGGATTCCACAACATTTAGAGTTTTCCCCCTACCTATTTTTTTCCCTTAAGACGTTCTCAGTCATTATGGTCATAAACAAGCATATTGCAAAGTTACAGCTTAAAAATTAGAAACTAAAGTTAAAGTTACACAGAATTAAGATGAGGCAGAAGTTAAAGACTGAATGATTACCTGATCTATTATGTTGACAAGTTACAATTGCTGGAAGGAAAGCCTAACTGCTAGTTCTGTACTGGCTCTCAATATCTCCAGCTTCAAATTAAGTTTGGAAAGTAGCAATTGACAAGTGTAGTCCTTTGTTTTCATGAAACACTGAACAATTAAAACAATTAAAAAAGTTACTTTTAAATTTTCAATGACCTATCCCGGAATTTCTTCAGGGTAAACACAGTCTCATGAGAATTCCATTTGCTTACCTCATTGCCATGAACCATTAGATGATGTGTTGTAACTAAGGCTTTGAACACCACCACCCAGCTACTATTTGTTGCTCGCTCAAAGAGAGTATCAGCCATTTGAGGAATATTAACGTTGGTCTCATTGGTTGCCTGGATCAAATCTATTAAAAAAAAACTTGTTACAATAAGTACAGAAAAGACAAACAGCATCTGGTAGACTAGACTAGGAGTTTCAATGAGACTGATAATGACAGATAACACAAGAGTCCAAAGACATTTACTATAGTATCTATCCTCAAGGCTGTGAGAGTGTTCTGGCCACCCCAACACAACATTCTTAAAAGGGTGATCAAAGAAGTTATACCAATTCAATTCTAAGTTATCAAAAGCTACTTTGGATTTAAAGACAAATTTTGGTCTTATGTGAAGTAGGTGAGAGGATAAGACCAACTATTGGTGGTTATCTAGTAAAGCAGGCTCTAAGGATAAGTTTACACTGCAAGTAACCTGTAGGTGGTCCATGCCAGGTGACTCGCAAGGCTCAGGCTAAGAGGCTGTTTAATTGCATTGTAGGAAAGTGACAGAGCCCAGGGTCCCGCCTGAGCCTGAATGTCTACACCACAATTACCCAGAGTCCTGTGAGCCTGAGTCAGCTAGCACGGGCCAGCCATGGGTGTCTAACTGCAGTGTAGCCCAATCCTAAGAGGCATGCCAGCATGCCTTTGCAGATCTCACCAGAATACCAAGGGTATATCAGCCAGGACAATATTTTAATGGTCACGTTCTCTGTAATAGACTTCTGGGTGCAAACCCAATAATGCCATGTCTCCTGAGAATCATAAGTGACCCCATGGACTCTGCTCACGTAGGCCAAAGAAAGCTTGATATCTGTTATTGAAGAATTTAACTTTTATTTTCAGAGGAGTTTCTAGTTCTTGTTGTAAAGCTATCCTTCAAAATGTTAACTGCTGCAGTGACATCGTCCAGTGTCTCCATAGCTTTTGGCAGCAAAAAGAGTGATAAGGATGTTGATTTTATGTAAGCCATTTTCTTAACTTATGAAAGCTTCGACCAGCAGATGCATACATTGAGTTAATTATGGGTGCAAACCAAACCCTCAAAACTCAGAGGCTTTGGGGTGGAGTGGGGAGTAGAATATATAGAAATATCTGGTGCTGGGGAAGGGGAAAAAAACAAACAAACAAACAAAAAAAACAACACACCACACTATGGTTGTGGGATTCTATATCAGATACCCAGATACCAAAGTTAGAGCCTGGTGCAAGGAGAGCATGTACAAGGAATTCAAGCACTCTTCCCAGCCACAAGAGAGATAGGAGATGTTTATTTTCCACTACAGCATTACTGGTAAACCCAGTCCTCCCCGATCCATCTGTTTCAGAAAGGTGCTGGTTCTCAAGCAAATTTTTTACATTCATAACAGATGTGGCAAGCCTAGAGGTGCCAGGGCTCAGACTTGGCACAAATTAAGCCCTGACTATAGGAAGTGAGAGACTTTTGAAAGTCAGTACAATACACAAGGGCAATTTCCCAGTGATTTAAGTGCAAATGTGGGCCCTGGATTATATCAGCCTTCCCTGGTTGATACTGGAAGTATGAAAATCAAGGATGTTTGAATCTGAATGTTACTCTAAATTTAAATGGATTTGTTAAAGGAAATCTAGGACCCAAATTCAGAGGAGGGTTTACCGTCTAAGAAATACAATACACGAGTCATCTGGAAGATGGTATCCAAAGCAAATGGAACCACCAAAAATTTATTTATAAACATATTTATAGGCAATGTGCTCATATAAGTCACTAGGAGAAGGAAACTGAAATAACCTATAGCTCAGCCATTACCAGAACATCTGTGTCATGTTTACAACTGTTTTACCTCCAAAGGAAACAAGAACTGGGAAGTGTGGAACTAGATGTATATGGTGTGATAAATACTCCTATCCTGCTGCTCTCACCCGAAGAGCATCCTTAAGTACAGGCTTAAAAGATGTTTTAAGGGGACAATAATGATTTAAATCACTTTTCTAAATGTACAGTATATTAAAATGTGGTGTTTTAGTATCACCTCTTTAATTGATCTTTGCTAAAAGTGGTGCTCCTAAAGGGCAAAATACACACTAGTAATTACATAATACTGGTGCATCAGTGATACAACCCAATTAGCCTCAGGAAAACCTCCACAAAGATATTGCCATTTCACCCACTCCTACACATTACACCAAGACAGCATGGCAGCATTTTATGCTCTCAGAAAGCTCTAATAAATACTTTCCACTTGATGAATTTTTGCTGTTCAATCAGGTTGACATTTGTCTATTCACAACACTATGCTAATACATTAAGGGTGGAGTTTATTCACTTAGTGAAAGCCCTAAAAGCAAAAAAGTCTGGAGCAGTTTAGTTTACACACTACCAAATTCAGCTAATTTGTTTTATCAGACTAAAACACTTCTGACCATCCTTATGCGTAAAGTATAGCAAGCAAACACTTGTTAGCTGGTGCCACAAACAAGGTCTGCAACTCAGAACAAGCCCTACTGCAGCAGTGAAATTGAAAAGCATGAGGGATGGAAGAAAAATAGGAAAACAATTCATGACCTGATCCATCCCCTTCATTCCCACAAATCATGAAGCAAGGCATCAGGAATCAGTGTAACAGATATCAGCAGGATGGAGGGCAGAGAAAGCATGTAAAATATTGACATCATGTAAGTTTGTAAACACCTAGAAATAGAAGCCTATGCAAGTAACCCAGAGAATAATAAACTATTTTTATTTAAGACAATGAGACAGATGGCACCAAAGGGAAGGTGACTAAAGGCAATTGTTTTTGCTTGCCAGATTTTCCAATTCCTATGTTTACTCCTCAGTATGTACATTTTAATCTGAAACTCCCTTCAGGTGAGGGGAAAGAAAGACAGAAGTATTCAACTGACTCAGCAGCACTCTACAGTTTGTCCTACATGACATCTTTCACCTGTTGAAAGGGAAAAGCCAAGTAGAGTAATAATGCTAAGTTTTTAATTGAATTTATGAAGTCTCAGTGGTTTAATACATGCATGCACATAAATAAGAAATAAGAAATAAGAAATAAGAAATAAGAAATAAGAAATAAGAAATAAGAAATAAGAAATAAGAAATAAGAAATAAGAAATAAGAAATAAGAAATAAGAAATAAGAAATAAGAAATAAGAAATAAGAAATAAGAAATAAGAAATAAGAAATAAGTACAAGAAATAAGAAATTGCAAGAAAGGACCTGAAGAGCCAAGTACAAGAATGAAAATGTTAAGAGCCAACACTAGAGAAAATTTTATGACTCATCAAGAACCAATACAGATGGGACTAAAAAGAAGCTTGCCATTTGGGAGCAGTTGAAGAATATGATCAAGGCAGAAAGATAGCCTTATTGGGGTCTGGAAGTATCTACATGGGGAAGAGATTTCTGATATATGAACCCTCTAGTGGACAAAAGGAACAAGATCAATGACTGGAAACTTGAAGATGGATAAGTTCAAACCAGAAATAGGGTGAAAATCAACAGTCAGGATAATTTGTTATAGCTTACCTAGGGATGTGGCAGTGCTCCATCACATGAAATCTTAATATAAGGATTAGATAATTTTTAAGA
The DNA here is from genome assembly GCF_016161935.1 of Mauremys reevesii. Classification (NCBI taxonomy): domain Eukaryota; kingdom Metazoa; phylum Chordata; order Testudines; family Geoemydidae; genus Mauremys; species Mauremys reevesii. Next base: position 145,515,683 of record NC_052625.1, on the reverse strand, counting down.
CTATATGGTCTAGCCAACCAGAAGTTACGGGCTTGATACTGAAGTTACTAAGAGAAGTTCTATAGCATGCTTTATGTGGGTCAGACTAGAAAGGGGTCGGCAACCTTACCAAAGTGGTGTCTTCATTTATTCACTCTAATTTAAGGTTTCGCGTACCAGTAATACAATTTTAATGTTTTTAGAAAGTCTCTTTCTACAAGTCTATAATATAACACTAAACTATTGTTATATGTAAGGTAAATAAGGTTTTTAAAATGTTTAAGCAGCTTCATTTAAAATTAAAATGCAGAGCCCCCCCCCCGGACTGGTGGCCAGGACCCAGGCAGGGTGAGTGCCACTGAAAATCAGCTTGCATGCTGCCTTCAGCACACGTGCCATAGGTTGCCTACTCCTGGACTAGATCATCATAACAGTCCTTCCTAGCCTTCAAGACTAGGAAAGAAGTATAGCTGGAAGGATTTTTAAAGTGAAACCTACAATGCAAGGTGAAAAAGATGTCAGAATGGGTAGGTATGTTTTACCTTCTAGAGAGAAACTGAGTTGCTCTATTTCTGTCACATTATTGTTCGGATGATTTTGACTCTGAGCTACAAGATGAAGTTACAATATTCAAGATAAGACATGACTGTTTCAGCAAAGGCACAGTCAATATCTGCAGAACACAGACTACCATTTCACATGAACTAACTACGTTGTACATCTTATAGCACTAAACAGTTTCAATATTGTGTTAACTGTGCTCTCATTCCAGCTTCTACACCAATTTTTTTTTTTAATTAACAGGTATTGTTTCTCCCCATTTGCCAGTTTTCAGCTCCATTATGACTAAACATCTTATTCACAAGAGAACTACCATATTTCTATTTTCAGTCTTGCCAACATGTTTATACTTGGCACAGCCCTTATCCCTTGCATGGCAACTAGATTCTCTAACTCACAACTACATTACAAAAAAAAACTTTTTTTGGAGTGATTTGTTCCAGGTGTGTGGCTTGATCCACTGCTTGCTGATATCCCTTAACAAGGAGGCAGTGCTGACCTATTTTGGCTGGGCTTAAAAGCTAGTGACTAGTGAACACTGAAGCAGCGAACAGCTAGCAACCAGCAATGGAGTTTCTGTGCAAAATATTTCTCTCCTGGTCTAGGGACTAGGAAGAAAAGATGATGGCTATTGAGGCAGCACTAGATGCGACTTAAGGAAGAGAGAAGACAAAGAAGATGATTGAATGCGGAAGCTAATGGGATGTACATCATCCTTCAGTGCTATCTGATGGAAGCTACTTCATGCATGTACTACAGGAGGTCAAACCAGATATTATAGGGATTACAGACACATGGTGTAATAGTGCTCATGACTGGAATACAGATATTCAAGAGTATGTGCTGTACAGGAGAAATAGAAAAAGGTAAGGTGTTTGGGTTGTGTTGTACATCAATGGTGCAGTAAACTACAAAGAAATAAGTGACTGTTCCATTCACAAAGTTTGTGTCAAAAAATCACTTTGGGGAAGGATTGTAAGAGAAATTATATAGGGACAGTGTTAGGGATCTGCTATAGACTCCCCCAGGGTCAGAAACAGATATGGATAGAGATCTCTTTAATACTAGAGAGAACCACTACTAGGATGTGTGAGATAATGGGAGACTAAATGCTACTAACAATTGTAGAGCCCAGTTATTCCTGGATGTGAGACAGTTTTCTTCAAATAGTCTCTGAACCAAGAAGGAATGCAATTTTAGACTTAGTTTTCGTAAGTAGGTGAGGACATCAGAAGTCCTGGTCATAGGAAATACCCTTGGATTGCATGACCATAAATTGGTTGAGTTAAATTAAAACAGAAGGTTAAACAAAACCAGGCTGTCAACTAAGTTTTTTTTTTTTTTTAATTTAAACAAAAAAAATGCTGACTAAGAGTAATGAAGTGAATTAGTTTAGTCAAACTGGAGGTTTGGAATTTCTTTAAAATCAACTATGCAATTATCTACAATTCTGATCCTAAACAAAGCAGGGGAGGGGAGAGGAGTGGAGAAATGTATAGGGAAAAGGCTTCAGTACCAGTTGGATGAATAACTATTCCTAACCTTTTTTTGAGGTGAACAGAGATCCTACAGGGAATTAAAAAAGGTATTGCTCAAAGAAAGCTACATCTTGGAGGTTAGGAAATGTAGAAATAAGAGACAGAATTGCTAAAAGTCTAACTGAATTAGCTCTTGCTAAGGAAATTAAGAGTTTTTTAAATTTTATAAAAAGAAAGAAAGAGTAAGATTGGATCGCTCTGCAGAGTGGACAGGAAGGAGATTCAAGGTAATTCTGGGCCATAACTAGATTAAGTAAATTCTTTGCCTTTGGGGGGGGGGGGTAGGATGATAATATGAACATGGGCATGAAAGCAGAGAAGAGCTACTAGAATGCTCAAGGGAATTGAGAGCTTATCTTATGTGAGGAGGACGGATGAATTTTGCTTGTTAATGTCACAAAAAAAAGGCTGAGAAGGGATAGGATTACCTCCCTGATGTACAGAGAGCAACCATCACATAGGGTGAAGAGCTAATAAAAGCTCAAGGACAATGTTGCACTAGAACAAGTAGAGTATAAACATGCTATGACCAAATTAGAAGGTTTAGGAGAGATGTTATGGAACAGCCTCCCAATAGAAGTTGAGGGGGCAAACAACTTTATTAGTTTTAAGAGGTAGACAAGTTTTATGAGTGCAATTGTATGACAAGGTTGCTTATGATGGTGGGATCCCTTTTAGTTTATATTTTATGCTCCTAAAGCTTATGTTTCAAGACTTCAGCTGGACACCTGCAGGTGTCAGGAAAGGATTCTCCCAACCCGCCACCCCCGATTCCTCCTGCATCCCACCAATGTATTCTCAGGGTTTTTGGTCTCCTTCCTCTGAAACATCTCAGAGGTCCTCTGTATTAATGCCTCTAGATGTAGCCTGGAATATTATACAGAAGTTCTGGGTAACCTTGAAGACTGGAGTGACAGAAACTGGATTAAATTCTATAGTATAGAATGGAAAATCATCCACTTAGGATCTAATAATAAGAATTTCTGTTATAAGGTGTGGCGGGGGGGAGATTGTCAGTTGCAAGTGACAGAAGAGGAGACAGGCCTGGGTGTGTGAACTGATCATAGGATGACTGAACCACTAATGTAATATAGCTATGAAAAAGGCAAATATTATTGGAGGCCAAATCAGTCAAGGCATTTCCAGTACAGAGAAGTACTAATGCCATTGTACAAGGCACTGTTAAGATTTCATTTGGAATACTGTGTATAGTTATGGTCACCCATGTTCAAGAAAGATCAATTCAAACATTCTCAGGATCTAGCTGATCACCATATGCAGGGCCAGGAAGGAATTTTCCCCCTAGATCAGATTGGCAGTGACCCGGGGTATTTTTCCCCCTTCCTCTGCAGCATGGAGTGGGGTTGTTTGCCAGGATTACCTGGATCTCGTCAACTCCCTGCCATTGCCGGGACTTGGGGCACCGGTGCACCTTGATCCTGCCTATTCTCTGCCTGGGGCACAGAAGTCTAGTCTCCTATAGGCTGTTATACTTGGTTTAATTTTTGCTACTGCATTTAGTTTGAAGATGCTGGGTGATGTTGGTGACCCACAGTATATAGATGGTCAGGTTAGATGGTCTAGTGATTCCTTCTAGCCTTAAACTCTGAGTAATTCAGGCTTTCATACCAGCATGAGTGCAGTCGTTTGTAACAAAACATTTAAACCTCTTTAGTTAAAATGAAATTTTTAAAAGCCACCAAGAACTCAACCTTCCTGTATTAGAGGTAGAACTGGCAGACACACCTATACTTGAAGATGCCTAACTTTCCATTTTAAGAGCCTATTTTCTGTTGCTTCCCTGAGCCAAATGTCAACCATTCTGGCTGATTTTCCATGCCTGGTGTCCAATTTAGTCTGAGGTTTGGCTTTTTTTTTGTTAAGAACATTTCTGCAAAACAATTCATCCATTTCCTACAAGGTTTGGTAAAAATTAGGGCTGTTAAGCGATTAAAAAAATCATGATTAATTGTGCGATTAATCACACTGTTAAAAAATATTTAAATAAATTGTATTCTATTTATGTTTTCTACATCTTCAAATATATTGATTTCTATTACACAGAATACAAAGTGTACAGTATTCACTTTATATTTGATTACAAATATTTGCACTGTAAAAATGATATAGTATTTTTCAATTCAGCTAATACAAGTACTGTAGTGCACTCTTTATAATGAAAGTTTAACTTACAAATGTATAATTATGTACAAAAAATAACTGCATTCAAAAACAAAACAATGTAAAAAACTTTAGACCCTATAAGTCCACTCAGTCCTACTTCAGCCAATCACTCAGACAAACAAGTTTGGTTACAATTTGTAGGCGATAATGCTGCGCCTGTCTTGTATACAATGTCACCTGAAAGTGAGAAAAAGGCATTTGCATGGTACTGTTGTAGCTGGCATTGCAAGATATGTGCCAGATGCGCTAAAGATTCATATGTCCCTTCATGCTTCAACCACCATTCCAGAAGACATGATACTTGTATGAGGTGAACTGAAAAATACTTTTTTTCCCCATCATTTTTACAGTGCAAATATTTGTAATCAAAAATATAAAGTGAATAGTGTACACTGTATTGTGTTGTAATAGAAATCAATATATTTGCAAATGTAGAGATGAAAAAATATTTAAATAAATGGTATCCTATTATTGTTTAACAGTGCGATTGTGATTAATTTTAATTGCAATTAATTTTTTTGAATTAATCGCGTGAATTAACTGGGATTAAAATCGACATCCCTAGTAAAAACAGATCTTTCCTAATGCTGAAAAATTCTTACGTTTTGTTGAAAAGCTCTAGTGTGTCCATGTTCTAGACTACATCCTTGAAAAAGTTGGCAAGGGGTCCCCTAAGGACCAAGAGGAAACTTTTGCTGCATGGTGAAAATCCACCCAAGTCTGACCAAGTTAGAAGACTGGGGGGGATCCCCCAAGAGTTGCATATGTTAGATATAGACTTGTTAAAGCTTCTCTGAAGAGTCCATTTTCACTGAGGATGCGGCAGCACAGGGATGCATGGGTTGAGCAGACCTTTCCCTGCAATTGCTCCTCTGGGCTGTTAGGGTTGCCAATCCTGCAGGATTGGCCTGAAGTCTCCAGGAATTAAAGATTAATCTTTTCATTAAAAGATTGTCATGTGATGAAATCTCCAGGAATAGAGCCAACCAAAATTGGCAACCCTAGCTGTTGTGGTTCCAGGCTCTAGAACTGAAAGCAGCCAGACTTCTCTCCTGAAATCTCAATGCTCTTCCTAAAAACGCATTTTGTTTTTTATTTCGTTTGACCAAATCCAGCTTGTTATGCTTTGACTCAATCGCTTAAAATCTATCTTTGTAGTTAATAAATCTGTTTATTCTACGTGAAGCAATTTTGGTTTGAGATAACAAGCCTAGTACATATCAATTTCTTTGTTAAATTGATGAACTCATTAAGCTTGCAGCATCCAGCGGGCATAACTGGACACTGCAAGATGGAGGCTCCTAGGGTTGTGTCTGAGACCGGAGATATTGGCTAGTGTCATTCGGTTGCACAATCCAAGGAGCAGCTTACATGCCAGATGCTGTGCGTGAACAGCCCCGGAGTGGGGGTTCTCACAGCAGAGCAGGGTAAGGCTGGCTCCCGGAGTCAAGGATTGGAGTGACCTAGCAGATCATTGGTCCAGATAATATCAGAAGGGAACGTCACACTTTAATTTTAATTAGGGTGACCAGATGTCCCGATTTTATAGGGACAGTCCCGATTTTTGGGTCTTTCTTATATAGGTTCCTCTTACCCCCCCCCCACCCCGTCCCGACTTTTCACACTTGCTGTCTGGTCACCCTAATCTTAATGGAAGAGCCTCTTCAAACTTTTCATATAATTCTTCATTTTAAAAAGTCATGCATAGGCTACATTTAGCTAAGTTAAAAAGAGTTTTATCAAAATGAATGGTCATGCTCACATCAGCTGAAATTATTTCTAAATGGTGTCATTGTGACAGAAGTAGCTCAACCAAACATCATGGCTAATTTCCATGTTGCAATTCTATTAGTTTTAGTGAGTCAGATTGAAGGCAACTCTACACATGACCAAAATTGTTAAGAGATCACTTGTACGCAGATGGAAGGTTAATTAACATTCCCAGCCAGTGATGGTTGGAGCCAGAGAGCTAGGTGGGGGGGGGGGGAATCTGCAGTGGGGAAAAGGCCAGCACCACAGATTCTTGTCTTGGTACCCTGTGACAGTGCTGGAGGAATTTTTAAAAGCACAGATAGCCCTGGCCTCCTGAACCAGCCTTCCCACCCACCCAACAGCCTTCTTCTGCCCAGTCTTCCCCTCAAATTATATCTATGGCCTGCCCCCCCATCTCTGAAATACTTTTAGCTCATCACCCTGGGCCCTCCCTACCACAGAACCCTCCCACTGTTCTCTCCTCCCATTCACCATGCCTAGTAATATCCCACCCCCAAAATGTCTGCCCAATCCCTACCCCACTCCCAATCAGGTTTCCAGAGGTAAACATTACTGTTTCATTTCCTTACTACAATCCAACTCCAGTTTCATACCCTGGAAGTTAGCTATCTATAGTAAAAGTGTTAAATGTGATCAGGCATCCTGCCAACTAAAGGGAAAATCAATTGCAAAGTCAGTCCCTGATTCACAGGTAATACAGTCCCTGGTACAGCAGCTTTGGTAATCCAGAACAATCATAAATCCAGGTATACAACTGCTCTGAGTCATCTGACTAGCCAAAAATGTGAGTCAATGAAGCTAGACTCTAAAGTCAACTTTAAGTCTCAAGATTTTAACACTACATATGTTAAATCAAAGGAATACCATGGGATATCTGAGTTGGTTTAGTATGTGTTTGTGAAGCATAACAAGACAATTCCAAGACCAAAAACCACATCTATGTTAAGCTAGACTTCTTTATATTACTGATAGGTACTATCAACTGTAAGAAAAGTTACAGGAGTGTTCAGATTCCTTTAGTTTATTGGAACAGACATGTTAAGGTATGAAATGCACACTTAAGGCATCCAAAATAACCTTAACTCTGCCCTGCAGTAACACGAGCCTATAAACTTTGTTCTTTTCTGACTTAAGGTCTTATCCTGCAAACCTGTACTCATGCAATACTTTTTGCACACTTCACTGGAACTGCCGAGTGCCCAGCACTCTGGGCCGGGCGCGGGGGGGGGGGGGGAAGAATGGCAGGAGGGAAAGGAAACAATGTTAAGTGCCTAAGTACAGCTTTAGAACTTAAAGCTAAGATTTCTTTTCAAAAATAGGATCCTAAAAAGTTTTACACCAGACCAGGACCACCAGTTCAATTTGCTTCCAACTGCCCTGTCAAAAATGGGAACATTGGTAGAAAACCAATTGTAACACCTTTTAACAAGCTAAGACCCCAAGAAATTACTTTATTTGAAAATTGAGACTCCCATGTACAATTTTAGTTTCTTGTTCCAAGTAAATCAGTATGAAAAACAAAAGTTGTAAAATATGTTTTAAGAAAGTCTGATCAACAGTAAAACTTGAGATACTACCTCCTAGCAGAGACTCATTACTGAATCTCTCTCACACACACACTCTTGTAAAAATCATATTTAGCAATTTTCAAGGCAATCTTACTGATTTATCAAATAAGGCAGGGGGAAACAAAACAAAAAAAACCTCATTCACTTGATTCGTCTGTACACCTCTACCCCGATATAATGTGGTCCGATATAATGCGAATTCGGGTATAACGCGGTAAAGCAAAGCTCCGGGGAACAGGGCTGCTTTACCTTGTTATATCTGAATTTGTGTTACCGCAAGCAGTTCCTCTGCATCCACCCATTACTTGCTGCGGCCCTCCCTGGGGCCTCCCGTACCGGCTCACCTCTGCTCTGCCTCCTCCCATGAGCACGCCGCAGTTCCGCTTCTCCTCCCTCCCAGGCTTGCTGTGCCAAACAGCTGATTGGCACGGCATGCCTGAGAGGGAGGAGGGAGAAGTGGAGCTGCGGCACACTCGTGGGAGGAGGCGGAGCGGAGGTGAGCTGGGGCAGGGGGCAGTTCCTCTCCCTACCCCATACAGTCTCACCTATAACACGGTGAGATTTTTTTGGCTCCTGAAGACCGCGTTATATTGGGGTAGAGGTATATTTCAACTTTGTTCCGGTCATACATTATTTCCTCTGACCACACAACTTCAATCTGTTTTAAATTTCCTTTATTGTGCAATATATGCTGTTCTCAATCTTCAGTTGCATTGCCTAGGCAGCTGAAAGGAAACTATAATACATGATAAGTAATCAATCGTGGTTAGACTAGCAAAACTTAAGTTATGTTGTAAGCAAGACTTCAGGAGGGTGAAGGGTCTCTAATGCGGTGGAGATAGTCTTATAGGTAACCTTTGGGCATGAGTTTTCTGTTAAAACTGATCCAGTTATTTATGCTGTAGTTATTAATAAGATTCAATTCACCATTACCAGACAGGTGAATCTTTGTGCAACCACCTGCAAAGTATCTGAAAAGTTTAGTACAACAAAACTTGGAGTTCTGACTCTTAGTGCCTACCTCATTCTCTTAAATATTTTGGATAATTTGTTAACTTCATAGGCCCTTTACTAGACAGAAAATTTTGCTCTTCTGCCTTTTATAGTTACATCTGCCATGCAGCCACTGAGTGCCCCTGGTGATGCTCCAGTCCACTTACATTCACATTTGTCTGCAGCTTGTTCTTGGTCCTAGAGTAGCAAGTGAACCTGGCTTTTTAGCAACTGTATGGGCAATACTTCACAGTAGGGTGACCAGATGTCCCATTTTATAGGGACAGTCCCGATTTTGGGGGGTTCCCCCCCCCTTATATAGGCTCCTATTACCCTCCCATCCCCTGTCCCGATTTTTCACCACTTGCTGTCTGGTTACCCTTCTTCACAGCATGGGGTAAGTGTCACTCATGGTAGAAATGAGATAGGACTATTTACAGTGAACATAGGGTTGTTTTTTTAATTCAGGTTCTAGACAGACACCTTACAGTTGTCCTTGGCTTTCTAGGTAGATATACTACACAAAAACAGCGCCTATGACAGACAGGGTCTCCCCAAGTCCTGGCCTGGATGAGAATTTATGAAAACAAGGGCTGCTTATTGCACTTCAGTAATAATTGTGGGCCTAGCCAAGCTGTTAATCTGGAAGCCCCTCAACACCAATCAGCAGAGAGCACAGCATAACATAACTCACATCTGGTCTGTCACACTCATTGCTCCAACACAGTCATATTCATTTAAAAGGGAGTGTCTCATAATATATCATTTGCAAACTAACAACATGCTGATGGCTACTATCAAAGAAACCTATGTACCAATGCTGTATGTGAAATTATGGATACTTTACTTCCTGATATGTTTGAGTCTAAACAAAGGACGCAAAATGCGTTTCTCCCCCCTCAACAACGGAATATATATTTACTTGTCTGACCAGCGTGATTGCAGGCAGAGGATAATGCAAGTATATTTACATCCAAGGGACATGGCAATCAAGCTAGCAAATGGGGGAGGTAACCACTTAATCACTATGGGGAATGCAGTCTGCATCCCCAGGAAGCCTTCCTGGCTCTTGAAACAGAGACAGTGAAGTTTGGGGTATTCTAAGGGGAGCAAAGACATTCATCATCATCATCATCTCCTCAGTAAACAAAAACCAGCACTTAGATCAGGGGTAGGCAACCTATGGCACACATGCCAAAGGCGGCGTGCAAGCTGATTTTCAGTAGCACTCACACTGCCTGGGTTCTGGCCACTGGTCCAGGGGGCTCTGCATTTTGATTTAAATTTTAAATGAAGCTTCTTAAACATTTTAAAAACCTTATTTACTTTACATACAACAATAGTTTAGTTATATATTATAGACATAGAAAGAGACCTTCTAAAAATATTAAAATGTATTACTGGCACGTGAAACCTTAAATCAGAAATAAATGAAGACTCGGTACACCACTTCTGAAAGGTTGCCAACCCCTGAAAGATTCTGTGAGGGTTGGATACTAGCTGGAATAGTCAGTTGTGCTGGAGAATGCTAATGCAGTTTCTTACACCAAGTCATTAGGCAAAGCTATGTCTTGCTAGAACTATGTTTTAGACACCAGAAAGTGTTATTTTTGCTTTGTTTGTAATGCTTTCATATATTTCAAGCAAGAGTGAAATCACTTAGATCTATGTTTATTAAACACCACATTCTTAGTTTTATTACAAAACGCCTCAGTGCTGCATATTAAAGTAGAGCATATAACCCAGGAGTGGGCAAACTTTTTGGCCCGAGTGCCACATCTGAGTATGGAAATTGTATGGCAGGCCATGAATGCTCATGAAATTGGGGGTTGGGCTGAGGGCTCTGAGGTGGGGCTGTGGGTGCAGGAGGGTGCTCTGGGCTGGGACTGAGGCATTAAGAGGGCAGGAGGAGGGGGATCAGGGCTAGGGCAGGGGATTGGGGCACAGGAGGAGGGTCAGGGGTGCAGGCTCCAGGTGGTACTTACCTCAAGCAGCTCCCAGAAGCATAACTCAGGGTATGTCTACACTACAGGATTATTCTGATTTTACATAAACCGGTTTTGTAAAATAGATTGTATAAAGTCGAGTGCACGCGGCCACACTAAGCACATTAATTCGGCGGTGTGCGTCCATGCTCCGAGGCTAGTGTTGATTTCTGGAGCGTTGTACTGTGGATAGCTATTCTGTAGCTACCCCATAGTTCCTGCAGTCCCCCCCCCTTGGAATTCTGGGTTGAGATCCCAGTGCCTGATGGGGCAAAAATCATTGTCGTGGGTGGTTCTGGGTAAATGTCGTCAGTCATTCCTTCCTCCGGGAAAGGAACGGCAGACAATCATTTCGCACCCTTTTTCCCTGGCTTGCCCTGGCAGACGCCATAGCATGGCAACCATGGAGCCTGTTTTGCCTTTTGTCACTGTCACCGTATGTGTACTGGATGCCACTGACAGAGGCGATACAGCAGCGCTACACACCAGCATTCATTTGCTTTTGCATGATAGCAGAGACGGTTATCAGTCGTTCTGTACCGTCTGCTGCTGTCATGGGTGCCCCTGGCTGAGGTCGGCCGGAGGCGCAAAGACAAAAATGGGAATGACACCCTGAGTCAATCCCTCCTTTATGGTATCTAAAAATAGAATCAGTCCTGCCTAGAATATGGGGCTAGTGCAGGGGTCTCAAACTCAAATGACCCCGAGGGCCGCATGAGGACTAGTGCATTGGCCCGAGGGCCGCATCACTGACACGCCCCCTTGCTGCCCCTGGCCCCACCCCCAATCCACCCCTTCCATGAGGCCCCGCCCCTGCCCTGTCTCTTCTCCACCTCCTCCCCTAAGCGCGCGGCTCCCCGCTCCTCCCCCCTCCCTCCTGGCGGCCCGGCCCCGGCGGGTCCCGCTTCCCTCCCCCACCCCCCGGCGGGTCTCGCTTCCCTCCCCCACCCCCCGGCGGGTCTCGCTTCCCTGCCCGTCCCGCCCCTCCCCCCACCGGCCCGGCCCCGGCCCCGGCGGGTCCCGCTTCCCACCCAGGCCCCGGCGGCTCCCGCTTTCCCCCCCCACCCGAGCGCGTCTCGGGCGAGGCCTGAGCGTCGTCCCGCGCAGAGCCGCATGGTGAGGGGGCGGGGCTGTGAGCTCCACGCCGAGCACAGCGCTCAGCCCAGAGCTCCCAGCCCCGCCCCCTCCCCACGCGGCTCGGATCGGGGCTCAGGCGCTTGGACGGAGACTCGGCGCTCTATGCGCCGAGGCTCCAGGAGAGGGGCGGAGGCGGGAACCTCCGCTTTTCTCTTGGGGGCCCCTGCGGAGCCCGGGGCAAATTGCCCCCTTTGCCCCCCCCTCTGGGCGGCCCTGGGGAGCTCCCCGGGCCGCAGGGAAGAGCTCCGCGGGCCGCATGCGGCCCGTGGGCCGCATGTTTGAGACCCCTGGGCTAGTGTACTAGAGAACCAGTGTACCAGAGAGCACAGCTGCTCTGTGTCAGACCGCGCTGAAATGATGAGCTGCATGCCATTCACGGGGGGTGCCCCGCAACAACCCCACCCATTGCTTCCCTCCTTCCCCAACCTTCCTGGGCTAGCATGGCAGTGTCCCCCCCCCCCCCGTTTGTGTCATGAAGTCATAAAGAATGCAGGAATAAAACAGTGATTTGTTAGTGAGATAAAATGAGGGGAAGGCAGCCTCCAGCTGCTATGATAGTCTAGACAGTACATTAAGCTGTGTGGGGGAGAGGAGCCCAGCATCCCACTGCTATGAGAGTATGGGCAGTACAGAAGCTTTAAAAAAAAAAACCCACACATGAAAGGGAGGGGGCTGATGAAGCTCAGCCCCCAGTTGCTATGATGAGGACTGTTATCAGCTGTTCTGTACCATCTACTGGGAACGACCGGGTATCATTCCTATTTTTACCCAGGCGCCCCCGGCCAGCCTCACCTGAGGCCAGCCAGGAGCACTCACGGGCTGATGACGAGAACAGATACCAGTCCTACTGTACTGTACCGTCTGCCACCAGGGAGAGGGGAGAGGATGCTGCTGTTTAGCTCTCCAGCACCCCGTCTACCAGCAGCATGCAGTAGACATAGGGTGACATTGAAAAAAGGCAAGAAATGATTTTTTTCCCTTTTCTTTCTGTTACGCTTGTCACGCAGCACTGTGCTGAGTCCCTGCTGTGGCCTCTGGAGATTTTTTCAAGTGCTTTGTCATTTCGTCTTCTGTAACGGAGCTGTGATAGAACAGATTTGCCTCCCCATACAGCGATCAGATCCAGTATCTCCCGTACGGTCCATGCTGGAGCTCTTTTTGGATTTGGGACTGCATCGCCACCTGTGCTGATCAGAGCTCCACGCTGGGCAGACAGGAAATGAAATTCAAAAGTTCGCGGGGCTTTTCATGTCTACCTGGCCAGTGCATCCGAGTTCAGATTGCTGTCCAGAGCAGTCTCAATGGTGCACTGTGGGATACCGCCCGGAGGCCAATACCGTCGATTTGCGGTCACACTAACCCTAATCCAATATGGTAATACCGATTTCAGCGCTACTCCTCTTGTCGGGGAGGAGTACAGAAACCGGTTTAAAGAGCCCTTTATATCGATATAAAGGGCCTCATTGTGTGGACGGGTGCAGCATTAAATTGGTTTAACACTGCTAAAATCGGTTTAAATGCGTAGTGTAGACCAGGCCTCAGTTTTCCCTCAAATCTTGTGATGACAGCATTGTTCCCCACTTACTTTTTGAATGTGTACTTCAAATACCATCTGTCCTATAAGATTACTCCCACTGACTTTTGGGAAAACTTAATGCTCCTAGGAGCCCAAGGCCTCCTCTACATGGGAAAGAGATACTGACATTAGCTACGGTGTGAATTTAAGCAGATATACTAATATAAATCCCAGTTTGGACCCTTATTCCAGAATAAGTGGCCCTTGCAGTTTAGCTTAAGACTCCTCCTGACAAACTGAACTAAAAAAAAAAAGCCTCCTATTCTGGAATAGGAGTATCCATATAGCTGCAGACTTTAACCAGAAACTGCTCAGCAGGTTACCTGTCTCCAGCACCCAGTTCCCAATGGGATCCAAACACCAAATAAATCAATTTTACTCTGTATAAAGCTTATACAGACAGATAAATTGTCTGCTCCCCCAGGTGTGCATCTCTATCAGTGTTATAGAGGGCAGACAGCTATCAAATCACTTACTCTGGATTCATTAATAAACAAGAGTGATTTTATTAAGTAGGATTTAAGCAGTTTCGAGTAATAGACAGAAGTAAGTCACCAAGCAAAATAAAGCAAAAAAACCACGCAAGTCTAATCCTAATACATTAAGAAACTGAATACAGGTAAATCTCACCCTCAGAGATGGTCCAATAAGCTTCTTTCACAGACTAGACTCCTCTCTAGTCTGGGTACAGTACTTGTTAGTTCCAGCAGACGTCTTAGGTGGAAAGCAGGAGTTCTCTCGTGACTGGCCCCCTTTGTTCTGCTCCACCCCCTTCTATAGCTCTGGCACAAGGTGGGAATCTTTTGTCTCTCTGGGTCCCCACCCCTTCTTCTAAATGGAAAAGTCCAGATTTAAAATGGATTTCACCATGGTCACATGTCCCTGTGAGATCTCATTCTTCATTACCCATGAGCTGGCCCACACACACAGGAAGGCTTGCAGGTAAATAAACCTATTCACAATCAATTGTCCTAGTCAATGGGAGCCATCGAGATTCTAAGCCACCATTAATGGCCCACACTTTGCATAATTACAAATGGACCACAGAGTTATACTTCATATTTCTAGCTTCAGATACAAGGATGATACATGCATACAAATAGGATGAACACACTCGGTAGATTATAAGCTTTGTAAGGATACCTTCCAAGAGACCCTTTTGCATAAAGCATATTCCAGTTATGCTTATCAATGTGAATATAATGTGTTTTCATAAAGAATATGGAGTGCAATGTCACAAACAGAAGGCTGGATTTTTTGGCAGAGTGGGAGTACACTTGAGAAGCTGCAGCTGAAAACAGAGGCAGGGAGAAGGCCAAAGAGCCAGAGAAGCACTGATAATGTGATCAGAGAGAAAGCAAAGAGGTTTTTGGGTGGAATGCTACCTGGACAAAGAGGCTTGAAAAACTGAGCAAAGAAACTATCTGCTGCTTGATTCCTACTGTGTTCAGGGAAACAAGACTTTGCGCATATTTTTGTAAACAAACAGGATTACATCAAAGAAGTCTCTGCCTCCATCAATTTCTCTTATAGAAACAACCTAAAAGACCCAGAATATCGGATAACCACTTGGGTCAAAAGGTGGGTAACAATGCATACTTTATTAATTTAGAGGCTAACTTGCAGTCTGGCCTCATAGGAGAATGATGGGATTGTGAATGTGCCATATCTGCTTTATTCATTTTCAGTTTAGTGACTAATTGGGGGGGGGGGGGAAATCTAGTAATTTCCCTAAATTACTACCAAATGAAAGAGTACTTCAAAGAATTCCATACATTTCAGGGGTACTGAAATTAATGTAATCTGAAGTGGGAGGAGGAAAGTATTTTACAAGAGTGTTTGGGATAATCCGTTCCATGCCAAATGCATCAGATTTAATCTGAGTTATTATGGGTCCCAGAAATAAGTATCTGCATTTGTAAAATGAGTACAGAGCACTCATGTTCTAGGTACTTGATGTTATATTTAAAACAACAATAACTCCCTGGCTAGGGCTATTTAGCACTCCATTTGGTAGAGAGCTGTAACAAGGGAATCCATATCCCTGCTACTCCAGAAGTTCCTTATTCCATGGCAGAGTTGCCCCTATTAATTTATAAAGTCAGTCACTTTCAATTTTGTTTTATTCTGTACACACCTCCTGTAGTTAAGTTTCTTCTATAACAAGCCCCTTTCTTTCTTCAGCATAGTCCTGCACACCCCCCGCCCAAATCTCCTCTATCATTGATCATCTGCTTATTATTGCATTGCTATGGTTTCATTTGTCACTATGATGAGTCACTTTGACTCAATACATGTCTGTCGCATCTTACGCGGAGGTTACGTTCCACGGTCAGCATGTAAAGCAAAAACCACAGTCAAAATGACCCTTGAAAATCCCTTAAATCACCCATAAAGTACAATTGCATATACAACCCTGTACGGTACTACGTATCATATACAGCAATGTACAGTATATAATAAAGACTACATATGCAAAATATAATTTTATAGTATTTTTAACGAGACAAGAATAAAAAAAATGAACAGTACAGTACTGTAAACCCGAACAGTCACCAGTCATCCTGGATATTCTTGCTAGTCTTGTACTGTACACACTCTAATGATTAGGGCTTGGCTACACTTGCAGATGTGCAGCGCTGGGAGTTACAGCTGTCTTCATACAGCTGTGTAGGGGAAGTGCTGGAGTGTGGCCACACTGACAGCTACCAGCACTGCAGTGTGGCCACATTTGCAGCGGTGTTGGGAGTGGTGCATTATGGGCAGCTATCCCAGCGTTCAAGTGGCTGCAACATGCTTTTCAAAAGAGGGAGGTGGGGTGGAGTGTGACAGGGAGCGTGGGGGAGAGAGTGAGTGGATTTTTGGAGCCGACACTGTGTCAGCTCCCTGCCTTGCAAATTCTGACCATTTCCCCAACGCCTCATTCACTCTTAAATGCAAACAGCCTGCAGACCAGAGAAGCAGCTGCTCCAACGGACTCCCTTTCCACCCCCTCCCTGCCATGCTGTTTCTCTCCTAAAGCAAACACTAGCTGTAGACATTCATCCCCCTGCCTGCCTCATTCACAGCAAACAGGAGCTGTGTTTGTTTTTTAGATAAGCAGCTCTGGGAACCCTGAGTTCACAACAAAACAAAGAGACATAACAAAACAGTGTTCTTTAGTTAAAAGCATTATGGGAAAATTCTGCTGGAGGCCAATTACAGCGCTTTTGGTGGCCACACTGGCGGAGCAGCGCTGCATCACCAGCACTGCAACAGTTATACCCGAGGCAGAGCAGAAGTACAGCCAGCACTGCAGCCAGGGAGATGCAGCGCTGTATGTGCCTTGCAAGTGTGGACGGTGTGTAAG
Source organism: Mauremys reevesii (assembly GCF_016161935.1). NCBI lineage: Eukaryota > Metazoa > Chordata > Testudines > Geoemydidae > Mauremys > Mauremys reevesii. Next base: position 145,499,040 of record NC_052625.1, on the reverse strand, counting down.
TTGCAGCGCTGTAAACCCACCACCAGCACTGCAACTCTCCAGTGTAGCCAATCCCTTAGTCTTCCTCTTCCCCTGAGAGCACTATTATTGAGTTGTCAGGGCTTGATGTCGACCCAGGAGACGATGGGCCAGGCTTGGGTGACAGAGCGAGTCGTAGATGAAGTGGTTGGCTCTGGTTCAGCTCGAGAAGTTGATTGTGTAGGCTCTGTTGCTGCTGGTTGTTGTTGTTTTTCTTTAAAAACATGGTGATTGGCAACTGTCGCTGTTGTCTCTTGAGCTCCTCAAACATTTCTTGGTACAGTCTCAAATCATCTGTAATATGACGTGTGATTTTGAGGCTTTGTTCCATAGAGGGATCATATTCAGAAACTAAATCATTCACGTGTTTTGCTGCTTGGAACACTTCAGAAAGTTTATGAAGATTCCAAGTTGCTGGCTCTTCCTGTTAATCATGTTAGTCTTCTGTAGACGATTTTATCAGTTCCTCTAACTCTTCGTTAGTCAATGTTTCTCTATGGCCCTCAATTAATTCCTCAATTTCTTCCTCGAGGATGTTGACAAAGCCATCACCACCCACTTGCCTGGCCACCTGAACAATGAGTTGCACTTCTTTGTCAATGGTCAGGAAACCCTTAAATTAAAAAAAAAAAAACCCACACATCACTCACACAGTCTTCCCATAGGTTTCGCCAACATGCATTGACTGTTTCAGGCTTGATTGCATCCATTGCCTGTTTAATAGAAGCGATGCAATCAATGTTGAAGGACTTCCAACACTCCATTACATTATCATTGGGATCAGCATCCACAGCGGTAAGGATCCGTGAGAATGTAAGCCTCATGTACATGGCCTTGGAACGGCTAGTGACGCTTTGGTCAAGAGGTTGGAGGTGGTATTGGAGGGGGAGAAAGACAACTTCAATGTCTTTATGCGCAAACCAGAGTGCTGCAGGTGGCCAGGAGCATTGTCCATGATCAGCAACACTTTAAAGACAAGTCCTTTTTCTTCAAGGTACTGCTTGACCTCCAGAATGAAACACTTGTGGAACCAATCCAGAAATAATGCTGCTGTTACCCAAGCCTTTTTATTTGATTGCCAGAACACAGGCAGGAGATTTTTCTTCTTGCCTTTTAGGGCACAGGGATTTGCAGCCCTGTAAAGGAAGCCCAACTTTATTAAATGTCCAGCCGTATTGCCACTAAGCAGCACAGTCACATGGTCTTTAGCTGCTTTGAAGCCAGGGGCTTGTCTTTCTGATTTCGAAATGCAAGTGGGCATTTTTTTCCAGAAGAGCCCAGTCTTGTCAGCATTAAAAACTTGTTCTGAAAGATAGCCCCTTTCTTCTACGATTTTCTTTAATTGTTCAGGGTAGGCCTTTGCTGCATCCTCATTGGCAGATGCAGCTTCACCAGTAGTCTGCATGTTTTTGAGGTTGAAGCGGTTCCTAAAACTGTTACGCTAACCTTGGCTGGCGATCAATTCCTTCTTATCAGAAGGTTGTCCCTCTTTAGCGGGAGGTTTGAACAGCGCATAGATGCTAAAAGCCTTTTCTCGCAACATGTTGCTATTGATAGGCACACGTTTACAGTTCATGTCTTCCAGCCATAAGTTTAATGCCTTTTCAGTCTTCACTAAAAAGTCTTATCACACACTTGGCTCGTCACCTTAGCAGTTATTGGAGGCACTTGACGCCACGGCTTGACAAATTTCTGTCTCTTGAGTCTTGATGGCATGGATGCTAGATTCGTTGCAGCTGTATTTATGCGTCACGTTGGTGAGGGACATATGGTCTCTCAATAAGTCCAACACAGCCATTTGACTCCAGTGTTGGAACATCGCTGTTTCTTCGGTTGAGCACCAAATGAAGTAGGTGCCTTGCATTTAGGGGCTATGTTACACAGTATGTTACACGCGGGCGGGCACGCACACACTTTCCCATAATCAAATGTGGGTCAAAGTTAGACATTTGGACTTGTCAGTGTATTTAAAAATAAAGTAATTAATTTAAAAAAGTGGGTCAGGGCTAATTTGGTCTCCAGTCTCAAAACCTAAGGAGCTATGGGAAGTTGAATTATTTCAGCCAACATCTCATTCCTTTTTAAAACTAAAGAAGTTTTATTTTGTCACACTTCAAATAAGACTGGTGTCGCCATTTAGATTATAAAAAAATCATGGACACCAGCAAGGTAAATATTTGTGCCAAAACACCTTCAGAGAAGTACTAGTAAACTGAGGTCTGAGATTTCAGGTAAAATTCTGACTGTCTAGAGCAAGACTTTGGATTACCTATGCAATTGGTTTCAGCTCCCTTTTCAGACAACTGTAAAGTATTAGCTGCAAAGTATTTTTTCTGACTATCTCCAAGTCCATTCACAGGACACAAGAGGTTAACTGCAACAGTTAACTTTCTGTAGTTCAGCATCTGGCCTTTTTGTTTGAGCTATTGGTGCAACTCTGGCCCACACTTTAGCCTCAAATTCTACTCTAACACCTCCTGCAGACCAGTTCTAAAATATTGATTTCTAGTGTTTGTGAACATCTTTGATAAAGTTTGAGCCAGTTTACAGGTAGTATTTTGGTGTAAGCAACAGTTGCTGATACCATACTCACACTTAGATAAAAGCTACCTTGTCACCCAAACAAATATTACCTGTATTACATGCACAATCTGAAGGGTTTACACCTATTCTCCAGAAAGCTTAAATATTCTGATAACTAAGAGATGGAAAGGCCAGGTTTTCTGACCTAACCAAAAGGTACTTTGAGCTGACCTCTTGATGACAATGCATTATAGCTTCACTATTAGACACCTTGTTAATGTAGTGGCAGCCCAGATGGTCAGTTTAGAAAGCAGTTCAGTTGACCAAGTTCCTTTAAGTTTCATGCCACTGCTGTAGTCACATTAACTTTAAATATAGTAGGAGACAATGTCTTCCAACAGCAAACCAACCCCACAATCCAATCTACACTCTAGAGGATCCTAATTCTTGCTAACATAATAAAATAATAGGAGATATACCTATCTCCTAGAACTGGAAGGGACCTTCAAAGGTCATCGAGTCCAACCCCCTGCCTTCACTAGCAGGGCCAAGTACTGATTTTTGTCCCAGATCTGTAAGTGGCCCCCTCAAGGATTGGCAGGAAGAGAGCCAACAAGACATCCCAGTGCAATTCTACTCTCTTAAATGAACGGCTATGCATGTTATCATCTTGCAGTACATGTACCTGTTTACTATGAATTACACAAAAGAAATAAGCGACAGAGTCCTGTGGCACCTTATAGACTAACAGAAGTATTGGAGCATAAGCTTTCGTGGGTGAATACCCACTTCGTCAGATGCATCATGACTGGCGTTAGACTTGCTGGTGCTTGGGGCTCAACAAAAGCCTGAGCTCCACCACCAGGGCTGAAGCCCGAGCCCCACCAACTGAGGCCAAACCCGAAGCTTGAGAGCTTCAGCCCTGGGCAGCGGGGCTCAGGTTTTGGCTTCAGCCCTGGGCAACGGAGATCAGATTAGAGGCCACCAGACAGGGTGGTGGGGCTCAGGCTTCGTTCCCCCCTCCTGGCGTCATGCAGTAATTTTTGTCGTCAGAAGGGGGTCGCAATGCAATGAAGCTTGAGAACCCCTGGCATAAAGAAAGAGGGTGACCAAGTGACCTGTTGAATTTAATATCAAAGTGACAATCTGTACAGTAGTTTGTGTTCATATACATTTCACTTTTACACCATCTATGTTTTCAGCTTTCCATACTCTTCAGATTTTTGTACTACAATGCAATTTTGAGCTGCAAGAGATTTGGCAGCTGGACAAAGTGCAGTTAGGACTACTGGTATGCAACGAGGAGTGGATGGCAGATTATTCTACAATCGCAGTCCCATTAGCCACTGTTTCTACTGAATATGATCAGTAGTGAAATAGTTTAAAGTGACAGTTTAAACGGTCATTTGGTTTCAATTACCCTGTTGTGAGAACTTCTCCGTTCATCTCCTTGCAACTACTGAGTCAAGAAGATCTGTTTGCACCCTGTTCAGGGTAGAAGCTTCTTTTAAAAGAGGAAGTTCTACATTAAGGAACATATTGTGCAGCCAACAGAAGATGTTCAGTGTAGGGGCCTGTGTTAACAAGTGATAATTTCAATGAAAAAATTAAACACATGCATTTCAATACTTCAAGTGTCACACTGCATCAGCACAATTTTCAGCTTTGTGTTTTCCAGCGTGTAAATAGATATACAAAACTTTGCACAAACTGGAAGCCTGCACTTATTGTTTAAAGGGGCTTATTTTTTAAATTTTGTTTGAGGGCAAGATCTTCTAAAGTGATGAAGATTATGTGAATATCTAAAGCTTGTAAAGAGACAGTAAGAGTACTTTTTCCCCCATCCACACTCTGACATAACAAATGAGCAATTCACTCAAAAAGTCCCCACGAGTCAGTAAGTTGTAAGCAGGGCTCAAATTAGAAGAGTGGTATTCTTCTACCTGAGATGCCAAAATAAGTTGTCACTCATGGTAGATTGTGCAGGTGTTCAAAATATTATATTTGCTATGCTAAGGTCCTTTGGCTGCCTCCCTCAACCAAGTCTGAATATACCTATGAACCAAGCCAGTTTAAGCTATAGGCACAACAGACATATATAACTTTCCAACTTCAAGAGTCATGATCAAGTCATGATCTAAGCTTGCATTCGAGAACTTTAAGCCCTTTGGGGCTTAAAACAAACAAAACAAAACACAAAACAAAAAAATAACCAACCAATCTTGAACTAGAAGTTGAAGACATAATCCAGGTCTAACCAATGCAGTAGCATCTAAATCCAGCCTCCAACAGAGAGAGAAGCATCAGCCATTGGAGCCAGAGAATAAGCTATCTAGCTCCACATCCACCACTAGAGCAAGAAAGGACCTCCACTACTATTGGGGGAAATGGAGGGATAGAGAGTTACTACATTAAGTTTAATTCAGTTTAAGCAGGATTTAAATCTGTTTAAGTGCATCTATATTAGGATTTTGCACTCATAACTGGAACGGACGCACATTTTTTAAACAGACAAATGCTTGGGTTCTATTGGACTAAAGGATGGGGAACAAATCCCCAAGCTGAAGGTCCAGCATGAATAACTTTTCCCTCAAACATACAAATCATGGAACTTTTAGCTCAAGGGTCCCAGCTGAAACCTAGAGTGATATAGCATGAAGAAAGGCAGCCTCCAAGACACAAGACTCAAATCATGAAGGGCTGGTTTACGTTAAACCCATCACCTTGAAGAGAGTCTTCCACTGGGCTCTTACGGGGTAACAATGGAGCTACTCCAATGTAGTGATAGCATCAACTGACTATATGGTATTAACAAGTGCATACATTGCCAATTACACCTCTACCTCGATATAGCACTGTCCGTGGGAGCCAAAAAAAAATTCTTACTGCGTTATAGGTGAAACCGTGTTATGTCAAACTTGCTTTGATCCACCAGAGTATGCAGCCCTGCCCCCCCCCCAGAGCACCATTTTACTGCATTATAATCGAGGTAGAGGTGTATATCTACAAAACACTACCAGTGTGTATTAGCCACAAATGATTCCAGTACAGTCAGTGCCAGTGCCAAACCAAGGCTTACACGGAGTCAAGGAAACCTGAAAACTCTACATACTGCCACAGTTTCCTGGCCACAACCTTCTCAATCTTTCCTAAAAAGAAAGAGGAGACAAATTTGGCAACATTCCCGCCTCCCCCATCCCTCGCAAGAGCTACCCTTTAAAGCAGGGGTAGGCAACCTGCAGCACACGAGCTGATTTTCAGTGGCACTCACATTGCCAGGGTCCTGGCCACCAGTCTGGGGGGGGCTCTGCATTTTAATTTAATTTTAAATGAAGCTTCTTAAAACATTTTAAAAACCTTATTTACATAAAACAACTGTTTAGTTATATATTATAGACATAGAAAGAGACCTTCTAAAAACATTAAAATGTATTACTGGCATGCGAGACCTTAAATTAGAGTGAATAAATGAAGACTCGGCACACCACTTCTGAAAGGTTGCTGACCCCTGCTTTAAGATATCCTCAAGAGATGTTAGCATTGCTCTTCTGAAGGGGAGACACTGTTGGTGTCTCCCCCTCTAGTTTTACTTGCTATAAGTGATCATGGTTGATGTTTCAAACACCTCCAGAACTGGGGGGGGGGACTTGCCCCCTCCCCCCCCCAAAAAAAATCCAACCAAAGCTGACTTTGCATTTGTTCCTCTCCTAATCACACCAGCCTACAGTCCACAAACTTTATCCACAATGTAAATTAAAGGACTCAATGGCAAGAAACTCTTTACTCTGTAGCAGAGTTGAGACACCTTGATTGAGTTCCTGCCAGGCTGTCTGTCACCTAAAACAGTTCCATGGATCAGACTATGGGGAAGGAGGCATAAGATAGGAAGGAAAATAAAAATAAAAATAAAAAAGGAGTCCCTGGCCTCCAGTACAATCCCAGCATAAGACTGAACTTTGCAATTAAAACATGCTTTTAAATCATCAGCACATATTTTAGAGCTATGTGAAGCCACTACAAGGAAATTGTGAGAAGATACAAGTGTCAGCAATACAGACATCTGTCCCCTTTACATCAAATGCAGACACCATTGCTCAGTTATCCCAGTACTTAAAATATCAGCTCCTAATGAAAGAGCTAGCTGAAGCTTTACTTGAACTGGAAACCAGATTATGTTTAGTGTGCACATACAGCAGAAAAGGCCTGTGCCAGTCCCCCAGCAGCACCAGGCAATTCAGGTGCACCCACAATGATTCACTGAAGGCATATAGTAGTTTCAAACACATTACAAATGAGGATGTCAGGCTTCAGACCAACTAGCCTCCAATGTCTTCCAAGTGTTAGGCTTCAATGTCAACTTCAGTGGCTTGGACATCTGCTCTGTATGCCATAGTCCATGCCAACCACCAGCTTTATAAGTCTGATCAAGTAGGTGGTCTCACGAGTTGGAGATGTGTCACGGCTTCCAACTTCACCCGCCTCAATGTAGTGCAGACTGTAATACTGGCAGGAAACCAGGCTCTCTGGAAATGGGTGATCTGAAGTGTGCACTCTATGCTCCACAAGCAGGAGAATTAATGAAATTAATGAAGCTTAACCTCAACAAGACTGGTGATGCTGATGTGGAGGATTCCCAGGAACTCACAATACCAGTCCAATGTCAAAACAGTCTTCACCCTCAAATTCCTTTTGGACTTCAGATGGTAAACAAGCATCCTTTTAGGTGCAGCTGGCCAAAAGACAGATTGTGGAATATGGACTTTGCCGCACATTTGCAACTCCCAGGCTTGATTGTTGCCATTCACCATACCTATGAAGATGCCAACGCTAAAAAGTCTTCTGTGTGTTTAGCTTACTGAATTAGTAGTATTTCACAAGGCATGCCATACTGCTGCTTTATCTTCATCTACTGGCTACCTGTCGAGTAGCCAGTCAAGTCGGATATTTCAGTCCCATTCTTCAATGCCATAAATGGCATTTTCCCTAGTAGCTGGAGGCAAAGTCTCCCAATGACTACAACCTCCTACAACAGCTACTTTCCTCTAAGAGTGAATGTCAGTCTTAAGCATAAGACTTGTGAGCACGATATGGTTCTCTTGCTGATGAGGAATTGTTAACTCATTCCTAAAAAGTACAGAATGACCACAAAACCCACCATCTTCAAAACAAGATGCAAAAAACGCAAATGGAAAGACTAACAAAAATCCAAGCAGCAAGTGTAACTTTAGTTGTAATGTACTCATACCACAATGATAAACATGCTGTAAAATAGTGATCAAACTAATTTGCTGAGGATCCAATAGGACCATGAGTTTGTGGGCTTTCAAAACAAGGAAGTGTAGCCCCTCAATATAGGGACTGATACTGCCTCTGCCAAGTCTTGTTTGCTACCTAACAATTACCAGCATCTTCCGTGTCTTCACCTGGTTTAGTTTCAGCCATCAAGCCCTCATCCAAGCCCAGTATTGGCCAGACAGTAAGAAAAGTTGAGCAACCACATTGTCTGGGTCTGATGAAAAAAATTTAGAGTGGGATATCACCAGCCATTTCACACTCCCCGATTGATCTCATCCACATTCCCAATTCAGTGTGGCAATCAAACCCAGGAGCAACCCAGCAGACTAAAGAACTGCAGAATAACATATGGGGCTACTCTTGAAGGTTGATGGTGCCTCCTAAAGTGATGATTAAGTTTTCTTCTATCATGGGAACTAAAACAGAACAAGTCAGATTCCTCCAGCTCTCTCAGTATATTTAGTCTTCAGCTACAGTATAAGCAGGTAGGCAGTAACAGTACCTTCCCCTGCACCAAAGTCTATGGGTGCATCTACACTTGCAAGACAATGTGGATTAAGGTAGGGTGTGAATTTAAAGAACAATAGCTATTCCTGAATAACCCCATATTTAGACAAGCCCTAGAAAGGGCAGTACTTATCAGCATAGTGATCTATTTCATATCACATTTTGGCTAGTAGGTGCATGAATATTTCAGTGCTGGGGCCACTCCGCTACTAAACAATAGTTTAAGCAGTGGTAAGTGAACAAAAATGCTATGGAAATGTGAACTATGGTTGACTCCAAAACTCTTCCCTTACTTGTAACCAAGACATGGATTAAGCTGAACTACTTATTACCTTTTACAATCTTTATTTATAGCCATACTTAAAATATAAACATGTGGAAGATTTTGTACCTCATCAACCCTTTAAGTTGGGAGGAGGGGGCGCGAGCGTTAACCCTGCCTCTCTATGCTTATATCTGGTTTTACTCCTCCCCCAGTAGTCAGCACAGTGTGGCCCAATGGCTAGGGTCCATATACTGCCTCTCCCCAAATAGGGTAATGCTGCCTAGTGGCCAGAGTCCACGCAATGTGCCCCTAGGGCACTGCGGCCCAATGTCCAGAGTCCACCTAATTCCCCCTCCCTTAGTGAGATGTGCAGCCTAGCGGCCGGAGTCTACGCTACCCCTTTGGAGGCAAAACAGGGGATCAGGTAACTGGGGGCCATTGCAAGGGGTAGCAGCCCCGATGGATGGGCCCAGGCCCCCCTAACTCCACCAGGCCCTGACCCAGGGCGCTGCCAGTGGCAGAGCAGTCAGTGGGAAATCCTCCTGAAACACGCTGACCTCATCATGGTGGTAGGTACTACTCCCCTACCTTCCCTGGGTCATTTCCTACCAGTTCTCCAACAGGAGTAGTCCATATGGCATCAGGGTCTCCAGGTTCCCCAGCACCAGACACTCCCTGGGGTTCTGATACCTGGGCCAGAGGCCTGCAGCTTTCTGGCTCTTCAGCCCTCGTAAATAAGGGCTGGAGTCTCTGCTGAGAGGCCTTCCTCCTCAGCAGCAAGCCCTGACTGAGCAGCTCTGCAGGCTTTCATACCTGACTTCCAGTTGGAGCATGCCCAGCAGAGCCTCAGGGGCAGGGCTTCCTCTGCTAGGAGGGAAGGGTTAACCCCCTCGGTACCAGTGATGGGGTGGATCGTCCCCGCACAAGACATTTAAAAATATTAGTGTAAGTATTAATCTAAGAAACAGATTACAATAAAATGTGCCTGTGTGTAATATAGTCTTACAGAGTTACAGAAGAGCCACTTCCACACAAGACAGCAGATTTAGTCCTTAGCCTTGACATTCCACTAACTTTCCAGACTTAACTCAGTCCTCACAACTTTAGCTAGTGGTTCTTAACTTGTGGCCCAATCAGCACAGAGCTGCGGCCCACATTACATCCTCAGGGCCATAGAGGTAGTATTGGATGTGGCCCATAACACATTGTGGGCCAATAGGTTGAGAACCACCGAGCTAGGCAGACCTCACCAAGGTGCTTTCAAACTAACCAGTTTATTTCCAGAAACCAGAAAGGGTGACCTGTATCACATACGTTTAGAACTTGCTCTCCAAGAGAGAGGCAAGATTTCATTTGCTCTAGGTACAGAGTACTCCCACTCAACTGCTTATGTCCATTGAGCTAAGGGAGGGCAACAAGTCAAAAAGAGCAACTCCATCCTTTGGTCATTCGTTCAGCAGATTGTTGGACTCCCCTTTTCACCTCTACAGGACTCCAGGCTTCACTGCTCTTTTCCCTTTATACCTTTCCCTTGATGATTTCATCTACTCACGTGGCTTTAAAGTACCATCTTTACACAAATGACTTTCAGCTCCTCGCCTGTCTCCTCCCTCTAACCCATTCTCTGTTGGAGATCTGAAAATCTCACTAACTTAAAGTCAACATGGCTAAAACTGAAATCCTCATCTTCCCTCAAAAGTCACTATCCCAGTTGATATTGCTACCGTTCTCCCTGACAATCAAGGCTTTAACTGGTACCATTTGATTCTTCCCCCATCATTTGCCACATACTTTCAGACAGCGATCAAGTCTTGACATTTTAAGATCTGATCTTTTAGACCATACAGCCAGGATTTTCATCCAGACTCCCATTTTGACTACTGCAGCCTCCTCCTCTCCAGTTTCCCCAATATCCACTTCACCGCTTGAGTCTACTCAAAATGCAGCTGATCATCTTACTGGCCAATCAGTCTGAACAAATAATCCACTGTGAATCCTTCCACCTGGCTGCCCTTTTTTATTGCATCACAATAAAGTTTTTTGTTCTTATGTTTAAGGCTTTCCCTATAGACCTGCTCTTAAAGTTTAGTGCATTTGCTCCCTGTCACCTCTTCAGCTGCAATACCAGGCTCAAGCACTTATTTGTCCTCTTCTTCCACAGAGACCTCTCACTTGCCTTTATGTCACCCCTCAAGCATGGAATGTTCTTCATGAACAAGTTCATTAAAGCCACTGGTAATCTACTCCTTGAAATCTCTCCTCCCGACCCTTTCTACCTTGAGGTCTATTTGAATTTGCCATTTTGCTAAGAATTAGATTACTCAGAACCATTGAGTTGTGCATCACCATATAACCATGTGCCTCTATCACTACTTCCTTTGTCATCCTCCAGTAGAAAGTGTATCTGGTCTTAAAATTAGCATGAACTGAGGCATGGATCATGTTTGTACAGCATTTGGCATAATGGAGCCACAATCCTATTTGGGGTTTCTGAGCATTACCAAATACAATTGCTTGCATCAGCCTAGTTTGCCATTCTAGAACTCCCTTTCTCCTTCCCAAAAAACAGAAGCCCACAAGAGGTATTCTGAGGAATTTCTGTAACAATGCCCAAAGTTGTTTCTACAACTGTCCAATGTTTGTTGAGACCTATATAATTATAATAGTGGAATTCATCTGTAGCCCCCTTAAATTCCAAGTGTCTAAGCATCATACAATGGGGGACTCTATCCTGGGCAGCAGGGACTCAAAGATTTGGGTGTTGTGGTGGATAATCAGCTGAACATAAGCTCTCAATGTAATGCTGTGGCCTCAAGGGCTGATGTGATCCTGGCATGCATAAACAGGGGAATCTTGAGTAGAAGCAGAGAAGTTACTTTACTTCTATTTGGCACTGGTTCAACCACTGTTGGAATACTGAGTCCAGTTTAGGTGCCCATAATTCAAGAAAAATGTTGATAAAATGGAGATGGTTTAGACAAGAGCCATGAGAATGATTAAAGGATCAAAACCCATGTATAATGACAGACTTGAGGAGTTAAATCTATTTAGCTTAAAGAGAAGCTGTAGGGGTGACTTGATTACAGTCTAAGTATGTAAACAGGGAACAAATGTTTGATAATGGGCTCTTCAGTTTAGAAACTCTGATGTTAGCGTGCTGTAGAACTGTAAGCCGTGACTCGCATCATGGAAGCATATCTACCCTAAAGGTTTGCATTGCTCTAACTACAAGAGTCTAAAAATCCATATATAACGTAGACAAGGCCTTAGCACCGCAGGTTTGCATAATCATGGACAAATAAAAAAATACCTAAACTCCTTTAATTTTCCCACCACTTGCTTCCGCCACCACTTTAAAATGATTACATAATTATTTATGTACCTGGCAAGGTACTAGGTAGACCGACAGTACTGGATGCGAGAGCCCTCTATTCACAGAGCACCTAAAACATAGGCAGTCTGCTATATATATATATAATCCTGCCAGTCTACGCTTTTTCTGTAGCTACCATGTTCATGGATACCAAATATATGCCTCTATCTGTCCTTACTTGGAGGTGGCACTGTAGGAAGAATATTGCAGATCAGCCTCTAAACTCATTCAATCTCCATCCTAACTCCTAATAAGGGCACCAAAAAGAGTGGTGGGCTTTGTGATATGTTTCATGATAACTAAGAACTGAAACCACCACCACCACAAAATAAATGACCTACAGAACACAGAACAACTGCACTGAAAATTGTTACTACTGACAGTAGGCTGGGCCACGTTCAAACCAGTGACCTAGAAATAAAATACTCCATGTCACATTACCATTCCCTCCATAACACCCCCACCGCCCGGTCCACTTTCCACCTTTCTTTTTACTTCAAAATGTAGAAGAAGTCATCTTTCCTAGTTTATAGAATTTTCCTCTACTTGGTCCACTCACCTCATGTCTCTCCTCCAGCCTTTTAATCTCTCTACAAAGAAGAAGTATTGCTCCACCTACCACCATTCGAAATACCTTTTCCACATGAATATTCAATTGGTTACTTGATTCTTTGAATGTCATCTATTCCATGCACCTTCTAACATACTCCAACATTAAAACAAAAAACCCACCTGTTTCCCCTTCAGGCTTAATCTGAAATTTTGACTTCTTTATTCCTCACTCTAAATATACAAACATTATCTTTAAGTACAATTATATCATTAGAATAACTACACAAGGCACCTTAGTATTGATTTATCTGCTCCTTGTACTATTTAGTCATATCTGCTTTAGGAACAATAAATTATATCTATATCTTTTTTCTACTTTTTACTCCTGTTAGCTCTTCAGAGCCAACAATATGGAAGAGTGATCCAATTCTATTCCTGTTCACAACTGAACAGAGTTGTTTAAAACCCATGTTAAGTTCAGTTTTGGCACAGAGCAAAATTTAAATTTAAGTTAAATACAAACCCTAGAACTCACCATAGATATGGGGTGTCAATTCTTTTGAAGAGGGAAATGGAATTCATCAATTACGGTCTGTGTATTAGGGTATGAATTCAGAACTACATACTACTAAGGATCAGACCAAAACTCACTGACATGTCGTACTCTCATTGATAAAAGATTAGAGGCAGAATAATGCCTTTATGCAGCAACTAGAAGTTTACTAGTTACTTAAGTTCTTTGTCACTTTCTCATTCACTGAGAATATGTTCACCTTTAGGACCAATGCTTTTTCTGTTCTTCCACTTCATCTTCTATTTCTGTTTTTCTAAGTCTCTTCCCATCGTATTTCCCCTCCAGGCAGGAATGCCTAATCTCCCACCCCCTTTCCCCAATTCCAGCTGTGGGATTCAGTCTTTTCCCCATCCCATCTGCTAAAGAAATCAGTAGTTAAATAGTTAATACTGATATTTAAACATCAGTAGGATTTACAGTTCGTACCCTACTGCTATTAATAGGATCCAGGGGGAAAACAAAGTTCAGGCTTAAAACAAAGCTTGTGGGAATTGTGAAGACTCGAGACAGCACTGCATCAGTTTACATCTGCTTCACATACACCTCTACCTTGATATAACACTGTCCCCGGGAGCCAAAAAAAAAAAATCTTACGGTGTTATCGGTGAAAGCACGTTATATCGAACTTGATTTGGTCCACTGGAGCGCGCAGCCCTGCCCTCGCCCTGCTTTACCGCATTATATCCGAATTTGTGTTATATCGGGGTAGAGGTGTATGTGATGTTAACCTTCTAATCATGAAGGCAAGAAACTTAAGACAAATTAAAATCTCAGATTCTGTTGAATCAGAATAGGTTATGTGAACCACATACAGTCAAATGGCCTAGATATGGCTCACAGCTGGCTCTCTTGGTTGTGAGAAAGCGTGATGCTTTCTGTCACTAACCAAGATAGTTTACTTGTATTTACATACCTAGACTAACCAGCTGCAACACGTATTAATGCTTGTCTAACCCACTATACAAGAATCATTGTCAGTTATGATTTTTTAAACAGGTACTCAGATAAAAGGCAACACAACTTAAGTAACACTAACACCTAGAACAAATTATGAGTCTTCTATCCTCATGTGTTCAAGTAGACCTGGAAAATGTACCAATTCCAAGTATAGGGTTTTCACAGTGATTATAGGTACAAAGAATATCTGAAATAAGCACTAGAAGGTGAAATAGAAAGGAAGAATAACTTCTGATTGTAATAGCAAGAATATAATATAATTCTATTACAAAGTATTTAAACAAAACTGGACTAATGTTAGCATTAATATACAAACATTGCTTTAAAGAGACAGTTATGATCTAATATTTCCAGATACAGATTAGCAAGATGTTTCTTACGGTTTAGTCGCAGTTCCCAAAACTAAAAAAAAAAGTTCATTTTTAGGATGCATTTAAAAAAAATGCATCAAGACATTGGAATACAAACACACTTTCCTGCCCAAAGCTATCTACAGCTTCTAAGCAAAAACTGGCTCAACATCACATGATTAAATTCTGCCCACTTCTCTCAAAGGTCAGAAGTGAAACCACACTGATCAGAGAAAGTGAGATTGCCAAAACAAGCAGAACATTACAGAGATGTTACTGTTTTTCAGTGATGCAGTGACTTCATTCACTAGTCTTGGTTTCATCCTAATAATTTCTATATGTCCAAGACAGATTGTAAATCTCTAATATGTGCAATAGCAAAGCCACCAGTCTTCTTCCCCAAAACACTGTGGGAGCCACCATCAGCTATGCAGATGAGGCAGTTGCTTTCCTTTGGCAATTGGGTCCCTCAACACAAGAGCCTTAGACTCCATTATTCAAGGAACATCTTGACTTAACATGATCACCTTTGAGTCCATCTTTGTATTATGGCCACATACATCAATACTCTAGCCAGAGATTCAGTATCTATGTCAAAATCTAACCTAATCATGACTAAAGTGAAAAGTAGTGAGGGGTACCGGACCCACCTTTCACAGGCCCTAGTCTTTAATAGACACACTAAATTGCTTTCCTGGAACTGATGCTAGAGGTCAAAAGGAGAGAAAATGGCTGAGGGGACAATATTATGGGAGCACAGAAGATATGCAATAATACAACCCATCCCCCTTCAGGATTTCTCATAAGCCTTATGACTTAAAGGGTTGATAATAGCAAGTAGTGTTGTCAGAGATTTTAAGGGCCACGTAGGCTGCCTTCTTAGCCCCGAGCATGTAATGCTTATATAAAGAGATGCTTACAGTCCAGGTGTTTTTTCTTGGGCCCCATCACTTCATGCGTGGTTGCTTTGCAGACGGCTCTGGCTACAGCTGATCCTGTAACGCTGTACTGAGCAGCTGCGATGCGATCTGTCAGCGTCTGACCCGACATCTTCGACTAATGTTAGTGCTACTGCCTCTTCTGCAAGCGGGGAAACACAGGGGAGGAAGGGGATGTTCCGGGTTTAACGACTGAGCGAGGGAGACCTTGTCCTTCCAGCAGGGACAATCCTTCCTCCCCACCCCGTTGTGCAAGCGTTACAAGAACAGTCAAGAGAAGCTGCCCAGGGCAAGACGAGGTATTTTAGACACTGCAGATGAAAAGCCAGCACACACATAGCGCATCCGTCCCCTCCCCACCCCGCCTCTAACCTGCGCCCCTAGCTCGACACCATCGCGGCGAACAGCTGCTGCCGAGCGGAACCCACCTTCCTCTCCGCCGCCAGCCCCAATGAACTGGGGAAGCGGGGGAACCTGCCCCCCCAGGCTCCTGCCAGCTCCGCGAGCCCCAGGAGGCGCCAGGGAATGAATTAAATACCCAGGCGGAGCCGCTGCTACTGCAGCAAACGGGAGCGTCCATCGGCTCCTTCCCCGCGTCTCTCTGGTGGGAGATTATCACATCATTGCGCCATGTTATGCCCTCCCTGCGCCTCTCCCCAGCCCGCTCCTCCTTTACCGCTCCGGGAGGCAAGGGTAGGCCGCCCGTCTGAAACAGACACCAGCCCTCCCTCCCCGCGTCCACCCGGCCCGGCCAAGACACCCATCCCCCTTCTCTCCAATGCGCCTCACCGGGCCCCTGCACCGGCCCTCGCCCACCCGCCACCCCCAGACCCCTGCAGCTCAGGGCACCCCCACGCCCCACAGGGATGCTGCGGCTGCAGCGCGCTGACCGGCCGCGGGCACTAGCGCTGGGGCGGCAGCAGCGGACCTGTCACTGCGTCCTTCTCTGTTCTCCTCCTCCTCCTCCTCCCCGCAGCGCTGCCGCTGCCGCTCCCGGGCAGGGCGCCCGCTCCTCCCGCCGCGGCGCCGAGCCCCCTCCGCCGCTGCCCGCGGGGCGCAGGGATGGGGTGGGTCGGGACGAGGCTCCCGACCCCAGGTGCTGGGCGCGGCCCCGCCCGCCTGGGGAAACGCCGGAGCTCCCGTGCCCAGGAGCCGCCGCTATTTCCAGCCTAATCCCCCGGCGCTGCCGCCGCCCGCCCCGCCGCAGGGATGGATGGATGGATGGACCAGCCCGACGCGCCGCGCCGCGCCGCGCTCACCCTCCTGCTCCTCCCGGCCCCTCCTCAGGTTTGTGGCTCGGCGGAGTCAGGTGACCCGGCGCGGACAAACCGGGACGTGCGGTCCGCTAAGTGCCGTAAGGAGAGCCCCCCGCGCCGCGCTCTTAAAGGGGACACCCCGCAGCCTGCACCGCCAGCGCCCGGCCGCTCCCCGCCCCCAAGGTGAGCTACCAGGCAGGCACAGCCCCCCGCCCGCCCTCAGGGCAGCTCAGCTTCAATTCCCCTCGGCTGTGTGGTTTTCTCTCCGTTTTTCCCCCTTGTTTCTTGCACCATCTTCTCTCATTTCCCTCGGCTCCCTCCTTGCCTGGTTTGCCTCTTTCATCGTTTCTCTGGCTCTCTCGCCCTTTAAATGGGGGTGGGGTATTTTTCAATTTGGAACGTTTCATTGTCAGTTTGCAAAACAATTAGTATTTGAAAATAATTTTTTAATGTTGAAATACATTAGAATTCCAGGCCCCTTTGGGGATGGTCAGGGCATATTTGTTTCTCTGACTCCCTCCTCCCACACAAGAGTTTTTAAACTGCCAATATTTAGACTGCTAATTTAAGCCCCTTACAGCTGATCTACAGTTACCATAAGAACTGTACAGCCATACTGGATCAGACCAATGTCTATCTAGCCAGTATCCTGTCTTCCGATAGTGGCCAGTGCCAGATGCTTCAGAGGGAGTGAACAGAACAGGGCAATTTTGAACAATGCACCACTCCTTGTTCTCCAGTCCCAGCTTCTGGAAGTCAGAGGGGGTTGCATGGTATTGCATCCCTGACCATCTTAAGTCCATCAATGGCTATTAGCTATCTTCCATTAACTTATCTAATTTTTTTAACTCAGTTATACTCTTGGCCTTCACAACATCCCTGGCAATGAGTTCCACGGTTTGACTGTGTGTTGTGTGAGGAAGTACTTCCTTATGTTTGTTTTAAAGCTGCCGCCTATTTTTCATCAGGTAACCCCTGGTTCTTGTGTTATGTGAACATGTACATAACACTTCCCTATTCACTTTCTCCATACTATTCATGATTTTATAGACTTCTATCAGCTCCACTCTTCTTCATCTCATTTAAAAAATGAACAGTTCCAGTCTTTCTAATCTCTCCTTTTATGGAAGCTGTTCCATCCCCCAATCATTTTCATGGCTCTTGGTACTTTTTCTGATTCTAATATATCTTTTTTGAGATGAGGCAAACTGCATGCAGTATTCAAGGTGTGGCATACCTTGGATTTATACAGTGATGCTATGATATTTTCTGTTTTATTATCTATCCTTTAATGGTTCCTAACATTGTTAGCTATTTTTTTTGACTGATGATGCACATTGAGCGGATGTTTTCAGAGAACTATCCACAATGACTTCAAGATCTTTCTTGAGTGATAACAGCTAATTTAGACCCCATCATTTTGTATGTATAAATTGGGATTATTTTTTCTACTGTGTATTACTTTGTACTTATCAACATTGCAGGTACACAACATTGCAGGTACACTTTTAGAGTTGCAATTAAAATGTCTTTCCAGAGCAGCTTCCTGTTATCTTTTTATCTTATATTTGGCACTAATGGATGCCACATTTTCCACAGATTTTGGAGATTAAGATTTGTGATAAAGCACAGGAACTGAGCAAATTTCTCCCTCACAACTTCAGTAGTGTAGTGCTTTAAAAAAATTTAAAGCCTTTTTAAAGAGATCTTAATTCAGTCAATGTGACTATGAGATTCCCCTATTAACATTTTTGACTCATTGATTATAGAACTGAGTAAGAAATATAGACTCCAGATTAATATACTAAATTTAATGCAAGTTTGGAAAAGTATCATATTGGCTAGGGTAGAAGTAGAATTTTTTTCAAAGACAACTATTCCAAACAAGTAAGAGAAGATGACAGATAGAATTAAAGGTGAGAGCAGTTAGCAAATTGAACAAGGTAATAAAACCCCTGCAAAAGGCTAATTGAAAACAAAATGAAAAACATCATATACACCTCTACCCTGATATAACGCAATTTGATATAACACAAATTCGGAGATAACACAGTAAAGCAGTGCTCCTGGGGGAGGTGGGGCTGCACGCACCGGCGGATCAAAGCAAGTTCAATATAAAGTGGTTTCACCTGTAACGCAGTAAGATATTTTGGCTCCCGAGGCACGGGCGGCTCTAGAAAATAGGCTGCCCCAGGCAGCACGGTGTGCTGCGCCGCCCTTCCTCGGTCCCGCCCGCGTCCTCCTCCCCCGCTCCCGTTGAGCTCCGCAGCAGGTCCACCGGAGCCCCGGAGCGGAGCGACGCCGCAGGCATGACTGTGGAGAGCTCGCCGAGCCGCTGGGAACAGCGGCGGCACGGGAGCGCCGGCGGACGGTTAGCGGGTCCGCGGGGCGGCTCGGCGAGCTGCAGTCAGCGGCGGCGGGTCCAGCCGAGCGGAGGCGCCGCCCGCCCCTCTCCAGTCAGCCGCGCCGTCAGCTCCCGTCGCCCGTGGTCGGTCCGGTGGACCACTCCGAGCAGGGCCGCCCGGCAGTCCACCCGCCCAGCCCGCCCCGCCTCAGATTAGGCCCCAGCAGTCCCGAGGACAGTGTTATATCGGGGTAGAGGTGTAGTTCCAAAGAAACTAAAATAGCAATGGACTGGACATCATATGCTATGGTGACAAACACTGTACAATACTACAGGTAGATAAAGGGGTAGAGAAGACCTTTGCCACAAGGGGGCCAAAGGGACTTTTAACATAGTGGAGACAAACAAGAGTTACAAGAGATTAAAACAGAAAGGCAAAGTGGTCTTTTCAGAATTAATGTGGTGATATTTGGCTCTGAATTTGATTTCATCATGGTGAGACTTTCATCCTCTAGTGCAGTGGATCTCAAACTTTTTTACTGGCGATCCCTTTCACACAGCAAGCCTCTGAGTGGGACCCCCCCTAATAAATTAAACACACTTTTTAATATAGTTAACACCATTATAAATGCGGGAGGCAAGCGGGGTTTGGGGTGGAGGTTGACAGCTCGTGACCCCCACATGTAATAACCTTGCAACCTCCTCAGGGGTCCTGACCCCCAGTTTGAGAACCCCTGCTCTAGTGGATTAAATGAACCTATACAGATATTATAAGGGTTATATTGGTGTAAATTTATTGTTTGGAAATTCTACATGCTTAAATTCATTTGTGTGGAATCAGAACATTTTTAAGCAATCAGTTTCTCCATGTTGTGACTATTGCACAGGCTTAAAGCAGAAGATGGTCACTGGCTAAGACTGAAGCTGAACCTGATGGTTTAAGCAAACACAATATAGGTAAAAACACTGAAGGGCTTCTATTATTTTTAACTGATTTTAAGAGGATGAGATTAGTGACTGTTTTATAAAATATATATCCATACATATTAAAATGAAATTCAATAAAGACAAGTTCAAAGCACTACACTTAGGAAGGAAATAATCCAAAGCTTAACTACAAAAGGGAGAGTAACTGGCTAGGCAGGGCCGGTGCAACCATTTAGGCGACCTAGGCGGTTGCCTAGGGCACTAGGATTTGGGGGGTGCCATTTTCTTCAGCAGTGACCGCGGCGGCTAGATCTTCAGCCGCCCTAGTCGCTGCCGGCATTTAGCTGGAGGGAGCTGGGGCAGGGGAGCGCGGGGAGGGCCGCCTGCAGCAAGCAAGGGGGGGGGGCATGCAGGGGAACTCCCCGCCCCAACTCACCCCTGCCCCGCCTCCTCCCCGAGCACGCTGTGGCTGCTTCACTTCTCCTGCCTCCCAGGCTTGCGGCACCAATCAGTTTAGGCGCCGCAAGCCTGGGAGGCGAGAGAAGTGAAGCAGCGATGGCGTGCTCGGGGAGGAGGCGGGGAAGGGGTGAGCTGGGCGGGAGGGGTGCCTCAGGGTGGAGGGTGGGGAGCTGCCACAGGGGGGGCGCCTCAGGGCAGAGGGGGGGAGCTGCTGCGGGGGGGGCACCGCAGGATGGGGGGGGGCGCAAGGTGGAAATTTCGCCTAGGGCGCAAAACATTCTTGCACCGGCCCTGTGGCTAGGCAGTAGTACTACTCAAAATAATCTAGTGGTTTTGAATTCTAATCATGTCCTCCAGAGTGCTACCAGCTAGTGTCATCTTCAAATTTTATAGCATACACTCCACTCCATTATCCAAGTCATTAACAAAAATATTGAATAGTACCAGACCCAGGACCCAAACCCTTGCAGGACCCTAATAAGTATATCTTCTCATCTCTTAAATACAAGACAATAATCCTTTAGTCTTGTACAGATTATGAACTAATAGTTTAATTGATGTTGTACCATGTCTACAGTGCACTACTGTTTCAGATGTCAGTTGAAGGTTTAAAATAATTTGTTGTGGATTTTAAAACTGCATATAAATCAAATTGCCAGTAGGTCTCATTACTAAGAAAATCAAAATACAGGAAATCCTGAAAGCTAGGTAGCAATACATATGTTACCATGAATAATATAAATTACTGTTCTAAGTTTCATGTAACAATTAAATAAAATTCTGTCTTCAAGTGGAAAATTTCATTGCATGGTTGAAACACACTGACGTGGATCTTCAGAAATCAGGAATATATACATTCCTCTAGGGAGAAGGGAAGTGAAGGCAGCTTTAAAAATTAAAAAATAATATACAACAAAAGGGAAAGTTGATAGTAATGAATATAAATCAGAAGTTAGGAATTGTAGAAAAAGTGATAAGGGACGCCAAGGAGAAATCTATCACCAGCAGAGTGAAGGACAATAAGGAGGAGTTTTTTAAATATATTAGGAACAAAAAGAATATTGACAACGGTATTGGTCCATTACTAGATGGAAAAGGTAGAATTATCGTTAATGCAGAAAATGCAGACGTGTTCAATAAATATTTCTGTTCTGTATTTGGGGGGAAAAACAGATGATACAGTCTCATCATATAATGAGGATAACACTTTTTCCATTTCACTAATATTACTGAAAGATGTTAAACAGAAGCTACTAAAGTAATACGTTTTTAAATCATCAGGTCCAGATAACATATATTTAAAAGTTTTGAAAGAGCGCTTGGGAAGTTCCAGAAGACTGGAACAAAGATAATGTGCCAATTTTAATAGGGGTAAATGGGATGACCCAGGTAATTATAGGCCTGACAGCCTGACATCAATCCCGGTCATGGTAATGGAGTGGGACACAATTAATAAAAAACTAAAAGAGGGTAATGTAATTAATGCAAATTAAGATGGGTTTATGGACAATATTTCCTGTCAAACTAACTTGATATCTTTTTTTGATGTGATTACAAGTTTGGTTGATAAAGGTAATAATGTTGATGTAACACATTTAGACTTCTGTAAGGCATTTGACTTGCTACAGCATACTATTTTGATTAAACAACTAGAATGATATAAAATCAACATGGCATACATTAAATGGATTAAAAGCTGACAGGTCTCAAAATGTAACTGTAAATGGTGAATCATCATCAAGTGGGTGTGTTTCCACTGGGGTCTCACAGGGATCAGTTTTTGGCCCTATTCTATTTAACATTCTTATCAATGGTCTGGAAGAAAACATAACATCATCATTGACAAACTTGGAAGACGACACAAAAATTGGGGTAGTGGTAAATAACAAAGAGGACAGGTCACTGATACAGAGCAGTGTAGATCACTTGGTAAACTGGTTGCAAGCAAACAATATGTGTTTTAATATGAGTAAATGTATATATCTAGGAACAAATAATGTAGGCCATATTTACAGGCTGCTGCTTCTGAAAAACATTTGGTGGTCATGGTGGATAATCAGCTGCACATGAGATCCCAGGGTGATGCTGTGGCCAAAAGGGCTAATGCATTCTCTGGATGCATAAACAGGGGAATCTTGAGTCAGAGTAGAGAGGTTATTTTATCTCTGTGTTTGGTACTGGTGTGACTGCTGCCATAATACTGTGTTCCATTCTGGTGCCTACAATTCAAGAAGGATGTTGATAAATTGGAGAAGGTTCAGGGAAGAGCCACAAAAATTATTACTGGAATAGAAAACAGACTCAAGGGGCTCAATATATTTAGCTTAACAAAGAGAAGTATAAGAGATGGCTTGATCACAGTCATTAAGTAATTAAATGGGGAACAAATATTTAATAATGGGCACTTCAGTCTATCAGAGAAAGATATAAAATGATCCAATGGCTGGAAGTTGAAGCGAGACAAATTCAGACAGGAAATAAGGTCTAAATTTTTAATAGTGAGACTAATTAACCATTGGAACAATTTACCAAGGGTTGAGGTAGATTCTTCATCACTGACAATTTTTAAATCCAGATTGGATGTTTTTCTAAAAGATCTGCTATAGGAATTATTTTAGGGAAGTTCTGTGGCCTGTGTTATACAGTAGGTCAGACTAGATGATCACAATGGTCCCTTCTGGCTGTTGAATCCATGAAATTGGAATTCGTTTTCTGAATTTAATTTTGTATTAAAATAATATAGTTAGGTGGGATCTGAATGGAATGATACTGGAAACAATGATATTGTGCTGCTATTACAACAAACTATAAAAAACAAATTCTGCTCTTTTAAGGATGTGTTAATTATCAGTTAAGGAAAACAAAAATATAGTATCAGGACTGAATCATTCACATAAGAAGAGACAAAATTAGCACTCTGAAATATGCCATACAACAACCTTTTCGTCTATTCTACAAAGAACTCTCTGGGCGTTTAGTATCATCCATGAAAATACAAAACAAAATCTCAAACACAAAACTTACATCTTTTTAGAAGAGCCCATAGATGTTTAAAGTCATACAAAGCCAGACCACTGTGAAATGTTAATATATTATAATGAGGCTCAAAAATGCAGGTTACTGCATCCCAAAAAAATCTGTTGCAAATTACACGTTCAAATCCACCTGAGAATGATGGTAGAATTTTAAGAATTTCAGTGCTTCCGTAATTTCACAAAGTAGCCAGAATTTCACACTACAGTTCACACAGGCTACCTGACAGATTTTAGTAGAAAACTGTATCACTATTTAAATACTTTGTCATTCCTTTAACGTTATAACGTGTTTTTCTTAATGGCAGTTAGCACTGCTCCAAGTCCCATTAAGGTGACCTTGGTAAGGACTTAGAATGGCCTTAGAATAACCCTTTAACACTCGGTGTGGTGTTCTTTTTTATCAGTATTAAAATAATAATATTCCAGTTAAAAATAACTATCCTATCTTTTGAAATTCAGGACATTTTAAACCCTTGTCAGTTTTACCTGACAGGAATTCAGAGCCACTCTTTCTGCCAGTGATGAAACATGAATAGCTGTGAAAGTTAAATGCCAGAATGGCTTCTATTGACATAGAAAGATGGTACTAGAAAATAAGGGAACCATGAACTATAGAAAAAATATTTGTGCTTTTCTGCTATTATTGCCTTTTTAGTGTCTCAACCCCCCCACCTCTCTCATAATTAATTACTGTAAAAGCTAATGCTCCACACTAAAATGAAAGGTAAATTAAAAACATTCCTTAAAGATATTAATAGATATATTTTATACAAATCAACAGTTAAAGACAACATGTATTTAAATTATAGACTTGTGCAGAGTGGATCTTCAGTCATGATGCTGCCACTCACTGTAGAGCACAGTTAACAAATAACTGGTAAATGTATGTTCCGTTGGTACAAGTAGAATTCATTTTTTACCGGTACTCTGCATCAGCTAAAGGGGGGGGGAGGCACGTGACCTCCACATGTGACCCCGCACGTGACTCCTCACGTGACCTTGCCCCGCGCTCAGCCCATGATCCATCCCATGGTACCTGGGGTGGGCTCTGTCCTCCTGCTGCATTGGAGACTTCTGAACCGCAGGGCTCTCTGGAACTGCATTGGCAAAAGGAGAAGAACGTGGGGCCACTGGGTGGCCCTACGCTGGCAACTTCTCCGGTGCGGCTGTACTGCCCTCAGCCCCGCCCCCAGCCCTTCCACACAGCTACGTCTCCTGAGTCCTGTTCGGAATCTGTACAGCAGCCCCACTGGAGGACAGGGCTGGAGGGGCAAGGCTCGGGGCGGTACAGCCATGCTGGAGGACAGGGCTAGAGGGGCAAGGCTTGGGGCGGTACAGCCACGCTGGAGGAGCTGCACATTCTGTTCCTTTCGCCGCTGCGGTTCCCGAGAGAGCCCTGTGGTTTGCAGCAGTGAAAGGAGCATAACTTGGGCAGCCGGGCAGCTGCGTGGAAGGGCTGGGGGTGGTACAGACACCACCAGAGGAGCTGCCAGCATGGAGCTGCCCTGTGGCCCCATGTTCTGCTCCTCCTGCGTCTTTCTGATACGGCGTACCGGTTATAAATAGCTTACTGGTATGGCATACTGACTGCCCTACTTGCACCATTGATATGTTCTCATTATAAAAATATATTATAAGCAAACACACAGAGCAACCTAATTCTTATCTTGGATTTACTTCTGTGAGAACATTCAAAGCTTGCTCCTCACCTGAGTCTTTCAATCTCTTCACTTTTGAAAATACCTAGATCCTTCCCATTCCTGCTGCATATGCCAAATTTTTATGGTAATTTATATAATCCAGGATCTGAACTCATTCTTTTTTTTTTTTGGTGAATGTTTCAACCTGAGTTAATTCTTCACCTTTGAAAACATTTGTATCTTTAAACCCATGTGTTGTCTACATTAGTGGTAAAGTACCTACAAAGAAATTACTGAAGCACTGAAATTCTTAAAATTCTATCATCATTCTCAGATGGATTTGAACATGTAATTTGAACAGTTTTGAACATGTAATTTGCAACAGATTTTTTGGGGCTGCAGTAACCTGCATTTTTGAGCCTCATTATAATATATTAACATTTCACAGTGGTCTGGCTTTGTATGACTTTAAACATCTATGGGCTCTTCTAAAAAGGTGTAAGTTTTGTGTTTGAGATTTTGTTTTGTATTTTCATGGATGATACTAAATGCCCACAGAGAGCTCTTTGTAGAATAGACAAAAAGGTTGTTGTATGGCATATTTCAGAGTGCTAATTTTGTCTCTTCTTATGTGAATGATTCAATCCTGATACTATATTTTTGTTTTTCTTAACTGATAATTAACACATCCTTAAAAGAGCAGAATTTGTTTTTATAGTTTGTTGTAATAGCAGCACAATATCATTGTTTCCAGTACCATTCCATTCAGACCCCACCTAACTATATTATTTTAATACAAAATTAAATTCAGAAAACGAATTCCAATTTCATGGATTCAACAGCCAGAAGGGACCATTGTGATCATCTAGTCTGACCTACTGTATAACACAGGCCACAGAACTTCCCTAAAATAATTTCTATAGGATATCTTTTAGAAAAACATCCAATCTGGATTTAAAAATTGTCCGGCTGTGCCTCCACAGCACAGGGAGTGGGAGCCACAGGTGAGCAAACCCCAGTCATCATCATCACAGATACAGCAATTCTCTGGATATTTAATTTCACTGAGGCAAGTAATTTAATCTACTCTTCCTTTCCAGACAGTTTGCGGCTTTCCTGTAAGAAAACTTACAATTTCTTTGCAAAGAAGTCCAGTTATAGCTTTTCACTTGAGAAGTATATTTTCTAGTTGTTCATAAGCGCTTTTATTTTGTTAACTCAGTTTCATAGGGAATTTTAAAAGTCACTTGAATTGTAACTGTTTTTTTCCATTGGTCCAAAAACACAAGGAAGATGTGCAGATTTTTATTTCTGTGGGCCAAGCCATGTAGAAATGTAAATGTCAGAGCTAGAAAAGCTCTTCAAGGGTATGTGTCCCTCAAGGGTATGTGTCCCTCAGGAAATTGTCCTCAAGTCATTCATTCTTCTGGGCATTCCATTCTATTGTTCCCTCTTACAGTGATACAGATCAGTGTCTCCATCCACAGGGGATATGCAGAAGACTGGGCTAACCCTGCAGCCACTCTGCCTTTACCCTTGTTCTTTGTCTGCTCTCTCTGCCAGTCCCTTTGGTCTCCCTGGGATTCCCCCTACCATTACTCCCTCTGGGTCTTCTTTCTCTGGAGCTTCTCATGAAGTAAAGTTGTCATTACAGGTTCTTATCTCTGTAATGTATTTGATTTTGATGTATTTATTCCGTGTTAATTAATGCACTATGGGAGTCCCCCTTCAGCCCTCTGTATAAATTGATCCTCTTTTTTCCATATGTTTTGCCCATAGGGTTTTCTGCAGCCCTAGGGCAGCCAGCAATAACACCTGCACCTTTGCAATGGGGTGAAGAAAGGGGACCATGGGATCCCTATTTATGTGATTTGCAAGAAGTGTTATCATTACTCAGGGTACCAAATATGTTTAAATGATATAAGTGCCTTGTAAAATCCCAAAGCAAGCTCATTTTCATTTCTCATATAATAATCTCATATACAGTATACACACATTTTTCATTAATTCTATTAGTTGATTTTATTACTACTAATAATAATTATTAACTAGTTACTGTTTTTTTTCTGTGTGGAAAATTATGTGCTATTTTACAGGTTGACTGATGAATGACATAATACTCCCAACTCCCCCAATGTCCATCACTAAGTCCAATAACTTTGTCAAATGTCCGTCGTGCAACATGGTGGTGCCTAGCCCTGTCCCATTCTTCAGGGGGACAAGGAGTCCAGGGCAGCCTGAAGGGTTAGTGGGGCCTGACGCTGGCAGCAGCAAGTGACCTGGCCCAACCCCGCTCAGCTCCACCCCACCGGCTCCCACCGTTGCTCAGGGGTAGGGGTTTGGGGGAAGGGGTGGACTGGGGCATGCTGGGGCCAGGGTGCTCGCTGGTGCCAGGCCCCCGACTAAGCCCCCAGGCTGCCCTGGACCCTGTGTCCCGCTGAAGCACAAGGCCCCCCAAAGCACGGGGTCCATGGCAGTTGCCCCCATCTGTCCTATGGATGAGACAGCTCTGCTTGGGCACCACCAAAAATTATACAAACCTGCCACCCCTGGTTGGATAGGGGGTAGGATTCCAGGGTGATGGTTAGGGGCGGGGGTCTCTGGAGGGGGCGGTCAGGGAGCAGGTGTGTTGGATAGGCATGGGAGTCCCGGGAGTCTGTCAGGGGGCAGCAGGGTGGATAGGGGGCAGGGCCTTCCCTACCTGGCCCTCCATATAATTTTGCAACCCCAATGTGGCCCTCGGGCCAAAAAGTTTGCCCACCCCTGCCCTAATGTCTCAAAAAAAAGGTGGCTTTGTGTTTTAATTTAATCACATGATACACTCTATATAGAAAGCCTGCATTTGCTCGCAACATGCGTTCCCACTACTGCGGCACCGCATTACCATTGGTCCTCCCCTCCGCCTCCGACTACTATTCTAGAAAATGCTTTGACTTATATAAACAGCTGCGTCAGGCATGTCCACAGTGTTTGTCATCTTTGTCATGTGTACTCTACTGAAATAGCATAATAAGCCGCCATGGCTTTACATTTTAATTCGATCATATTATACCCACTTTTAATTTTAGAATATGGATTGGTTCATTGTTAAGATAAGAAAAGGAGCAGACAAACCGAATTATAATGAATGTGCTAAAATAAAAGCCAGAGGCCTTATCCATGAACTAAATTAATTCAAGTTCATCTTTGCCCTTCACATGATGCACCCTGTTCTCCAGATGGTGGTAAAAGTGAGTAAGACTCTTCAAGCTCCAGATCTCACCTTACTTACTGCAATGACAGGGTGAAAAGCTTGCATAACTCTTTGGCTGCGATGAGAAGTGGCCCAGAATCGTTTCAATCTATTTTCAATGACAGTGGGAAAATGTGTGTAGAGAATGATATATCGATTCCTCCAGTTAAGAAGAGAAAAACATCCACTTGTACTGATGATGTGTTTGAGTCCCAGCATCACTTTGATACAAAAGAGGAGCAGGAGAGAATAACTTCATTTTACGCACTCCTAGACTCAGTGATTACCGGCATTGACCAGCAATTTGAACAGGAGACTTGCAAAATTGTGACTGCAATGGGAAAACTGCTGAGCTTAGACATTGGCAGGGACGATATGAGAATCATTGCCAACAAATTTAAAGTGTCCTTGGATGAGTTGGAAGCTGAAGTCGGATTGTTTCGCGGTTATGATGGATCTGTTCCTAAAGGTAGCACTACGAACACCACCAGAGAGTGGCTTGATTGGCTAAAGGAATCGGATCGGTCTTCCATGTTCCAGGCCTTTTACAAATCTATTCAATGCTTTGCAGTCTTACCTGTTACAAGCTGTTTATCTGAAAGAGCCTTTTTGAAACTAGCACATGTAAAAATAAAATAAGAAGTACAATGTCCCAACCGCGCTTCGACTCACTCATGATTTTGTACATTGAACAAGAATTGGCTTTGTCAGTTAATTACAATTATGTGATTGAGGAATTTAAGTCCATAACACCTGGTGAGTGACATCTCATTCTCTAGGACAGGAAGGTGAAGAAACCTTAATCTGTTTTGGTCAATTTGGGTTAGCTCATTAACTGGTTAAAGATAAAGATAATTAAAATTGACTGTATCTTTGTATATACCTGGTTATCACAACAGCAAAAATTTGGTATTTTGTGTCTCATTTTTTAAGCTTGTATTTTTTTAAGTAAAGTTTAGTTGTTAATTTAAAAAAAAGTTTACTTAAGTTTTAGTTTCTTTAGTTTGTTTGATGAATAAAAACAATGTCCTTTATGATTGAGTATTCAATAAATGTTTGCCTTTAAAAAAAAATTTTCCTGGGTGCACACCGTAATGAAATGTGCTGCGCACGTCTATAATGGTGATACATAGAGTACTGTAGAGCAGAGCCTGGTCTAAGAGTAGGAGAACTGCAGAATTTTGTCCCAGGATAGGTAAAGGTCTGAGACCTTAGGGCTACACTGAGAAAGGGGACAATGTATTTTGGGTTCCATGGTTCCTGGAACAGAAAACTTTAAAAAGCCTCAAGTAAATATAAGTAGCAAAACAGTATATATTTATTTTGGTTCACAAGATAATTTCTTTAAATTTAAAGCTAAACTTAAGACATTTAAGTGGCCTCAGAATTAATCTAATGAATACAGAAAATTAGGTAAGAAATATTGCTGCAGAGCTGTCTAGTTAAGGTGTGCACATTTAGGGCTTGTCTACGTGGTCCCACAGTGTGGTCTACAGGGGTGTAAGTGACAGCCTGCGCTATAGTGTTGCACCGTGACTGTCCCATGTAGACCCTGCCAGCATGAACTAAAAGGTACCAAGTTTGCATTAATTAGTCCCTTTTCCAGCCCCTACACATCTTCTCTATGACACCAGAGGCCATTCTTAGGCTCAGGTGGTCCTTTCTTGGGTAATTAATATGGTTTTGTAGCAAGATTATGTTGTGAGGCAGCATAAAGCAGCCACATCACATTGTAGGATTTGGCCCATCATCCACAGTCAAGTAGGAACAAAGACTGTTGGATGTACTTACAGGATGGGGGGCCTGAACTAGACTTTGCGGTTCTGGTGGATAATCAGAAGAACATGAGCTCCCACTATGATGCTATGGCCAAAAGGCCTAGTGTAATCCTTGGATGCATAAAAAGGGGAAACTCGACTAGGAGTGGAGATGTTATATTACCTCTTGGCAGTGGTGCAATTACCGCTGGAATACTCTGTCCATTGCTAGTATCCACAATTCAAGATGAATGTTGATAAATTGGAGAGTGTTTAGAGAAGAGCCATGAGAATGATTAAAGGGTTAGAAAACATGCCTTATTGTGATAGACTCAAGGAGCTCAATCTGTTAGTTTAAAGGGATGGTTAAGGGATGACTTGATTAGTTTATAAATACCACAATGGAGAACAAATATTTGATAATGGCTATTCAATCTATCAGACAAAAGCTTAACAACATGCAATGGCTGGTAGTTGAAGCTATACAAATAAAGACTGGAAATAAGGTGTAAATTTTTAACAGTGAGCATGATTAACCATTGGTACAATTTATCAAGGGCAGTGGTGGATTCTCCATCACTGTCAATGGTTAAATCAAGATTGGATGTTTTTCTAAAAGATGTGCTCTACTTTAAACAGGAATTATTTTGGGAAGTTCTATGACCTGTGTAATGCAGGAGGCATATCACAGTGGTCCTTTCTGGCCTTAGAATCTATGAAGAAATCCCTTAAATAATCTAAGGGAAACTGAAATTCTCAAGTGAATTTTCATGAGCAAGACTATAGCACATTAAGCTTTTCTGTTGATTCAACAACACTTAGGATGGAGGAAACTCCTCTTTGTTGCTGTAAAAATATTGGGCCTGTCACCAGAAACCAGTTTAATTTCTTTAAAGGCTGATTAAATCAATAGATTATAGCAGCAGAAACGCCTGAGTTTTAAACCCAGCTCTGAGACTTCTTTGTCCAAGTCACTTTATTCTCTTCTTGAGAGTTTCTGAGGATGGGGATTATCAATTGTTTCTTACCTGAATGTACTAAGTACTTCTTTGTAAATATATATTGGGCATTAAATGTCTCAGCCTTTTCTTTATTAGTTTTCAAATAACAGTAGCATGTAGATTGGCAGAGAGCAAATTGTTCAGAAACCAATTAAACACTGGGCTGTCAGACCAAGCTGAGGGACAAAACCAATACTGTGCAAGATGTAAATCTCTATCAATTAAAATGAACTGTTTATTTAAAAAGAACAGGAGTACTTGTGACACCTTAGAGACTAACAAAAACTTATTTGAGCATAAACTTTCGTGGACTACAGCCCACTTCATCAGATGCATAGAATGGAACATAATAAGAAGATATATATACATACAGAGAACATGAAAAAGTGGAAGTAGCCATACCAACTGTAAGAGGCTAATTAATTAAGACGAGCTATTAGCAGGAGAAAAAAAACGTTTGTAGTGATAATCAAGATGGCCCATTTTAGACAGTTGACAAGAAGGTGTGAGGATACTTAACATGGGGAAATAGATTCAATATGTGTAATGACCCAGCCACTCCCAGTCTCTATTCATTACACATATTGAATCTATTTCCCCATGTTAAGTATCCTCACAACTTCTTCTCAGGGCTGCTACTTTGAAACCTGTTTATTTAAACTTTCTTGTGTCTTGCCAGTGCTTTTTAACCAAGTAAGAACTGATGTAGTGCAGAAATGAGTCGATTACAGGGGAAAGTTCCTAAAGTGCAACCCACACAAAAGAAGGGTAGGACAACATTACAAAGGATAAATTTTTTTCCTTTACACTTTCCCCATACAATGAGTGGAGGAGTGCAGCAGCAGTATAGCTCAAACCTTGCAGGCTCAGGGTTTTTTACAATCTAATGTTCTGGTATATCCCACCTGCTGCCGTATGTTTAAAAAAATAAATATAGTAGTAAAGTGAAATGACAGCACAGCATTGTCAAAGTCTGTTAATAAATTTCTGAAGTTGTAATTTCACTGAGAAATTTGTCGTTCAGCAGAAATTCAATAGATGTCAGAAACCTGTCAAGAATAAAATCAAATTCTCAACCCAGTGGATAGAAAAAGGTTTTAAGCAACACATATAAGCATGTATTTAAAAGAGAAGTGAAATAATTAGTTTTAATACCTTGGATCCAAAATCTTGCCCCTATTGACTTCAAAGGAAGTGGGATTGAGACATTAAATAGACAAGTGAATATCTACTAAACTATGTATACACACATGTATATTAAACTCAACTTTTGGAGACTTTTTAACAATATTTATTTTAATAGCGGCATCTTTGAGGAGCTCTTGTATCATCAGTCAGTTCACTCATTTTACTGCTACTCAGCAGGAAACCCCATCTACTTGGCCCAAATCCTCAACTAAGTTCAAGAAGTGTTTAGTGCAGCTGATGGGAGCAGGATGCAAAGATGATTTCAAGCCAGTGTTCCATCCCTCTTATCCTGGGGTCACTCTTATCCAGATGAGTCCACCACCATAAATTATAGCAACTTGAGGGCTGCTTCAGATTGAGCTGGCTGCCAAAAGGCCCATGGTGGCAGCTGATTGCTGAATTGGAGGCATCCCAGCCACACTCCTGTGGTATCCTGTTGAACAGTCAGATCACCTGCCTTTGAAATATTTTGACCACATCCCAACCAAACCCCAAAATAAGCCACTTCTGTATTCAAAATGGTAGTCATACGTTTAGGTACAGGGATTCATATCTAAACCCTCCTCCCTCAAAATTCATGATCCATTAATTCCATGTTTTTGTCTCTTCACAAATCCTTACTATTTCAAAATCCACAGGCATAAGGTTACCATATGTCCGAGTTTTCCTGGACATGACCTCTCTTTTGGTCCTCCGATCTCCATCCAGGTGGATTTTTGAAATATGAACTCATGATTCGTGATTTGCTATTGCCACCTTTACTTCCACACTGCCTTCAGATCTCAGCAGCCAGAGAGTGGTCGCTGCTGGCTAGTCACCCAGTTCTGAAGGCAATGCTGTAGCCAGCAGCAGTGCAGAAGCATGGGTGGTATGGTATGGTATGGTATTGCCCAGAGCCGTTGCTAGCCCACTAGGGACCCTAAGTGGGAATATATGGGGGGGCTCCTCTCACACAATACTAAAACAGGCCAGTGTTTATAATAAAAAAATAGGGGCCCCCATGACTGCTCTGGCCCCTAAGTAATTGTTTAGTCTGCTTATGCCTAGCACGGGCTCTGCTATTGTGACCCTTACTTCTGCGCTGCTGCTGGCAGCAGTACTGCCTTCAGAGCTGGGTGGCCAGACACTGGCAGCTGCTGTATGCCCTCTGCTCAAGCTTCCCTTCCTCCCAGCAGTGTCCTCTATTTGGGAACCTGAAATAAGGTAACCCTAACAGGACAAAAGTTCACTAACAGATTTTTTTTTTTTTACACAATACTGCACTGTATTAACAGGGGTGTTGTAAGCAGGACACGAGAAGTAATTCTTCCGCTGTGTTCTGCACTGATTAGGCCTCAACTGAAATATTGTGTCCAGTTCTGGGCACCACATTTTAGGAAGGGTGTGGACAAATTGGAGAGAGTCCAGAGAAGAGCAACAAAAAATGATTAAAGGTCTGGGAAACATGACCTATGAGCAAAGATTGAAAAAATTGGGTTTGTTTAGTCTGGAAAAGAGAAGACTGCAAGGAGACATAACAGTTTTCCAGTATGTAAAAAGTTGTTACAAGGAGGAGGGAGAAAAATTGTCCTTAACCTCTGAGGATAGGACAAGAAGCAATGGGCTTAAATTGCAGCAAGGGAGGTTTAGGTTGGACATTAGGAAAAGCATCCTGTCAGAGTGGTTAAGCACCGAAATAAATTACCTAGGAAGGTTGTGGAGTCTTCATCATTGGAGATTTTTAAGAGTAGGTTAGACAAACACCTGTCAGTGATGGTCTAGATAATACTTAGTCCTGCCATAAGTGCAGGGGACTGAACTAGGTGACCTCTCGAGGGCCCTTCCAGTCCTATAATTCTATGTGATTTATTCTACTGAAGGGTTTTAATTAAATTATTTATTAAACTAACATTCTGAATAGATGTGTATGTCCCGTCCCAAGCTGAGTCCAAGTGATAAATAATGACAACAAGGCAGTCATACAAAGGGATCTGGATCACTGGGTAAGTTGGGCCCACTGAAACAAAATGTGTTCTCATAGAGCCAAATACAACTTCATATATAACCTACTTGCTTGTACTACAGCAAATTTTTTCCATAAAAAGGAAGAGAGCAGGGCACAGCACTTAGATGGGTCCAGAGGCACCCACAGGAGAGGTGTGGAAGTTACAGGGCATACTTTGTAGCTGTCTCTGAAATTCTGTAGAGGAATTCCATTAAGGGCAAGCAGTCCAACAGGTTCCACACATCCACCATCTGAGAGCTGAGCTAATTAGGGCTCAGTAGTTGGAAAGTTATAAATAGAGGGTGACAACACTAAGAGCTCAGCTGCTGAACAGGGCAGGAATGAGATTTTGTATGTGGGGTGGGAGAGTGAGCTGTGTCTCAGAGCCTGTTCTACTTTGGACCTAGACTACAGACTCCCTGTCTTGCTGGAAGCTGAGGAGATGGCCAAGTACTAACTGGAATTGCTGCTGGCCATGAGGCATTTTGATCTGCATTTTCCTAAAGACAAAGACAACTCTGAGGAGTTTGGAGGGGAACTGTGGGACTGTCATCCACCTCTGGCTCTGAGCTAAAGGGTATGTCTACACTGCAATTAAACACGCGTAGCTGGTCTGTGCCAGCTGACAGGCTCTCAGGGCTCAGGCTTCGAGTGTAAAATTGTGATGTGGATGTTCAGGCTTGCGCTGGAGCCTGGGCTCTGGGACCCTCCCTCCTTGCGAGGTCCTAGAGCTCAAGCTCCAGCCCAAGCCTGAATGTCTTCACCAGCAATTTACAGCCCGAACCCAAATCAGCTGACACAGGCCAGATGTGGGTGTTTAAGTGCAGTATAGATATATGCAAAGTGACACACATGCACTGTCGATGCCACATGCAGAGACTGAGAGATCATCTCTGTGAAAAGGTTATAGGACAGAGTGTGAAAAAACAAGAGAGTGTTCATGTGTGTTATATATATATATATAAACACATATAACATACACACACACACTGAGGTATATCTTGCACTGAAACTTATATAACAGCAATAAAATGTGGAAATGTGTGAAAACACAATAGCATTAACACAAAATACTTGTTTAAGAAAAGTTTTCAGAAGTATTCCAAATGCTGGCTGCAAATGTTTGTGTGTTCAATGTTATTCTTTAAGAAACTATATAGTACTCTCTCTTAGCAGTTTAACACTGTATAACAGTGGTCCCCAAACTGTGGGGTGCACCCCCCTAGAGAAACATTTGGGGGTGTGAGGTGGGGCCTTGGCCCAGTCCCACTCTACTCCCAGCTCTGCTCTGGCCCTGGCCCCTGACCATGCTCCAGCTGCAGCCCCAGTTGCCAGCCCTCACTGCGGCCCAACCACAGCCCTGCCCCCAACCCCGGCCCCAGTTTCATCCTCTGGCCAGGGCACTGCTCCCTCTCCCACTCCCACCTCCAACCGCAGCCTCGTTCCTGGCCCCAGGACTCATCCCCAGCTGCAAACCCAGCGTTGGCCTTTACCCCTGT
Organism: Mauremys reevesii; assembly: GCF_016161935.1. Lineage (NCBI taxonomy): Eukaryota > Metazoa > Chordata > Testudines > Geoemydidae > Mauremys > Mauremys reevesii. Next base: position 145,463,366 of record NC_052625.1, on the reverse strand, counting down.
TCGTGGCCCCCACCCCCACGGGAGCCCTGGCCCCACTCCTGAGGGGGGTGCATGGATGGGGCAAGGGGGCAGAACCCTGAAAAGTTTGGGGGCCACTGCTGTATAAAACTATTTATTTTTAAAGTCCTGAAAGACTGAGCTCTGACCTGTGCTTCAGCAGAGAAGTAGGCTGACATGCAACAAAGGGGGAGTATATTAATTATACACAATATTACCTCAGCAACCTTGCAACCTGGATCAAGAACATCTAAGAACTAGGAAGCAGGCTGTATCTACAGAATGGGGGACTGTATTCTGGAATGCTGTGACTGTGAAAAGGACGTTGGGGTTCATAGACCAAAAAACATGAGTTCCCAATGCAATGAGGAGGCAAAAAGACTAATATGATCCCTGGATGTATAAACAAGGGAATAGTGCATAAGAGGTGGGAAGTGATTTTTACCTCTGTCTACAGCATTGGTCAGACTGATACTGGAATACTGCATCCAGTTCTGGTGCGTTTTAAGAAGGATGCTGAAAAACTGGAAAGGGCACAGCAATGTTCCCTCTATTTTTTATATCCATGTGCAGAATGAATTTTGTTATGTGCACCAATATGGAGGTGATGTGTGGTGGGGGTGAGGCTGAGGGGTTCAGAGTGTGGGAAGGGGCTCAGGGCTAGGGCAGAAGATTGGGTGGGGTGTGAAGGCTCCAGCTGGACCTCTGGGCTCTGGGGTGGGGCTGTGGATGAGGAGTTTGGGGTGCAGGCTGCCCTGGGGCCAGAGGACTCCCCCTCTTATGCACTACTCTCCCTACCCGCAGCAGCAAGCTCGGGGGGAGGGGACCCCCTCTCTTCCCGCCAGCAGCACAGAGCTCTGGGGGAGGGACCCTTCTCTCCCTGCTGGCAACACAGAGCTCCGGGGCTGGGGGAGAGGCATGCAGCAGCCCTGCATGCCCTAACTTGCTCCCCTCCCCACCAACCCCCAGCCTTTCTCCTCTCCAGGCCCCTGTGGCTGCATGGACCTTTAGAGCCTGCTACACGGCCACGCAGCTTATAGAAAATTTATAGAGGGCCACAGTAGAAAGGGCCACAAAATCTCATGGAGTGTTGGAGAAAATGACTTACAGTGAGAGACTGAGCTGTTCATCTGTTTAGTTTATCAAAAAGAAGATTTGAGAGGTGACTTGTTTATTTTGTATAAGTACCTTCATGGGAAGAAAATACCAGGTAGCAAAGCCCTTTTTAATCTAGCAAGGAAAGTCATAATAAGAACCCGTTTCTGGAAACTAAAACCAGCCAAATTCATATTAGACATAAGTAAGACTATGAATCCATCTCAGAGGTCGCAAATTCTGTGATTTTACAAGACTTCCCTGACTTCTTGAAAATTCCAATAATTCAGTCCCAGGGGGAGGGGCTCGAGCTTTGGCTTCAGCTCCAACCAGCAGGGCTCAGGCTTTGGCTTCAATAGATCCGTGATTTATTGTCCACATCCTGTCCGTGACTCTTAATAAAAAATGCCAAAATCATAGCCTTAAACATAAGGCACAAATTTGTAACAGAGAAGGATTAACCAGTGGAACAAATGACCAAGGCAAACAAGGAATTATCTCTTGATGTCTTCACATCAAGATGGATGGATCCCTTTCTGGAACATGTGCCTTAGTCAAACAAAGGATAGCTGAATGAAATTCTGTGGCCTGTGTTGTACAGATCAGACTAGATGATCTAATACTCTGTTGTGGTTTGAAAATATATGACTGTGATGTGAACCATGAAGGGGTTGAGCCCTTTTCCTGGATTGAGAAGAAGCGTCTGTAGGGACTGAGTTATATATCAGACATGCAGCAAAGGGCTGACAGCTGTGGCAGTTGAAGGAAGGAGCCAACAGCCATGCAGCCTAACGTCATCCTTATAAGAACCTAAGGCTTTCAGTAGTGCAGGGAGTTGCTCCTTGAAAGGAGGAGTGGAACTTCCTCCCCAAAGGAGAGGTATGGAATCTGAACAAGGAACATGGACTCTTTCCTTTATCTCTATCCCCACTCTCACAGTCTACATGGCTACTCTACAGAGGAGAGTCCTGTTTGTTAGTTAGTCTCCTTTTTCATCAGCTGGCTTGAGAGACTAATTGCTGCTGAAGAGGAATGAGGTCTTTAAGAGTTGAGGTTTAATTTTTTGGATTTTTTTTCTGCCAAGCCTTAAAAAAGTGGAGACTGCTATCCCACTGAGGGGAGGTCAGTAACCCTATTGCAAACAGCATAAATGTACATTGCCTTTTGCTCCCAATTCTCTACTATAAGCTCTGAACAAAATGCTTTTCTGCACAAAGTGACCTGCTGTGCCTTAATTGGAAGTAAATAATTGCCTGTAGTGTGGCAGAAGTGTGAGACTGGGAGGGCCAGGGCCTACACAGTATCCCATATTTCATGGATACAAATCATTGCACCAGAAGTGTGGGAGAGGGTAATGTAGTGGGGAAGTGAGGGAGTGTGTTGCTGAAGAAAAAAAGGCATGGCCAGTGTTGTACCTTCTGGAATTCTACCATGCAAGCCTTTCTCCATGGAAGTCAGTGGAGGCAGGATTTCACCTACACTCTCTGCAAACAGAACTGATACAGGGAACCCTAGCCAACAGTAATACCTGCAGGCTCACTTGCATATTTCCTAGTGCATGGTATGAGAATGCTCACTTGGGAAAACCCTGTCTCCCTCTCCCACCTGTGAGAGTCTTGAAGAGCCCTGAGGTCAGGGAAGAAAATTGGTCTACCCAGCCACTGAAACTCATACCCCAGCACAGTCACTGCCTCCTGAAGGCCTGGTGCTGTCTGCAGACAATCCATGAGCCATTTCACCAAGTGTGGGTGGGGGACATTATGTTTGTTGGTCTATGGAACTTTTCCCATTTCTTTGCAGGTCCATTTATGGCTATGTCAGACTCTGTCACTACCCACACTCATCAAAGCTGCTTCCACCTCAATAAAAGATCACAAAAATATGGAAAACAATCAAAACCCTTGAAAACTAAGCCAAGGAAATAAATATCAGAACAGTAGACCTGCCACATAGCATGAAGACAAATTACTTCATGCTGTGATCAAGATGCGAGCAGTAGCTCCTGAAGATAGATAGATAATGGGGGTGATCCATTACAGTATATGCTCTTTATCTTTAGTGGAAGGAAGCCTGATTGTCACAGCAATGTGCAGGTACTGGCTGTGGCCAGAAAATGAAAATGTTACTTAAAAATAAATACATAAGATATTTACCTGGGAGGTTAGTCCTAGTATCTAGGCAAAGTGCACTGATGGTTATCAAAATACCATTGAATGAGGAGGTCGTTTAAACACCATGCCTTTCTCAACCAAACTATATGTTTATAATACTGGTATCAAATATATATCTTGAGACGTAAAATGCACTGCTAATTATTTTGTATTAAAAAAAGAATCAGACACTTACTGGTCAGGGGCGGCTCTACGAATTCCGCTGCCTCCTGCAAGACGTGCCACTGGTCCCGTGCCTACGGTGGAGCTTCCGCAGTTCCACGGCCGTGGGACCAGCAGACCCGCCGCAGTCATGCCTGTGGGAGGTCCGGTCGTCCCGCGGCTCCGTTGGACCTCCCGCAGGCATGACTGCGGAAGGTCCACCGGACCCAACTGCCGCCCTCCAGTTAAAATGCTGCCCCACGCGCGCGCTTGGCACGCTGGGGTCTGGAGCCGGCCCTGTTACTGGTGCCCTTTTGAGCTCAGTCTCTGTTCATCTTTGTTAAATCAATGGATAACGTTTTTAGGTTTGGATACTTATATTCACATTTAGGCATCTAAATATACCACCTGATTTTTCAGTGGTGCTGAGCATGAGGATCTCCTTTTGAATGCACTGTGAGTTGTGGGTGCTTAGCGCCTCTAAAAATTACTTACTAACACCTAGAGATGAACTAAGTGCTTCACAAAAATCAGTAGAGGCCATTATCTCTGTTCCAAAGAGCCTACAGTCTAGACTAGACATGACACAAGTGAGAGACAAAAATGGACTAAAGTTGGGATGGGGTAGGATGGTCAAATAATATCACACGGTTTTGTAGTCAGTCATGCACACATCCCAATAACTCCATTAATAAATGTTGTTGCTACCTTTCTTCCCCCTCATTTCTTGTGGACATGATGGCAAAACTAATGTTTTAGGAGAGATTTGAATGTAGTAAGGGAGATGCAGGGCCGGCTCCAGACCCCAGCGCGCCAAGCGCGCGCGTGCGGCGGCATTTTAACTGGAGGGCGGCAGGCGGGTCCGGTGGACCTTCCGCAGTCATGCCTGTGGGAGGTCCAACGGAGCCGCGGGACGACCGGACCTCCCGCAGGCATGACTGCGGAAGCTCCACCATAGGCGTGGGACCAGCGGCACGTCTTGAGGGAGGTCCTGCGGAGGCGCGGGACCGGCGCCCGGCTTGGGGCGGCGGAATTTGTAGAGCCGCCCCTGGGGAGATGGCTTGGCAAACAGAGTGGGGAAAGTGTTTGCAGCCTGGAAGTAAATGCAAGAGTAAGGGTATGTCTACACTGCAATTAAAAACCCACAGCTGACCAGCTGACTGGAGCTCACGGGGCTATTTAATTGCAGTGTAGGTGTTCAGGTTTGGGCTGGAGTCCAAGCTCTAGGACCCTGTGAGGTGGGAGTGTCCCAGAGCTTGAGCTGCAGCCCAAGGAGAATGTCTACACTTCAATTAAACAGCCACTTAGCGCGAGCCCCAGACCGCTGGCATGGGTTTCTAATCGCAGTGTAGACATTCCCTAGGATACTAAGTGGTATCAAGGCTGGTGTCACTAATAAAGAGGACCAGTTAGAGATAAACATGAAATGAGACCAAGATAAGGGTCCGGGGCACGAACAGGTGAGGAGGTGGTATCAGCTCGTGCTGGGCAAAGGGGTATCTCAGCCGCCGGCAGTAATGGAGGAGAACAGTCAGAAACAGGTGACTCGTGATTCGGTCCCTCACCAGAAGAGGTGAAGTCAGACCCCTCAAGTGCAGATGGGTCCTGAGGACTGGCATGACCTGGCAACAGCTGATCTACATGTCGCCGCCAGGTAAGATTCTCTGCAGTCCGGACTGTGTAGGAAACAGGTCCTGTTTGAGTGATGACTGTGGCCGGAACCCATTTAGCTCTGGAAGTATAATTCCGAGCCAAAACTGGCTGTCCTGGGCTAAAGGTTCGGTCTTTTGCTCTGGGTGCCCGTCTGATGACTTGATATTGCTGCTGATGTTGCACAATTTGTCGGGGTTCAGAAGGTTTCAGCAGATCAAAGCAAGTGCGCAGCTGTCGTCCCATCATTAGAAAGGCCGGAGATGCGTGGGTCGTAGCATGAGGTGTGTTTCTGTAGGAAAGTAAAAAGGTATCCAGGACGCTTTTGAATGGAGTGTTGTCCCCTTGCTGATTTCAAAGCGTTTTCATTGTCTGCACAAATCTTTCAGCTAATCCGTTGGTGGACGGATGATATGGTGCTGACGTGATGTGGTGTATCCCATTTGCCTTCATAAAATTTTGAAACTCCTGAGAAAGCGAACTGCGGTCCGTTGTCGCTCACAAGTTGTTCTGGCAGACCAAAACGACTAAAGAGTCCTCGTAGTTTTTGGATAGTACTCTCTGCAGAAGTGGACTGCATTATAGAGACTTCTGGCCATTTAGAATGGGCATCTATTGCCACCAAGAACATGCTTCCTTCAAGGGGGCCAGCAAAGTCAACGTGAATACGTTGCCACGGGTTTTCAGGCCAGTCCCATGGGTGTAGGGGTGCCCACTGGGGTGCATTCCTCACACCCTGACATGACATACAAGCTTTTGCCTTCTCTTCAATAGCGCTGTCCAGTCCAGGCCACCAAAAATAGCTTCGTGCAATTTCCTTCATGCGCACTATTCCACAGTGACCGGAATGTAACTGTTCTAACATCTGTGATCTCAGTGGTGGTGGAATAATGACACGTCTCCCCCACAACAAACAACCAGATTGGACCGATAACTCCGTCCGCTTGGACATGTAGGGAACAAGGTCGGATGAGACCGGAGAGGTTTGTCGAGATTTTCCATGCATCACCAGGTCCATAACGTGGGACAATACTGGGTCAACGCGAGTTGCCTTCTTTATCTGAGTAGCAGTGATGGGTGTATTCTCTACCTGTTCAAAGTAGAAGATTTCCTTTTGGGCACTATCTTGGTGTTTGACCGGCAAAGGCAACCTTGAGAGGCCATCTGCATTGCCGTGCAGAGTGGATTTCCGATATTTGATTTCATATGTGTGTGCTGAAAGTAACAATGCCCAACGTTGCATACGACTAGCAGCTAATGGGGGAATGCCTGTGTAGGGTCCAAAATTGATGTCAGAGGTCGATGGTCTGTGAGAAGAGTAAATTTTCGCCCAAACAGGTACTGATGAAACTTCCAATTCCAAAAACAATTCCTAATGCCTCACATTCGATTTGGGCGTAGTTAGTTTCTGCTTTGCTTAGAGTGCGTGAAGCAAAAGCAATAGGTCTCTCTTCTCCTGAAGGCATAATATGTGACACGACTGCTCCCACTCCATAAGGAGGCATCGCAGGCCAGTTGCAGTGGTAAGGATGGATCAAAGTGCGTTAGAACTTCAGAATTTAGCAATGCATCCTTAGCTTTGTTAAACGCAACATCACAGGCTTCAGTCCACTTCCAGGCCTTGTTCTGCCCAAGGAGCTCATGAAGTGGTTTTAGCAGTGTGGCTAACTGTGAGATGAACTTTCCATAATAGTTCAGGAGTCCTAGAAACGAGCGCAGCTGGCTTACATTTCGAGGGGGGGAGCCTCCACAATAGCTTTAACTTTTGCAGGGGCCTTATGAAGACCTGCAGAATCAATGATGTGTCCCAAATATTCAACAGAGGGCTTGAAGAATTCACACTTGTCTTTGCGAACTCGTAGGCCATACTCTTCCAGTCTTTGTAGGGTAGCCTCTAAATTCTTTAAGTGATCCTCTTCATTTCTTCCAGTGACCAGGATATCATCCAGATAGCACTGAACTCCTGACAAGCCACACAAGATCTGGTCCATAGCCCTCTGGAACAGGGCGGGAGCAGATGTTATTCCGAAGGGTAGGCGACAGTATCGATAAAGCCCCTTATGAGTCACAATAGTCAACAGCTCTTGGGACTTTTCATCGACGATGCATCTGTAAATATGCTTGACTCAGATCAATCTTACTGAACTTTTGTCCCCCAGCCAGGCCTGCGAAGAGGTCATCGATGCGGGGAAGCGGGTATTGCTCTGCACACAACACTGGGTTGACAGTGACTTTAAAATCACCGCAAATCCGGAGAGAGCCATCTTTCTTCACGATTGGAACGATAGGAGTGGCCCATGAGCTATGGGTAACTGGTATTAGGACTCCATTGGTGACCAGGCGCTCCAGGTCTGCTTCAACTTTTGGCCTGATGGCATATGGCACAGTTCGGGCTTTCAGATATTTTGGTGGACTGTCAGGTTTAATGTTCAATGTCACAGTGATTCCCTTCATACTTCCCAAATCATCTCCAAAAACAGCAGCATGTTTCCTTAGAATAGGGGTTAGACTGGTTTCTTCTTTAGTCATCCGGTGCACTTCTGCCCAGTTCAGTTGAATCTTCCCAAGCCAAGACCTACCCATTAAGGCTGGGCAAACAGTGGCAATTTAGCTGCCTGTCCATTGAGCTCCACCTTAACATCAATAGTGCCCAACATGGGCACAGCTTCACCTGTATACGTCTTCAGAACAGTTTTTGTTGCCTTAAGCGGAAGATGCTGTAGCTTTTCCTTATACACAGTCTCAGGAACCAGCGAGACAGCTGCACCGGTGTCTAGTTCCATGCGTATAGGTTTGCCCTCCAATAAAGGGGTTACCCAGTATTCATGTGAGCCCACTGCCAAAGACAAAACATGCAGTGGCACTTTCTCTTGTGAGGAGGTGTCACCTTGATCATCCTGGGTCTGCTCTAGGGTATGCAAGGTTCCTCTTTTTGTCGGCCAGACCACAGGCTTCTTTTTCTTTTGTTTACAGGCATACTCAATGTGTCCCTTTTTGCCACAGTGTCGACACACCAGGTCCTTACACCAGCATTCTGATGCCTGGTGACCCAGCTTACCACAGCGGTAACATTCTTGACTCTTCACCGTTTTGTGGGTCAGTTCTTGTGACACTTTTTGCACCCTAGGGGATGCACTGATGTATTGTGCCTCCCTTGTAGCCAGTTCCATGGAGACAGCAATATCAACAGCCTTCTGTAATGTAAGCTGAGCCTCTGTCAGTAGGCGCTTCCGTATAGCTTCACTGCAGAGGCCACACACTAACCTGTCACGCAGGGCATCATTTAACATCTCTTTAAATTCACAGTGTTCTGCTAGCTTTTTTAAAATGGCTACAAATTGTACAACTGTTTCATCTTCCTTTTGGTCTCTTTTGTGGAACCTATATCTTTCAGCAATTACCAGTGGTTTTGGGGAGAAATGAGACCCCAGGATTTCCACAATGTCACTGTAAGATTTAGTCTCAGGCTTAACAGGGTGCAGTAAGCTGCGTAGCAGAGAGTAGGTTTTAGCCCCTACAACAGTTAAGAATATTGGCACCTTCTTCGCTTCTGTAATGTCATTTGCAATACCAAAAAGCTCAAAACGCTCAGTATACACATGCCACTGCTCTGTATTCTCATCAAAAGGCTCCAGGGGCCTGGTCAGAGTAGCCATGATTTTTAGTTTCACTTTCACAGTCAGTGCAAACAAGCAGCTTTTTTTGTTTGTTTGTTCTTTACCTTGACTTCTACTTCCTTCTGTTACTGGAGCAGCACCAGGATCCCATCCTCGTCGCCAGTGTTAAGTCCTTGGGGCAGCCGGTGTAGGAAGCAATCACTTGAGGCCAGAGAGCAGGCAGCTAACCAAAACCTCCATTTTATTTACAGATATACAGAGAGCTCACTCAGCCGGTTGAAACCGGTTGAGCTAACCCATAATAATCTAACTCAGTTGCCATAGCAACAAAAACCATGACAACCAAATACACAACAGGTAAGGCCTGCTTAACTGGCAAATAAATCAGGCCACTTGTTTAGGTTCCTAAATATGGATCGAAGTGCCTAGCTTTAGGCACCCAAATTTCAAGCTTTTCACTTAAGATAATAGCTGATCCCAAATCTACTTTCTCTCTGTTACCCATATTGCTAATAGAATAATTATTATTGGATTTTTATTTGTTATGTTTTGTAATATACTTTGCTTTATCCTATATCTCTCTGATGATTTCCATTCAGAGAACTCAAAACCTTAACTTAGCCTCATAACTCCTCAGTATGGAAGGTAAATATTATCCTCAGGGACTCTCTTTTATATTTGTAATGTGCCTACTATTTTGTAGGCACTCCAGAAACAATAAATAGGTTGTTTATGGTGCTAAACATTTCTCTCAAGGAACATATCAAGAACAATCCTCTGTTCACACAGTGTAAAAATCCCCTCAAATTAAACTCTAGATTGTAAATGTAAAAATGGGGCGGGAGGGAAATATCCTACTCAAGGAAAAATAAAAATCAACAAAAAATTATGCCTGTGGCAATGATGAATGCATAAGATTTTAGTTAAATATTATAAATATTATAATTATGTTATGTGAGTCCATGAGGATTTAGATATATTAATTGTACCACTAGTTATTTCTCTTGTACTGAACAATAAAAAAATACACATTTGCCCAATTTAATGTGTTCAAAGTTCACAGATTTTCACAAGGCAGATAAGTGCAACGCACTCAGCACTTGTTCTTTCATTTTGAGTCTGACTAAAATGGGTACGATCTAACGCGTTGCATAAGGAATGGCCTAACATTACTTTAAACCTGGAAAATGTGCATTTTATGTACATCAATAGTGGTATCATTAAAGAGATTAATTTCATGACAGGGAAGAGCTGTTCTTTCCATGCACAGTAAATGACATTGAAAAGTTCATTGAACCTATTAATAGACTAGGAGACTTAGAATACTGCATTTTTTCTGCTTTCTAGTAATGGCTTTAGGTTAGGCATAGTTAGATGGTATAATTTTTCTATTGTTATTTCTGCCTAAGTATTAACTTAAACTGAAGTTTAGTAAGCCTGTTGCCGGCTCAAAGAGCCCGAGGCGGAGCAACAGCAGGGTTCGTTGCCCGGTGTGCGTCGCACTAATTATCACACCAGGGTGGAGAAGCAAAACCAGGTTTATTTGAGCCCAAATAAAGGTGCCAGGGAGAAAAGCATTCTCAAATCCTGTATGCCCGCTCACAGGCGGGGTCCCAACATTTATACCCCCCTTGTTTGTGTAAGCCTTTTGTTCGGTTTTCCCCCTCACCCCTCCCTTCCCAGCAGCAGCTACATTAGGCATTACATTTCAGCGTGTTAGAAAAGGTTCTCATCCACAAGCTTATCTCTGGCCTTGACAGAACAAACGCATACAGATTTTCCTTCCCCCTCTCCCCCTCCTCCCCGCCGCTTTTGCTGTTTTAAACTCCTGCATTTGCAAGCTGAGATTGCTGACAGTTACACATTTTGCTTACAGTCTGTTAGCATCTTAGGCTGGTTAAAGTTCACAGCATGTAAGAACTTTGGTTCACTTCAGGCCCAAAGTCACAACTTTGGTTTACTCAGGCCTAGTGGCACCAACAATTCCCCCCTTTGAGAATACTCAACAAACTTTTGGCGAGTTTTCTCAAACTTTAAAAACAAAAACAATGAAGCTTTACAGATATATGTACAACTGCTCTTTTGAGCTTAGTCACCCCCAACCCAGGAATGAATGCATGGACAAAAGAGTGGAATGTTCATTTAACAACTAAGGGATTGGGACACTGACTATAAATCAGGTAGGTATACCAAGTGGTTTAATTTCCCAGATGTCTTGGTGAATAATTTAGTTCCACATGCATCCTCCCCATGGACCCAGCAGGATTCGGTATGTGGGAGCCCACACCCACCCTAACCGGTCCATATGCTTGGAAGGAGCACTCTGAATGTCCCCACTTCCATCCAGAAAGTGTCCAAGTATGTCTTCATGACTACAGATCAGATGGTACTCCTGATGCATCTGTAAGGGCAGTGGGCCAAGTCTGGTCTAGATCCCACTGCAATACCTTCCCAGCCTCAGTGATATGCAATACCATCTCTGTCAGTAACTTCTGGGTCATAGAACTAAGGGCTGAAATGACATGTAACTCACCAACTCCAGCCTGTACTTAAGATAGCTGAGTTTCAAGAATAAGGCTAGTAGCCTTTTCTAGTTGGCCCAATTTCTTATCATGTTCTTGTCTTTTAAGATATTGGCCCTAGCCCACAGGGATCTGCTCAATCCTCTTTCTTCCAGAGGAAATAACCCAGGCCCTCTGTTGTGCTAATCTAATGGCAGCCCCTTGTGAGCAATCTGGGTATGTAGAAGTGATTTGAAAACTTGATAAGGGCAATGTCATTTAAAATCCAATTAGGGAGGGCAATACATACTGAAGGATTTATCCAAAACACAGGGCACAGCCTGTAGATTAAACCCCAAAATTCAATTAATACCACATTCCCAATCATGGGTCCCATAAATTTCTTCCTTGCCAGTGTACAATTCTTTGTTTCTTCACCAGGGTCAGTTCTCAATGTCCTTTTAGTCAGGAATTCCTGGACTTTGGCAATGTCAGTGGAGTGAGTGTTTCTTCTTCTTTCCCAAAACAACTGTGGTTTAGCATCCTACAGGGGAGAGGTTGCCAGCACATATCACCCTGTAATAGCTGTGCTTTTTCTAGAAAAGTCTAAAGGCACAGTTGGTCTGTCAGTGGACAAGGGAGAGGTTGCCAGTACGTCACCTTGTCCTTTTTCCCTGCTGTCCAGAAGCACAGTAGAACTAGAAGAAAGAATAGGCTAATCATCAATAGGAAAATTCTTCTGATGTGGAGGGGTCTTTTTGCAGTGAGAATCCTGGGTCCAAGCAGTCAGTCTTTGGCACTTCACAGCAGTGTTGGTAGACAGCAGGACTTGGAAAGGGCCTTTCCAGCGTGGAGCCAAGGCAGTCTTTCGTTGATGGATCTTTATGTAGACCCAGTCTTCTGGTTCCAAGGAGTGGGCAGGGCTGCTAGGATCTTTGGGTTGTTTCTTTTTTTACCTGTGAGTATTAATAGGTGCAGCACTGAATTGTTTTCTTGTATGCACTCTCCTTAGTCTAGTGTTCTTCAGTGTCCTGGGGACATTAGGAAAACTATTAAATTGCCTCAGAAGGACTTAGGAAAAACAGAAGTGCGCTCCTATGTAGCTGCTTCATCAATCTGCTCAGTTTATGGTTTAGGAATTAGAAACCAAAATTAAAGTGTTTCTTGAGAGCAAGGGGAGTGCCAGGAGCACTTCCAGCACCAAAGCTCAGGAGGGAGGCATTATATCTGTGTAAAACATATCTCCTGAGCTTTGGAAAAGTTTGCTGGGGAGCAGCATGTTTCATATTTTTAAAAGTATGTCCAGAACTCCCCCAGCATGCTTTGCCATTGTGTATGGGGCAAGAACAGATTATGGACAAACCCCCATTCCATCCAGATGTACTAGCAGAGCTTACCTGCCTCATCTGTTTGTTTTTGGGACAGTTTATGTTTGCAGTCTTCTCCATTGGTTCACTTGGCTGGATAAGCTTATCCCTTTACCTTTTCACACCGCTAGTACACAGACCAGTCATAATCTGGCCAATGTCTCTGCCTCTGTAGGAAGTTTCTGTATGGAAGTTTTGGAGAGGAGGGGAGGAGGAGGAAAAGGAGGAGGAGGGGATGGCTGCATTTAACCGAAGTGTGAAAATCTTGCAGGTTTCTGTAAATCTATTTGATACAGAGTGTCCAGAGGAAAGACAAGAGGTTAGATCTTGCATACTTACGATGGGAGTTTTGGATGAGTAAGGAGTGTAGGACCTAGATCAAACTCTCTTAAAAAATTGCTGTGATTCTTCAAAGACAGAGATGGGTTAACTAAAACTTAACTGTAACTGAAGGCCAAATACACTCTTTATGAAGGAAAACCCCATCCAAATGCAAGAATCTTAGCAATTCTGAACTTTTTCATTATACTTATGTTGTTCAGGTTGTTATAAAGTTGTGTCAAAACTTTCATAACAGCTTCCTTTTTTCACATCTCTGTTAAGTCGGGTGTAATTATGCTTTTCTTTGTTGAACCTGACATACAGAAGCTTAGACAGATAACTTACACTCTGAAATTCACTGAGCCAATTTTAACTTTTGTGTGTAAACTTAATGTAAGTTTGCTGACACTGGAAAATTCCGGTTAGGTGAGGTGAGCTCTCTAACTGGAAACCAGCTTGGATTCATAAGATGAAATCTGGCTAGTGATGAATCCACAGCATGAAGTAATTTATTTTGGTATTTTAGGGGTAAAAACATTGAAATGGCTGAGGTCTGGTTTTCAGATACATGTGCAGCAGCAACAATTTTTAAAAGCAAATTTAAATAGGCATGTTTTCTGTTAGCATGTGCCTGATAAACTAGACAAGCCAAATTATTATTTTTTTAAAAATCCAAATATAGGAGTAATGGGATAAAATTAAAAAAAAGGGAATGTTTAGACAGTATAGAAGGAAAACATCCTGACAATGAGCTCTGTTTGCCAGTGGAATAGTCTCCCAGTGGATGTGATGGAAGCCCTGTCACTCGAGACAGAACTAGAAGATGTACTGCAGGGAACAGTCCTTCAGACTCTGATACTCTCATCATTCACCTTCAATCCCTACATTATCTAATTATCTTCATTCTCTGAACACACCACCCCTTCTTTGAATCCCTCCATTGGAACTCCTTTTTCTGACATAAGAAATGTGGGCTCCTTCACATCATTTTCAAGGCCTATCACAGCTCTGTCCCTCCCTACCAATTTACTCTTGTCTCTTACAACACCATCCTCCCCTCCATTTCTTCAGGTCCATCAACAACACCAGCCTCAACTGCCCGATGTCAGCTTCTCACAACTCTCTGCTCCTTCCAAGCTGTCCCTTATGTATGGAATGCTCTCCTGGAAGCAAGTTGAAAGGCAATTACTCTTTCCTTTAAATTCCTCCTCAAGACATACCTCTGCAGTGATGTCTACAATAAATCTGCTCATAAATAATTCTAGGTTAAGGGCTTTGGGGGCCATAGTGCAGGAGAGAAATGAAAAGCATAAATTACTTAATCAACTGACTCTTGCAGGCATGGGACAGACCGTTTGGATCACTTAAATCCTTAGAGAGAATGTTAGAGGGTAAGGTATGAGGAAACAGGGTCATATTGCCCAATCCTGCAGTCTTTTCTCATTCCTTGACTTGAATAGAAATTTTACTTGAGTAAGGAATTCAGGCCCTGAGTTTATACACTACTTAAACACAAAGCATACTCCAAGGAGAATTTTATAACTGAGATGATTCTTAAATTGTCAGATAAATCAATTTCTGAGATTCAAATTAATTAATTTGTGATTGCAAAAGAATTGATTTTACTAGACTTTTACACGGTCTAAAAAAACACTTCCTTTGAAAGAGTGTAGGTTTCATTAATTTGTTTAGGTGATAAGCAACAGGAAAATAACTAAGGGGGTAGAAAGTAATTCCTTTATGCACACTGAGGAGTTACTCATTTCACGAGTAGCCCCATTGATTTCAAAAGGATTACTCCATGGAATAAGGTACTCTTTGATGTGACTAAGGGTACCAGAACCTGGCCCTAAGGGAATATCCTGGCTCTCTTTAGTTCTTTCCCTCACAATCCCTGACTATAAGGGACAGGGATGTCAATGGCCAAAATTTACATCATTCAAGAACTCTTACCATGAATTAAAGATAATTAACGTATAATCCTGTAGAGCTGAGAATACTCTCTTTTGTCTATTTCACATGGTTTTGATGTTTTAAATAGTTCTCTAAGTGTTCGAGTATTAAATATAATCATTACATTTATTTAGGTTTTTTAAATTTAAAAATGGCAATGTTCTCAGCTATTTTAGTTACAAATATTTGATTAATATTATTCTATCTTGTGACTAATTCTTTTCTGTCTTTGAGGAAGATGACCAGTACAAAATTTACTTCATTTCAGGTTTATTAGGATAGGTCTTTCATGTAATAACATGTTTGACCAGCAGTTATATACCATTTTTGTGACAATTCTTTAAATTCAGTTACATTCTATTGTTTAACTGTATTATTAAAAATAATGAGCCAGATTCTGCACTGATATAAGACTTGAATTTTGCACAATGAGTATATGCATGTGATAAGTGTATATTTGTTAGAAATGGTTAGAAATTATAGATCTGTGAGAACTGAGCAGAATTACACATGGCAATTACTTTTACACATTATCTGGGGTTACCTGTGTTTGCAGTGCTTAGGACATGCCAAGTGATGTTAGGTTAACATGAGCTACATTTAAGTATTTCTCCCTAAAACCCAGCATGAAAGTCATAGTCTTTTACACACACCTATCTAAACACCGAAAATTGTGATCACTGCAGTTGATCAGGTAAGTTTAAGGAAAAATAATTAAACAAAATAAATCCAGTCAACAGCGCCCATATCCAATAGATACTCATGAAACAACAATAAAGGCCAAGTTCTGCTTTTGTTACTCATTTGAGTTGGTTTGTTGAAGTCAATGTCCCAGTAGTCAATGGAATTAGTCCCATCAGGTAAGCAGGATTTGATCCCAAGAGAACATTTTTGGACAAGAAAATTCAGAATTAATATTGAAACTCCACGTTTAGCTATTTCTCATTGTGTCTCCTTAATATTGCAGATGTCTCCTAATAATGAGGGTTTTAACCTTGGATCCTTTGCTTTTGGGGAGTTGAAATGAGATCTTTATCTGAATGGAACGTTTTGTGCTTTAATACTCCGGTAAGTTCTGTTTGGAATTGAATCTATGTAAGAAATGAATAATAAGTTTAATGAGGCCTAGTTAAAGAAAGCATTATATTAAGATTGCTCCCAGCAATCTTAATTGAACAAAGGGAAGGTTTCCAATACACCTTTAATGTTGGCTGACTCCTCGAAAACTTTTCTCTGAAGCTAGGAGCAAATACAGTTCCATTCCAATTCCAGACACATACTGTAAAAAACCCACTCAAATTTGTATTGTATAAAATTAGATCACTAAATATATTATGAGTTTTTATGGAGTGTTTTTTTAAATCACAAATTGATGTCATAATTAAACTATGTTGTAGTCCTATATTTGCAGTTACTCCATTGTAAAAAAAATGGAATAAATCCCTAGTAACAGAGCACAATTTGGTCCAAAATTTGATCCAAAAGTAAAATGTAGGCTGCCGACAATTGGAATCAACTCATTACAGTCAGTTGGTGGTATCAGAGAAGCAGTTGGACCTTGTGCTGTTTTACTGGCTAGAGAGAAAACGGTTTAAAAGCAATATTCCATTGAGCCAAATTGTCACTTGAAAATGTTATCCCATTCTGACACAGTTCTATGTATTCTGCCTCTTACAGATCAGATCAGTGATGAAGCAATGTTTGGATTAATGACTCGCAATTGAAAAAATATAAACAAGGCTAGAATTTATGTGATTTTTTTCCTTTCAGTAGCCCTGCTTTATGCTAATAGCGGCTGTGAGAAACAAGAGCTGGAACAGTCACAGTTCATTCTGTGGCCATACCTTGTCTATGCCTTCACCTCATTCAGCACTTGATTGAATGTTCACATGTTATTCTATTTAAAGACACTTGCTTCACCTGTCAATGAGAAATACATTTATGGGGGTTTGTAGTAAGGAAAGATAGGTTTGTTTAATTATATTTTGAGAATGTGGATTAAAAATGGAGAGTGAATGGACTTGGGAAGGGAGTGGAAAAATGGCACATAGTAAAATTAAAATGAGACATTTACATGTATTCCACACAACACAAAGTTACTCATTCATGCTACCTACCACTTAGCTGGGAAATCTGCCTAATTGAGACTTTGCCTAGGAACTAGTTTAAGAGTTATGACACAATAGCACAAACTGCTTCTTAATGGGCACAGTAATTGCTCTTAATGGGGATACTTCTTGGGACTTCAATGGAGCAATGTTGATTTACAGCAGCTTAGGATCTGGTACTATGACTTTTGTACATCAGTTTCATAATAGTTCCTACTGCTTAACTCTCTAATAGCAGCTTTCAGTCCTTTAGCTATGATATGTGTGGAAAGCTTATGAATTGCCTCACTTATCCTCTTCATGTAAGGGACAAGAAATGTCATGAGTTTGTTCTCACAGACCTTTGAGTTCTTCTCTGATGGGGATTAGGTTTCATCCCTGCAGAAATAACATGGATTTGAGCACCCAAAACTAGCTGATCCCTTGAATTCACAAAGGCACAGGACCACCCAAGTGAAGGCCTTGTGCTTTCCTAGCAGCTCCCAGCTACCCAGAGTCACTTCTGCAGGAGCTATACTGGCAGTGACATCCCCACTGGCTATTGCTTCCAGAACCTAAGGAGAGGGAAATGGATAGGTTAGGCTACGTCTACACTACCCGCCGTGTGGGATCGATTTTCGATTTTCGATATATCGCGTCGCGTCTCATCTCTCATATCGATATATCCCGTCCGATCTATCGATTCGACTTATTCCTCACCGCCGCGCGCGACGGGCGCGGCGTCGGGCGGAGAGCGGACGCCGATCGCCGTGCCGGGTGCGGCGGATCGATATATAAGATACCCGATTTAGCTCTTCTTATTCGCGGCCGTAAGTTCGTATCTCTTATCGATTTTTCGATAGTGTAGCCCTTAGTGTGACAGAACCCTCATTAATTTAAGTGCTACAACCATTCACGCTTTGGTGTATGGGAATGTCTCTTCCCCAGCCCTCACCCTCCCATTATGTGGAGCCAGTTCTCCATAGAGACTTCATAGTGGGGCTTCTGCTGGGTCAGAGGAGAGTGGAAGGACTCTGCTGCAAAAGTGTCACTCACTTTTACACCTGCCTACCCAGATACACCTTTTTATTCCCTCCACTTAGTGAGGTCCTTTTAATCAACCTAAAGCTTCAATGAAGCACTTTGCTTGCAGGTATTATTAGGAATAGTTGTTTTGTATCACAACGTTCAGGGAGATTACGTCTGTATATCAGTCAGTAAAAATCCCTTTCAGATGATCCTTAAGCACTTTATTAGTGGATACATCCAAAGGCCTGGGCAAGTTGGTATACAAAGAAGAGACAAAAACCATAACAACTTTTGTCTATTTTGTCTAGAAGAACACCTATGTGTGGTCTAGATTGGTTCATAATTTGCATGAATTCTATGCCATCCTATCTATTTTTTAATGTTCATAGCACAGACCTTCTGTAATGTAAGGCAATATTTGTATGTCCTATACAATGTTATGTGCTATCCCAGATAGGCCAAAGATTTCCCCATATGGAAATTACCCCAGCTTCTCAGGAACAAAATGTGTAAGTGACCCCCTGGTAAATGACCCAGAGAGGCAGGAAGCCAACAGAAAAAGTGAAAGTTTAAAACAATGGAGACTTGTTGCCTATAATCCATCCTTGATGTTTCAAGATAAATTGTTTATAACAATTTGAGTTCATCCATTTAAAATAACAAATTCACTGCACTCCATTCCGTAGTAATTACCTGTTTTTGAGAACAACTTGCTATTGTTGCCTCTGCCAATAGACTAAATATATATCACACACACAAACTCCATTAAAAGATCATGTAATACATATGCACAATCACATTTTTTCCCAATGGGACCCATCTCATTAGGTGCACAGCGCTCATCTACGGAGTAGCTAGTCTATGTTTCTTTTATTCTAATCATTCAGTGTTTATTATTTATTGCACTAGATACAAAATTATTAACTTCATTATGGGCTTTTAAAAGATGCTTTCTTCATAGTGTCTGGGGCCTGGATCAGACAGTTTAGGTGCCTAAGCTGTTTCTTCAGAGAAATTGCAGACAAATTTAACCATTTCAGATAATGAGTCATTGGCCCAGAGAGAAAAAAAAAAGTGAGGGGACTCTAGAGCCTGGTGGTTAGGGCACCCACCCAGGAGGTGGGAGACCCAGGACCCAATCCCCCTGCTCCAATGAATATCTAATTATTTAACTAAAAAGTGTAACAGCTTCAACAGAAGAGATTGAGGGAGCCCCACAGCAGAATATCCCATAACCCAGTGGTTAAGACACTCAGGGCTTGGCTACACTGGAGAGTTGCAGCGCTGGTGGTGGCTTTACAGCGCTGCACCTCACTCACCGTCCACACTTGCAAGGCACATACAGCGCTGTATCTCCCTGGCTACAGCGCTGGCTGAAACTCCACGTCTGCCTGGGGAATAATGACTGCAGCGCTGGTGCTGCAGTGCTGGAGTGCCAGTGTAAACAGTGATTAATCTTACTACGCTGTAACTGACCTCCAGAATTTTCCCATAATGCTTTTAACTAAAGAACTCTCTTTGTTTTGTTGTGAACTCGGGGCTCCCGGAGCTGCTTATCTAAAAAACAAACAGCTCCTGTTTGCTGTAAATGAGGCAGGCAGGGGGATGAATGTCTACAGCCTAGCGTTTGCTTGAGGAGAGAAACAGCACGGCGAGGGGGCGGGGAAGGGAGTCCGTCGGAGCAGCTGCTTATCTGGTCTGCAGGCTATTTGCATTTAAGAGTGAATGAGGGGTTGGGGAAGTGGTCAGAATTTGCAAGGCAAGGAGCTGAGAGTGTCGGATCCAAAAATCCACTCTCTCTGTCCCTTCCCCCCCCCACGCTCCCTGTCACACTCCACCCTACCCCCCTCTTTTGAAAAGCACGTTGCAGCCACTTGAACGCTGGGATAGCTGCCCATAATGCACCACTCCCAACACCGCTGCAAATGCTGCAAATGTGGCCACACTGCAGCGCTGGTAGCTGTCAGTGTGGCCACACTCCAGCGCTTTCCCTACACAGCTGTACGAAGACAGCTGTAACTCCCAGAGCTGCACACCTGCAAGTGTAGCCAAGCCCTCAGAGAATTTGAACACAGGTCTCCCATCTTTCTTTGCATCAAATAGAGGAGGAAAACCCTGAGGGTCTTTGACATCTCAGCTGAATATTCTACCTATTGGGCTACAAAGTTGTAAGGGAGGCACCTCCTCCTCTGGGTCCCCATTCAAAATCCAGCCAGTCTGGTGGCTTGTTCTGAGCAGGCCTACCAGATTGGGCCCTGCAAGATAGGTAAGGGGAACACCCATCTTCCCCTGCCTTGAGGGTTTTGATATGATATAGGTGTCCAGAGTGAGGCAGCAGTGTGCATGCCCAAAGGAACTTTCACAGGAAAAAAAAATAAAATAAAGTAGGCTCCATGTGAGTTTAAGCACCTACAGCAGGGGTAGCCAATCTGAGCCTGAGAAGAAGGCAGAATTTACCAAGGTACATGGCCAAAGAGCCACAGTAATACGTCAGCAGCCCCCAGCACCTCCCACCCACTGGCAGCCCCACCAGTCAGCACCTCACACAATCAGCTGTTTCGCATGTGCAGGAGGCCCTGTGGGGAGGAGGGAGAGCCTGGCAGGCTCAGGGGAAGGGGCAGAGCCTGGAGCAGAGCAGGGGGTTGAGCAGTGAGCACCCCATGGCACATTGGAAAGTTGGCATCTGTAGCTCCAGCCCTGGAGTCAGTGCCTATGCAAGGAGCCATATATTCTGTGCACTGAATGAGGATACTGTGATAAAAATAGTATATGATCATGTAATTAATGACTGACTATCAAAATGCATATGCACAAGGGGGCTGAATTAGGGTTGCACAGACAACCTTAATGCTACCATTTCCTAACTTTTGAGCGCTTGCCTTTGCACCTTAACATGTTTTTAATGTATGCTACCTACACTGCCTATAATACATGTACAAGTTAACATCTGGGCACTTGAGGATACTTTCCTAGTCAATAATAAAGCAAATTCTCTTTTACCAGACTCTAAGAATTATATTTTTGCAGATAGATGCTCAAGTAAATTTCTAACATGTGATCCTAGAATTCAGTAACGAAATCCAACTGTATTAGAATGATGTAGAAATCAGCACGATAGAAGAAATCTGAGTTTTCCAGGTTTCACAGCAGAATTCAATATTAATATTAATAGCTCAATTCCTTCTCTGAAAGAACTTAACATATTAAGAAAGCAAAAGTTGGGGCAAGTTAAAGGTCATCTGATCTCAATGAAGAGAAACAGCACTAACAAAAGTGGATAATTCTAGGCTTCAGATATGACTACAGTTCTGTCAAAGAGCCAAGAGAAATGACATTCTTCTGCTTCACCAAAGTTGACTATTGCTTAAACTTCAGAAACTGGCATGTTTGTAAAGCTGCATTTAGATGCCTTGCCAGAAGTGAAGCTGCTGGCTATATACTAGTTTATTTTAATAAATTCATGTTCAAATGTTGCAGATCTTCAAATACATCATTTCTTCTATTTATACTACATGCCTGCTTGTTTCCATTTAACCCCTTCCATGGGAAGGGTACTTACAACTCTTCCTGTTGCAGGAATTTACAGCTAAAAAATACATCAAGATTCAATATACTGTCCCTCTGGGATATCTCAGGTAGACGCTATGTTTAGTTTCTCTGCATATATTTTACTTTACATGACTATTCACATTTTGGGACACTTGCTCATGAAATTGGAAGAGGTCCATTTAAGATGTAAACAAAATACAACTTAAATATTCAGTACATTTATTCCAAAGTGGCCATCAAAAGTGAATTGTTCTGTACAACACCAAAATCAGAATTATCATGAAACAAGATATTTCTAAAAAGACTTTTCAAATCTCAAATACTTGCAGTGATCCTCTCAGAATAATTATTCACAAATTTACCATCAATTTTGCAAAACTACTACATTCAAGAATATCACGACTTTGTGTGCATGTCACAAACACAAAGCATGCATAATTGCTGAATAAATTACTTGTTACAAATTATTCATCCAGGGCTGGTAAATATCAATCATCCTTCTGTCTGTGAACTCACCGATCACCAATCAAAGAATTCAGATCTATAGTCACATGAAAATGGAATACGTAGTTCTTTTGTAATAAAGAAGGCAGATCAGCGGCTAGACTAGATTAAACAAGGTATTGTGAACAAGACATGGGAATTTGTTCTATCATTGTACAACTCTGTGAGGCAGCTGGAATACTGGGTCAGATTTTGACTCCTTACTTCAGCAGAGCCAAATTGTGAGCCCCTTATCACCACTGCTCACTAGCACGAGCTAAGGATTTCACCCTGTGGTCCATAAGGATGTACACATCATAAGGTAGGTCCACAGAAGAACTACTAATTTGACTTAGTGAATTTGACTTAGTGAATTTGCCTTGGATTTACACTGCTGTAATGAGAATACAGTCTGACCCTATGTTCACATGTTGTCATAGGTCTCACCCCGACTTAGAGCTGTTGGGTTCCAAAATGGGGACCTGCATGGACGCCTCTAAACTAAAAATCCTAGTTTAGATCTGGTAAAAGCTGCCACCACCCAATAATGTACGTGTATTGGGACACAGTCCTTCCCCAAAATCCTTGGGGATCCCAAGAGCCCCAAATCCATGGAGTTCTTACACCTAGGAGAAGTAAACCATTCCCCCCTGCTTCCTCCCCCTTCCCTTTTCCTAGGAGAGATACCGGGATTCAACTACAGAGGGGTGCCTTCCTCCTCCCCTTTCCCTGAGAATTCACCCAAGGAAAGATCAACCAAGTCCTTAACAGAAAAGATTTATTAAAGAATAAAAAAAAAGTAAACTATCTCTGTAATACCAAGATGGAACAATACACAGGGTCTAAACTTATCAATCTCTGGAGAGAATTCCCCCTCCCTTCTTTCTCATTAAAAGCAATAACAGTACAGAATTAAGGAAATTCTATAGCAAAACACACAATTGCAAATACAGAAATAACAATATAAAAATACTAGTTCCCTTTCTAATACTCACTAGCTTGAATAGAAGAAATTATTGCAGAACTCTGAGAGGACTTGATTAAAGGTAATAAAAAGGTAATAATTGGAGATATACCAATCTCCTAGAACTGGAAAGGACCTTGAAAGGTCATCGAGTCCAGCCCCCTGCCTTCACTAGCAGGACCAATTTTTTTTTTCCCCAGATCCCTAAGTGGCCTCCTCAAGGACTGAACTCACAACCCTGGGTTTAGCAGGCCATTGCTCTCCTTTAATTCCAACTAGCGAGTCACTCAAACAAAGGACACAGGAAAAAGAACTTCCCTCCACAGGGATTTTAAATTATCTTGTCCCTGATTGGTCCTCTGGTCAGGTGTTCACAGGTACTGCTTGTTAACCCTTTACAGGTAAAAACAAACCTTAACCCTTAACTAACTGTTTATGACACATGTGAATTCATTTTTCTCCTTGAAATGCAACTGGTGAGGACATTACAGACTTTCAAAGACAACAACAACTGTTTACTGATTCAAAAGGGAACAGTAATCTTTTGTGAAAGCAGGATAAACTCTTCCATAGCATCACTCAGAATTTGCTAGAATACTTCACAAATCATCTTTCTGCAGTAATTTTAATCAGCTTTACTAGAAATGGTTAATATTTTTTGGAGATTCCAGACATGGGTAACTTTTATTGGACACTATAAATTGTGAGAGACAAGGTGGGTGGGGAAATCTCTTACTGGACCAATTTCTGTTAGTGAAAGAGACAAGAGTTTGAAAGCTTGTCTTTTACCAACAGAAGTTAATCCAATAAAAAAGATATTACCTCACCCACCTTGTCTCTCATAACCAGCACACAGCTACAACACTGCAAACTATAAATTATGACAGGAATAAAGAAAGGAAGACATTTCATTCTTTAACTTTGGTTTATTTTATACAAAGCTGCTGCTTGCTGTGCCAGTCTACAAGCTTTTTCACAAAAAATGGAGTTAGGAAATTTGCCACTACTTGCTCTCTCTCCAGGGGAAAGTCATCTAACATCTCTGCCTCAGTTTCCCCATCTGTAAAAATGGGGATTATACTTAGTTTTGAAAAGTGAATCAAGATCTACAAAATGAAAAGGGCTATATTACACCCAAGTATTATTAAAGAATGTCAATCTTAATATGCCAAAAATCATTTCAGAGTACAGCACAGCAGGGAAGCAGAGATCAGTGAAGGGAAGAAGATGAACACATGGATTTGGGTTTCAAACAAACAAAGGAAAACTAAAATTGGAACTCTAGCTGAAAGAACCCGGACTGTTGAAAAGGTTTGTTACAGGGTCAAGCTTCTAGCTTAGAATGAGTGACTTTCACAATATCATTTCTCTCAGAGGACCCAATTATAAAATCTTCATGTTCATCTCAGAAATCAGTCGGAGGTTTGCTGGAGTAAGAATTTCCAGTTCAAGCCTAGTCCTTGTTCTGTACCCTCTCACATGAGCAGAACCACATTCTGCTCATGGTGAGATCCTCTGGCTGTCTCTGCCCTGAAGACAGACAGCTGTGGTAGTTTCTCTCTTCAAGAAGACTGTTTCTCTATCCCTTCTAACCCCAGGACTGGGTCTGTATACTCATTCACATAAAGTCAGTAAGAATCTTAATGAATAAATTGCAATGAATTTTTTGATTACTTTATTATAAGTGCCTTGGAATTGGATTGATATTCTAATCCATCTATATGCAATTTAGATGCCAGCTCATGCTGTTGAACAATTAGCTGACCATACTTGAAATTTGCACTGTGAGTGCCATTGCATTCTCAATTTGGCTGAGACAGGGTCTCTTAGTTTGGACTCATTATCTTTCTCATCTTGTACAAACTGTTCTTAGTGACTACATTTTTAGGGCTGGATCCTCAGCTGGTGTAAATTCCAGCTCTATATAAACCAATGGAAAATCTGGCCTGGTAAGTTAAAGGAAACATAACTGGGTACAAAAATACATGTATATAAGTTTGACCATCCCTAAAGTCACTGTACTGACTTGTTTAAAAAAGTATTTTTATTTCTTCAAAGATGTCTAGTTGATTAGATGTATATTACAAGGCCACTAGCCTCTCCTCTGCAGTAAATACACCATACCCAAAGCATGCAGTACCTCGGTAACACTTCACCACCACAGTAATCACTCAGGGAAAAAAACATATGGGCACTTGGGCCCAGATTCATAGAGGTACTTAAGCACCCACGTTCCTTTGTGGATTTGGGCCTTGATGTAGGCGTTTCATTCGTTTTCTTCTCTCAGATCCAAGGGAAGGCAGAAAATGACCACATTTCAATGGGAGATCTGTCTGCTCAAACGTTACTTCTGTCTCCAGTTTCAACTGAAAAATACAAGGACACAACAGCTAGAGTTCTCTTAAGAAATTGTTCTGATTGTTAGTTAGAGAATGATACATATTTTTGCGATAGTTTTTATCACTTGCCAAAAACCAGCCAGCCAATCTCCTGTACTTTTATTATACCAAAGGCCATTAAGATTCTTAATAAACACAGGTGTAATATATAATCTGCACACCATAAAAAGAGTGCGCTGGATGTACAGTGTTTTTCTCCTTTGACTGCTTAAGCACATTAAAATTACTTCCTCAGTGATCTCGCAGTATCAATTCCCCCCATCCCCCATTATGTTTTTGGTTTATCGTTTGGAATTTTATATGAAACGGATATACACACACTCCTTTTTTGTTCGTTATTTTTTAGTTTTGTATAGTTGTAGATCAATGATGATTATCCAAGAAATACAATACCCAGACTGCAGTTAATACTGGAATACTTGATAGTAATATCTTACTTACATAATTATTTTCTGTAATTGAACAGAGTAAATGCACACACCCACATGACCACTTTGCAAAGTAAGCATACCAGACTATTGGACTGGCTGTGTGGAATAGGGTTATGTGTCTTTTTTTTTGTTTGTTTTGTTTAATATAAAGATAGTGTGAAATTCTGGCTCCACTGAAGTCAATGACAAAACTCCCATTGACTTTAAAGAGGGCCAGGATTTCATATATACAGTCAAAATGTATGGACAAATATAGGATCTGATCTTTCAACTCTTATACAAACACACACAGCCCTTACTCATGCAACTAGTACCACAGAAATCACACTGAAATCATTGTGCCTTCTGCATGAGTTATGATTTTAGGACTGGGTCCATAGGAATGAATTTGCCTGCAAACCTACATACATGTCCAAATTAATAGAAAAATCAAAAGTAACTGTATTCAAAACGTATCAGTGTGCTTGCAAATTTAATATACTTTTAAAAAAAACAGTATACACAAATCTATGTTGCCTCACCACCTTTGAAAATAGATAGTAATTGTGTAACCCCTACTCCCCCAACTCAGTTTGCCAGTGCTTGGAGTGTCAGTCTGAACCTCAGCAGAGTCCTACCTCTGGGACTACAACTGTAACAAGTACCAGACCTTGTGGACACCATTTTCCACGATGCTTGTTGTCAACGGTGTGAACAAAAGTGGACTAGAAATGCCTGCTGAGACTATTAGGCAGGCTTCTGCTGCCCAGTGTAATATGGACAAGCAGTTTGCTGGGCCAATGATGAGCCAGGACTGCTCAGTCCCTCAATGGGAGGAGACAGCCTGACTCAGAGACAAGGTTTTGTTTTGGGTTTGAGCTTGTGTTAGGAGCTGTCTCAGAGAAGCAGAATGCCTCAGGGAGTCTGATAAACTCCTGCCCACTCCCCACAAAGGAAGTCTTTGAACTGCAGGAGGGAAGTTGCATGGCCAGGCAGTTCCAGCCCTGCATAGATCAGCATCCAGAGTGGTAGAGATCTGAACTGATCCTGGCAACTGACAGCCTCCACAGGACTCTGGATCAGAGAGCCAGGTGAGGACCCTGCCCCACGTGGGACAAAGACAGTTAAGGGGACTAGTTTTGTTTAAGCTGGCCAATGTTCGCAGTGCAACAGCACTATTTTTTGGACTCGCTATCAGCTAGGGAAGGTGTTGGAGGGAATCGGGGATTTGGGAAGGATTGTGAGCATGGGGAAGTGTTCGGTACTTTAACCCTAATACTTTCCTTCCCCATATCTTTTCCTATTCCCAGTAAAGTCTCCTTTGTTAGAGTTATTTTTGGGTGTGTCATTTCTTTGCTAAGGTTTGTGTTGATACTTTACTGTTTCCTGCATATTGGGTTTTACAGTCCTTGCCAGATAGTAGCATTATTCATTTTCCCCAGGGACAGCACCTGTTGTGTCCTGGGCACAGTGAGAAGTCACCTTGGGTGGAGGCACCATAAAAAAAGCCTTAAACCCAACCCATGTGAGGAGAGGGGAGAAGCCACTCCAAGTAACAAGCAACAGGAAGGAGGCATGAGCCACACCTGGGAGGGCAGGGGTACAGTTGACTAGGACAACACAAATTATTGGGCTCAATAAAAGGAGAAGCTGGATGAAATTCAATGGCCTGTATTATACAGAAGTCATGCTAGATAACCCAATTGTTCCTTCTGGCCCTAAACCAAAAATCTCTGAAAAGGTCCTAAATACTATATGCTGTAGTAGGAGGAGTTCTTATCTTTTAAATATCAATACGTCTGTCTATTGGCTTTTTTGGTATGGTAGGTACATTGTTCCCCAACATGCACATCCTCATTACACAGAAGGATACATTTCATAACCTTAATGCTTTATCCACTTAGACTATCACAGGAATTTTTCCTTCTCAAAACCGCAGGTAACATATAAAAACTAGCCAGGACCAGACAAGAGCACTAGGATGCTTAAGTACTCAGTAAAATGTATATTAAAAACTTATATTTGATACTCAGAACATCTTCACTGTATATAGAAGGCCAAAAAAAAAACAAACAAAAAAAACACAACCCCTCCCTCCACCCACCCTTCTGCCTGTTTTGTCCCTCCATTCTCAGCAATGGGATTTGACTTTAATTTTATACCAACTCTGTTGCTTTTATCAGTTTCAGTACAAGTGAATATCATGAATCTGGGAGCAACTTATAGATCCTTTACATTTTGTCTTGGATTTTAAGCCTGTCTAGCTGAAGAATTTCCTGTGCTTGTTTGTTCACTCTCACTGCCAATTGCCAAGGCAATAGTTTGACATCTGATGGTCCCGTTTGATGTTTTCCAAATTAAAAGACCAGATAGTGAAGATGCCATTATTCATTTCCAAAAAAGCCGTTTCATCTTCTAAGTAAAATTCTACAATGTGGGGGCTTTTAAAATTATGAAATATTTAGCTTACATTCGATTTACATGGCTTTGTAGAACCCAGCTCACCATTGCTAGGCATCTTTGATAGCAAAGTGGTGCAAAATGCTACCGTTCTGATTTGGTAGAGTTTTACACCCATTTTGTATTACTTTGCACTTGTATAAATGACAACATGAAGTACAGGATAGCAGTGAATCAAGTATGTGTAAGCCCTGTGGCCCAAAGTTCATGAACAGGGGAAAGAAAGGCCAGAGTTGCTTCATCTGTAAGTAGAGATGGTCAGAACATTTCCAGCAGAACATTTTTCCATCTGAAAATGCCAATTCATCACAATTAAAATACCCTGCTTAGAAGTGTGGATTTTGACAAGACGGGACCATTGTGATCATCTGTTCTGACCTCCTGTATAACAAAGGCCAGAGAACTTCCCTAAAATAGTTTTGGTTTGAACAAGAGCAATTTTTTTTTTAAATCAAGGCTGTTTAGAAAAAAAGAAATCCAAACACACACACCCAGCAATGGAGAATTCACCACAACCCTTGGTGAGTTGTTCCAGTGGTAATTACCTTCACTTGTAAAAATGTGTGCTCTATTGCTAGCCTCAATTTGTCTAGCTTCAATTTCTAGCCTTTGATTCTTGTTATGCCTTGGGCTGGTAAATTAACAATCCTAGTGTGACAGGGTTGGGACTCACCACTGCAGCGCCTCCTTCTGTTCAGTCTGGAAATTAGCTATTACTAGTCCTGGAGCACCCTCTGCTGGCAGTGTCCCATCTGTCTCTCATCCTCCGTTGGTGAACGGATCCAAGTGGCTCCCCACTTGGTGGTGTCCTTCTTTAGGACACTGCCCTCTGGCAGTGCCCCTTAGTCCCTCCTCAGTGGCTACCTGTAACCTCACAGTCTAGCCTCTCGGCTCAAGGGCTGATTGCAGTCTGCTCTGGCTGTTTGTCTCCCACCAGATGTGGTACAAGGGGAGTGGTGGTGGGGGGGGACCCAGGCCCACCCACTACTCTGAGTCCTGACCCAGGTACCCTCTAGTAGCAGCCTCCCTGCCCTTCTTCTCTCCCCTTGTCTAACTGTCCCTGGGCCACTTCCCCTCTGGGCCCTCACACCCTCTAGGCCCTTTCTATCAGGGCCCACAATGTAGCAAGTATTGGGCCAGAGCCCTACTATGCACCCCACAAGTCTGCCCAGCACTGCTCTGTCTGAGGTGCTAGTCTTCTACTGTGGAGACAGATCTTCTACCATGAAGGTCTGGAAAAGACTCTCTGTGCCTTTCCTGGGCCACCTTTATATAGCGCCTAGCCTAGCCCTGATTGGCTGGTTCTAATCTTGGCCCTGATTGGCTCTCAGTAGGCCCTTCCCTAATTGCATCCGAAGAAGTGGGTATTCACCCACGAAAGCTCATGCTGTAAAACGTCTGTTAGTCTATAAGGTGCCACAGGATTCTTTGCTGCTTCTACAGAACCAGACTAACATGGCTACCCCTCTGATACCTTCCCTAATTGGCTGCCGGCCTGCACAGCCACTCTGGCCGACTCTAGCCCCCTGTCTCTTGGGGTTTGGGCAGCCTCCCCACCACACCTAGTATCAAATATTTGTTCCTCAGGTAGGTACTTATACACTGATCAAGTCAGCCCTTAACCTTCTGTTTGTTAAGCTAACTAGATAGATTCAAAGAGCTCAGTGACTCCGTAAAGCATGTTTTCCAATCCTTTAATCAATGTGGTTCTTCCCTGATCTCTAATTTGTCAGTGCCTTTGAATTGTGGACACAAGAATTGGACAACTGCTAGAATACTGTACCCAATGGAAAGCTACCTGGTTACCGTGCAGCTCACCTACTTTCCTCCTCATGCCTCTCAGGGAGCTGGGTGCCTGTGGAATTGGGCAACCTGGGGAGCAAGCTGAAAAAATTTCCATTTTGGTTCTTCTGAAACAGATTTTCTTGTCTTTCCCCCACCTCACAAAAAACTTAAAGTTGTTCGTTCATCCCAATTTGGGATGAACCTTTTAAAAAATTTTTTTTAAAAAATCAGAATTTCACAGGAGGAAAAGTCTGTTTTCCAGTCACTTATACTATGTACTCGGAACGCTAGATGGAAAAACGTAAGGGGAGAAAGAGCTCTCTGCTCCCATCTAGTGGTAATTAGGAGGAATTATGTCTAGAGAGAGCTTTATTTGCATACACTTTCTACACAAATTCCTCTAGTGGCACTTTGGGAGTCACTATAACGGTACACAATTCATAACTGGTTGGGTAGGGGAACTGAATGGAAAAGTCTTGTCTTGAGGCAAGAAGGACAATCTTAGTGGGAAAGATTTTACCCAAAGCTATGTGCTACTGGTCCCCCCCCACTGAAGAGGGTAGGCTGTTTGCAGGACTCTGAAGGTATGTGTATAGCAGATGAACAGGGAAGATGTGATAAAGGGATTTTTGCCTATTGAATGTTGATACTGGCAAGTGGGGAACCAGATGACCAGACTCCTGCCACAGTTACCAGGGGGAGTGTTTAATATAGATTTTTGCTGTGTTCTCCCACATTAATGTTATGTCCCTTGTGCCCCTAATAAGTTTCCTTGTTTCACATGCATGCTCACTGCTTGGGAGTAGGGAAGGATTGCCTACTAAGGGTGCCCAGGGAAGGTATTTAGTAGGCCCAGGAATTCTGGGTGAGTAGTCCCTGGTGTTTATTTTAAAAAGAGGGACCCTTTGCTGTTTGAACCCAGCCCTTGTTGTTGCTAACACCTGGCAGAAGGACAACAGATTAAATACACTGATCTCATAGTATAGAGTATTGATCCCCACTCTCAGCTGCATGCTTGTTTTCCTGCTATTAACATATTTTGTAATTGGGCAGAATTCATAGCAAGAAAAGACAGTTTTATTATCAATCTGTAGATGGTGCCAAATATCCATTAGCTTAGAGTTATTCATGAGTTTGTTTAGACTAGAGCATTTCTATGGAGCTAGAGAGCTGAGATCCAATTTTGGCCATCTTCTGCATCACAGTTTAGATCTCAGACTGTTACATCAGTCATAAAACAATAGAAATTTCATGCAATAATTTCTCCTAAATATCTGAGGCTCATTTTTTTATGTATTTTATACTTGAATCACCTAAAATATGTTGAATTTAATTTATTTGTACTACAATAGCACCCAAAGTCTCTTTCAAGATCAAGGCCCTATTGTGCTAGACACAGTATAAAGACATATTATCAGAATACCTGCCTGGAACATCTTTGTCTACAAAGGCACAAGTACTATTATTCCCATTTTAAAGATGGAAAATGGAGGCAAAATGACCTGGGTCACACAGAAAGTTCTGTAGCAGAGCTGAAAATTGAGGTGCAGTCCAGTGACCATCTTTCTCCTCAGTCTAATTCAGTACCCTTAACTCCAGACTAGATTATAATGGTCCTTTCTGGCTTTAAAAATCTTTAAACATGGACTAGGAAATGCTGTAATGTTTTTAATCAGTGCAGTCTGAGTCTCTTGCTGGCTTCATTAAATTGATAAGTCTTTGTCAGAGAGTTATAGTTGAGGTTTGCTGCCAGAGATGTGGCAAAAGCTCTTCTCTGTTGTGGGCTCAGAGTATATTTATACAGTTCTACAAAGAAATGAAATATCAATAGTACTTTTCAATAAGTGTTTTTATTTCATGTTAAATTACAGCAATTCCATAGAACAGCTACATCTTTTTCCAGAAGGAATACAGGATGATGTGTTCAATCAATAGCAATGCAAGTACCAGTGATTGGACTTTGTATAAAATAAATTAGCTTAATTCACAAAGAGAACTCCTAAATTTATATTTAAACTTTGTGGTTCTAATAATGTAAAAGTTGAACATTAGTATTTTCAGCCTCACATGAAACACAAATATGTACCCTAAAATCTGTGGTAACTGAATATTTTCTTCACACATTTAAATACATTCTCTGGAGATGCAGACCATGAAGATTTGGGTCCATCTGAATTGAAAACGTGCACTTAGGCTGGTTTATCTGAATGTTTGACTCATTTCAGACTCAATGGCTACCATCATCTCTGGTTCTGAAAGGTATAGTGTTATCTCAAAGTGGTTTCTAGAAGTATATTACATGTCTAGCCAACTTATAGACTGATGCTACGACATTGCTCCTCGAACTATTGCCTCAAAGAAACATTTCTACCAAAAATTAGACTCTTGAAGATAGCAGTGAAGTGACTTTAAAAAACAAGGGGTCAAATCTTTCAGTCACTACTCAGTTCTTACTTGGGCAAAACTCCTGTTGAGATTATAAACTCCTTAGGGCAGAGTTGTCTCTGTCTTGGGCAAAATTAAGCCCATTGCGGGCGGTTAAATCAAATAATTTTAGTGGGATTTTTGCCAGTGTCAAACTGCCAC
Source organism: Mauremys reevesii (assembly GCF_016161935.1). NCBI lineage: Eukaryota > Metazoa > Chordata > Testudines > Geoemydidae > Mauremys > Mauremys reevesii. Next base: position 145,430,801 of record NC_052625.1, on the reverse strand, counting down.
CGTGCCTGGAAAGCCCTCCAGCTGCAGAACTCACCACAACAGGTGCACCTACCTCAGTTTCCCTCCTTCAACGTCCCCAGTAATTCTATACCAGTCTCTTTTGTCTAATACCATGCCTCCTTGGGGCCAGTCTATTACAAAAACATAGTGCAAATAGTCCATAACAAGAGTCCCAAAATATAATCCATTTATCCCAAGACATCTGGTCCCTCTACCATCACACTCCAGCATCTTCCACCAGACCTGGGCTCTTCAGTCCTCTCTTGTCCATTTACAAGGACAGCCACCCTAGCTTTCCAGCTGAAGTGCAACCCTGCTCTTTCTAGAGGGAATGTCTCCCCCACTCCTCAGCCAGGTCCTTTCTGAAGGAGTTCATTTTCATCAGGGAAGCAGCCATCACTCTCCCAGCTCTCAGCCTTCTCTGGCCCTCTAGCTTCATCAGATAAGCCCCATTGCTGTGCCTTTAGCCCTATCTGGTCCTTGGTGTTTGGCTCTCTGGCTTATATATCAGCAGGCAACACCCGCTGCTTCTCTCTAGCTTTCAGCCCTCTCCAGCCCTGGCTCTCTGGCTTGATGAGGTTAGCTAGCAAACCCCTCTTGCTGCTCTTCTGCCTTCATTCTTCCCTCAGAACCACTTACAGGTTACTTCAGGGACTTGCTATTGTTTCCTGGTCTCTGGTAGCTCTTGCCTGCTAATCTCTCACTCCTAGGCAGCTTCCACCTGCCATTTCCTGACTGAACTCAGCTTCCTCCATCTCTCCCCATTTATATGGCTCCGATCATGGTACAGCAGGGCTGCCCAGAGGATTCAGGGGGCCTGGGGCAAAGCAATTTTGGGGGCCCCTTCCATAAAAAAAGTTGCAATACTATAGAATACTATATTCTCGTGAGGGCCCCTGTGGGGCCCAGGGACAGGGGCAAATTGCCTCACTTGCCCCCCCACCCTCTGGGCAGCCCTGTGGTACAGTCTTTTAACCCAACTGGGGTCAGCGGTCAACTGACCAGTCACGGGTCCCTTATCCTTTTCCCTCTTAAAAGGCAAGGGTCACCTTGTGACAGCCTGAGATTGCAGGATTTGGCTTATGTTCTGTATACTCACAGATAATCTGAACGTTAGAAGAGTGTATTCATGGGTTGATAATTAGATATCTAATTCCTTAGACATTCTGATGTCTTCTGCATCTTTTTCTTTCCTCTTTGACTACATGGTTGTATGTAATGCTAATGTAGCCTCAAGAACGCTAACACTAAAGTTTACTGAAGCAGATGCACAAACTGTATGGAGGATACATAAACTAATACCAAGCTCAGGTGTCACAATTTCTACCTGTTACCAGAAAGCAAAATGCTCTGGAAGTCCTCTTGTCTAGGATTTCCTCTAGTGGCAGTATGATTACTGCATGTTGTGCTAAATATTCACTAGTATTCACTGACAGTAAGTCCTCCAGAAATATACACAGCACATTCTTTTTTCTCTCTGCACTATAGTTCTCCTTCACTGATCAACAGAGCGCCTCACTGAGCAAGTGCACAGCACAGAATACAAAAAAGGAGAGAAGGAAACAAAATGGCTATTACCCTTACTGTTACTGGAATTGCAGGAATAAACAGTCCTCTTCAGTCCTTCTTTCTGTCTTTGTTATAGCAAAAAAACCAGAAAACTCTGATCATCAGCTTGAAGTTTTCATCTAGTTGTTGCACAGAGCTGTATGTTTCTCACACAGTACAAGCAGAGGGCTTGTCCCTCCCCATCTGCTGATGCCCTGAGATCCCTGGAGAAATTCCGTGGGCCTCCAGGCACCCACAGATGGCCAGAGCTTTTCAATGGAGGCTTCTGAGCCTCACTTTCCCTATGGCAGCAAATTTTAGGAGCCATACTGAGT